>NW_024499684.1:565168-796695 GCF_017590055.1 Onychostruthus taczanowskii
CTCCCTGCCCCCGCTCGGCCCCGGCCCTGCCGCCCCGTCCCTGCCGCTGTCGCCGTCCCCGCTCCGGCCGGGCCAGCACGCGGTGGCGGCGGCGTGCGCGGCTCCCCGGGAGCGGGGCGGGGAGCGGAGCGGGGCCCGGTGCCGCCGCTTGGAAACCTCCGAGGAAAAGCAGGGCAGGGCTCACCTTCCAGCTAGGCTTGCTTTGCTCTCTTGTGTTTTTAGATGCGTTTCTGTGCCTGTAGAGACTTCGTTGCTTCGCCTCAGCCCTATGTGACTCTGGGGGAAGGACCATGACCGAAGTCCTTCTCTCTGCTGCTCTGAACGGAACTGAGCCCAACCTGTTATCCAGCAGCGGCTGGTCTGCGGGAAACGTCACCACCAAGTGCTCCCTGACCAAAACCGGCTTCCAGTTCTATTACCTGCCCACCGTCTACATTCTGGTCTTCATCACCGGGTTTTTGGGCAACAGTGTGGCTATCTGGATGTTTGTCTTCCACATGAGGCCTTGGAGCGGCATCTCGGTTTACATGTTCAACTTGGCACTAGCCGATTTCCTGTATGTCTTGACTCTGCCCGCCCTCATCTTTTACTACTTCAACAAAACAGACTGGATCTTCGGAGACATCATGTGCAAGCTGCAGAGGTTCATCTTCCACGTGAACCTGTACGGCAGCATCCTGTTCCTGACCTGCATCAGCGTGCACAGGTACACGGGGGTGGTGCACCCCCTGAAGTCGCTGGGGAGGCTGAAGAAGAAGAACGCCGTGTACATCAGCAGCCTGGTCTGGGTCCTCGTGGTGGCCGCGATTTCTCCGATACTCTTCTACTCGGGAACAGGGATAAGGAAAAATAAAACCACGACGTGCTACGACACAACGGCCGACGATTACCTGAGAAGTTACTTCATTTATAGCATGTGCACCACCGTGCTGATGTTCTGCATCCCCTTCATAGTGATTCTTGGTTGCTATGGGCTCATCGTGAAAGCTTTGATTTACAAGGATTTGGACAATTCTCCTCTCAGGAGAAAATCCATTTACCTGGTCATTATTGTGTTGACGGTCTTTGCAGTGTCTTACCTTCCCTTCCACGTGATGAAGACCTTAAATCTAAGGGCCAGGGTGGATTTTCAAACCCCAGATATGTGTGCCTTCAACGATAAGGTTTATGCCACTTACCAAGTGACGAGGGGCCTGGCCAGCCTCAACAGCTGCGTCGACCCCATCCTTTACTTCCTGGCAGGTGACACCTTCCGAAGGAAGCTTTCCAGGGCCACCCGGAAATCATCCAGAAGGAGCGAACACAATGTGCAGTCCAAAAGCGAGGACATGACTCTCAATATTTTATCAGAGTATAAACAGAACGGAGATACCAGTTTGTGAACAAATGCAGAAGATTTGGGAACGGTTCGAAAAAATCCTCCGCTTTGAGGCAGTGGGAGACTGTAGGGCTTACAAGTGTGTGGGGAAAATCTACCAGTCTCAAATTCTTTTTTAGATAAAGCCTCATTTTCTGGTCTTAGGAAAAGCTTAACAAAGTCAGTGGAAGAATTCTAATGGAAAATAACGCGTCAAAATTCAGCTTTCCTCCAGTAGTTTCATTTATTTCTGACTTCTGTCAGATAAAGTAAAATGAAGTAAATCCCCTAAAGGAGGAGAGCAATCCAAGTGCATCTGGTTTAATGACTTAGTCTCCCACGTTTGAAAATGTTCTCAGTCAGCCTGTCTTAAAAATAGGAAATAAAAATAAGAGCAGTATCTTGTCTTCTGAGGCTCAGTCACAGACCAGGCTTTCTGCTCACTCACTGTCGTACGCAAGGATTTAAATCAAAGCCATGATGCAGTTACCATTTTCCGTTTTAGTATTTTTTTTTTCATCTACTTCTAGTGCTGATGATTACTTGATAGTTTGGTGGCATTTATGGTTCAGTCCTCTTTCAGTGCCGGTGTTTTACTCAAGGTAGGCTTTACTGGTGTGTGCATGGTTGTGCTTTGGGAATGCGATGGTTGTTCGCGGCAGAGCTGGCCCCGCTGGCAGCCGGGGCTCCCCGGGGCACGGGAGCTGTCCCCGGGCACGGGGCTGTGCGGGGCCACGGCTCCGCTGCCCGGGGCAGGGGCACGCTGCCAGCCGCAGGGACGGGCCGGAGCGGCCTGGCTGAGCTGCGCGGGCCGGGGACGCTGGCACAGTGCTGGCACCGCGCTGGCACCGCGCTGGCACCGCAGCTGGCACAGTGCTGGCACCGCGCTGGCACCGAGCTGGCACCGAGCTGGCACAGTGCTGGCACCACAGCTGGCACCGCGGAACCGGGGTGGCACCACAGCTGGCACCGCGGAACCGGGGTGGGCGCGCTGGGAGCAGCTGGGCCTCGAGGCCGGCAGGGAACACGCGCTCCACGGACCTGCCTTGGCTGCCAGGAAGGTTCTGCTCCCGCAGGCTTTGCACACAACACGTGTGCCAAGAACGGTGGCTGTTAAAATGGTTGGTATACATGGATTTTATATATGTATTATACATATAACAGTAATTGGGGGGAATTAATTTTTTTGTACTATGACGGATGAATTAATGTATTAACAAGATGTTGCAATATACGACAGACTAAATCTGGCCCTTTACTATAGATCTTCTCCAAGTGTGGGATAGTTCATCCAAAATTAGCCAAACTGCAACATTGTGTAACACAAGAGCTGGTGCTCAGGCACGGATGAAATTCTACATGGGCAGTGTCACTCGTTTCTCATATTTTTAATAAATGTATTTGAAAATATTTTGTGCTAAAAGCGGTATAAAAGCATGCTCTGAATAATGAATTTAGTGTACAAAATTAAGTTTGATGTAATCCTAAGGGTGATTTTTAACAGATCTTTGTTCCTCTGGTCTGCATCATAAGAGTAAAATATTCATATTTTACTTACCAATTCCAGTGATTGGTTACAAATGAGAGTAGCTCTAGTTATTTTTTGACAACATTGTTAAGCAGCTTCTGTTCATATGTACGGCTTCCTCTGCAGAGTCCCTATTTATTGAACTTATTTATTAGAATGCTAAATGTAAAGTTTGTAAAGCGTGGTTCTCTGTGGTCATATTCAGAATTGGGCATTAATGGAAAATTGAAGAGCATGTTTCAATCACTGTAATACTGTGTCTTCTAACAGAACACCTTTATAATAAACTCAATTCCACCCTGACTATTCACTGCTGATATGTAACCTAGTGATAAATTAAACTACTGATTTATAGCCTAGAGGTAAATGAAACTCCAGCTTAGGAAGCCTCTTAAAGCAATGTGGAGAGCTCATTTAGCCCTATGAAAAATGTAGAGGTAGTGAAGGAATCTCAAGCAAGGGTCAATTGCTAATTAATCCTGACTGACAAAGCCTGTGGAACAGCGCAGACTATTTATATACCACAGAAAGAGCCTGATTCACAATAAATGACTTCTCCTATTATGTGATTATTTGAGGCTTCATTCAGCTGAGGCACGTCTTGTTTGGAACGGCAGATTAATTACACGGAGAGGGAGCATAAAAATAGGATATTCTTTGAATCCGCTGCCCTGTGTTGAAAACCCTGTTCTTTCCCGAACACTTCGTGGTCAGTTTCTCTCGTTCAGTTAGGAAATGCTGTGTTCCACGAATTCCCGTCTGGCCGGAGGTGCCGGGCAGCCCCGGCAGCGCGCAGTGTCCGTGTGGGCACGGAGGGGACAGCGGGACAGCCGTGCCCCGCCGGGACCTACGGTGGCCCCGAGCCCCGCACGGCTGCGGGCAGGGCTCCCGCGGAGAGCCGCAGGCACGGGCGCTCGGCACCAGTGTCCCTGTCCCTGTCCCTGCCGGGCAGCCGAGCCACCGCCGCCCGCGGAGCGGGACACGAACCGCGGCTGCCCGCACCCGCGGCTCCGAGCCGGCGGAGGGACAGCCGGGGACACTCCGTGCCCGCGGAGGTGACACCTCCCTCCAGGCCCGGTGACACCTCCCTCCAGGCCCGGGGACACTCCGTGCCGGGGGAGGTGACACCTCGCTCTAGGACCAGTGACACTCCGTGCCGGCGAAGGTGACACCTCGCTCCAGGCCCGGGGACACTCCGTGCCGGCAGAGGTGACACCTCCCTCCAGGCCCGGGGACACCTCCCTCCAGGCCCGGTGACACTCCATGCCGGCGGAGGTGACACCTCCCTCCAGGCCAGGTGACACCTCGCTCCAGGCCCGGTGACACTCCGTGCTCGCGGAGGTGACACCTCCCTCCAGGCCCGGAGACGCTCCGTGCCGGCGGAGGTGACACCTCGCTCCAGGACCGGTGACACCTCCCTCCAGGCCCGGTGACACTCCGTGCCGGGGAAGGTGACCCTCCCAGCTGCCGCAGGCAGCACCGCGTCCCGCTGGGGCTGCGGCTGAGCCCTGCTGGGTTTGCCAGCCGTGCTGTGTCTGGCGCTGGGCACTTGGAGCCTTTGCAAAGCCCCAGCAGGCTCCTGTGCCCCCACAGCTCCTCACCTGGAGCACACCAGAGCGATGAGCTGGCTGTCCCACCTGAGAGAACACTGCTCGGCCAGGGACTGGGCACCCAGCAGAGGCAGGAGCTGCCAGAACCTGCCCTGAACCGATCCTTTCTGTGATGTATTTATGGGAGGCAATCGGCCCACCGGCACCCACAGGGGCCCAGGTGATCCCTGTGATTATCCATCAGCCTCAGGGGTGGGTGTAGTTGAAGACCACTCGCCTGGAGTTTCTAATCCATCCAATATGTGAGGAGAATGCAACTGCAGCTCCAGCCTTTGGGCTGGTAATTAATAATCAGTGACAACTATAGGCTGTGATTGCTAGGGACAAGATCCAGCTCATTATCTCTCTACTGTCACCACGTAGAAGTTCCACCTTCCCTCATGCTGTGCAATCTTTGACTAGCAAATGAGATTAAACCTGTTCTGATTTTGTGGTCGTGCTTGTAACCTGTTTTCCCCCTGGGTATGTTTGGGAATCTTCTAACTACAAATCATTCTCTGAAGACACCACAAAGTTTGAGGTAAACAGTTATTTAGAGCTTAACGTTGGCCAGATCCATGTCGACGCCAATTCTCATTCATGGGCTGTATTTGCTTCCTGCAGCTCGTGGGTTAATGCTTTTTCCTGTTTATGCCCAGTAACTCTTACATGTCTTTAACACAACTTGAAGTCAGCATGAAACCCACACGTGAGCTGCTGTCAGTTTGTACATTTGCATACACGGACGTTTTATTTTCCAGTTCATATAACACGGAACAGATGAGCTCCTGAGCAGGGTGGGAGCAGCACCTGGCCCTGCTGTGGCAGCAGGGTGTCCTGGCTGTGCTGGTGAGCCCTTCCCAGGGGCTGGGGGCTGCAGGGCTGCTCTGGTGGCTGTGCCAGGGCTGCAGAGCATCCTCTGCTCTGCTCCCCAGGGACACGCTGGGCTTGGGCTCCACAGTGAGGCCCCACAGCCAAACCCTGGCACCGGGCTCTGTGAGCCCCAGGAGGGGCACAGGAACCTTCCCTGGCCTTGCTCTCCTCCTCTTCTGGGTGAGGAAGGACATGGGGCACTCCTGGGGGTGTCTGGAGCCCGACTGCACGGGCACAGCAATTTCAAATACTCTGAAGGCACAGGACTTGTTGCTTGGCATGTGGCTGTGAATTACTGTGTGTTCCAAGGGCAGATGTGAAAATGCTTATTTTTCCGGTGTGCTGTGATTTTAATATTGTTCAGTTCAATTTTTTTTGTAAACACTACTGAAACCTGACTGCAACATCTGCAGGGACACTGCTACCTTTTATTTACACTCAGGTTATGTAGCTGCTTTAATTAAAGAGTAAAAAATCCTCTTATTTGTCCATAATTTTTAATGAACAAAAATATATTTGGGTTTGAAGTTGCAACTATTTTTAGTGGCAGCAAAAGTGTGGCCCCAGCGTTTCTGGCGCTGCACCACCGCACCGAGCAACTCGTGTTGGAGCCGCCCCAGGAGCATTATGAAACACTCCTTCTGCCTTTTGTGTTGTTAATTCATGCTTCCAGGAGATTCTTCCGGCAGTGGTATGTCTTTAAAAATAGGTAATAAAAGGCTTGCGAAATATATGCAATTTAAAACCTTGAGAGGAAGCAGGCAGACCAAATGAGAATCAAAATCAGTGAATAAATGAGTGATGCTTAGCCTTCAAAGCCAGAGGAGGCATGTGGAGATGTGGTGGCAGAAAAAGGGGGAATGGCTTTAGGCTGAAGGAAGGTACACAGAGATCAGGTATTAGAAGAATTGCTCCCTGGGAGGGTGGGCAGGGTGCCCAGAGCAGCTGTGGCTGCCCCTGGATCCCTGGCAGTGCCCAAGGCCAGGCTGGACACTGGGGCTGGAGCAGCCTGGCACAGGGGAAGGTGTCCCTGCCATGGCAGGGTGGCACTGGGTGAGCTTTAAGGTCTGTCCAACCCAAGCCATTCCATGCTCTGTGCTGTTTGGGGTCAGTGTGTCCGCAGGTGACACCACAAGGGTCACCTGTGCAGTCCCAGAGGCAGCAGGCTGACTTGCTGCCCCATTCCCACCCACTCCAAGCCCTCTCCCATTCCCAGAATTCAGCCAGAGATGAACCTGCTCCCAGCCCCTCAGAAAGTGCCTTTTCCCCTGTGGCAGTGGCTGTGTCTCAGTTTCCTTGCAGGATGTGGAGGGACTGTTCCTTCCCAAACAGCTGAACATGTCCAGCCCCACTCGAACGTGGAACCCCTCTGTTAGCCGTGCCCTCCCTGCCACGGGGGTTTTTCAGTTTTGTGTTGGGCTGCATTTCCATGCCCTTGTCTCGTCTGGCTGCCTGCAGCTGCCCCAGCTTCACACCAGAGCAGTTTCCCCCTGTTCCCTCCTCATCCTGTGGGATGGCTGTGGGTATGTATGGGTACTTCACTGATTCCACCTGATTTATTTTAAGATTTATTTACCTTTCTCTTAATTTTCTTCCTCTTCATTTATCTTTGCCCTTCATGCAAATGGTTCAGCTACCCATTAAAATTATTCCATTAAAATTATATTTTCTTACCAGCGAATGAATTCTGTCTTCAGCAAACCATGCTGTTCCATGCCTTTCCCAAATTTCCATTCCAAAACAGGCCCGAAGACCTCGTGTTCCCCCAGCACATGAACTTTTAAATGCCCCAAGTCAGGCAGGTCCGGGGCCCTGCTCTGCCTGGTTGTGTTTGACACGAGCACACTCAGGCAGTGTGTGAACACCAAATTTAATATCTGAGCTGACCGTGCCTTTATCTCCGGTTCCACAAAATCACAGAATAATTTAGGTTGGAAAAGGCCTCCAAGGCCATCAAGTCCAATTGCAAAGGCTTCCTTACCCCAGAGGTAAGGGCAGAGGCACGTTCCACAAAATCACAGAATAATTTATGCTGGAAAAGGCCTCCAAGGCCATCAAGTCCAATTGCAAAGGCTTCCTTACCCCAGAGGTAAGGGCAGAGGCAGTTTGTGACCTGGCAGAGGTGAGGCAGCACACAGACCAGGGGATATTTGTTTCTAGACTTTCATTTACAGCGCTTGGAAAGCAAAGACCAGCCCGTGGCAAGAGGCAGTGGGGGGAAGAGGTAAATAATTAAATAAATGGGATTTTCAGACTGTGCATCTCAGGTTTCTGCTGGCAGCACCCGGCCCTGGCTCCGCCGGGAGCTGCCGGGAACGGCGCTGGGATGGAGCCGAGCTTGGGCAGGGCTGGGGGGGACAGCGCCCCGAGGCTGCTGGGGACACGTCCTGAGGGTCACCCTGACCGAGGGGTCACCCTGAGCTGAGGGTCACCCTGACCCGAGGGGTCACCCTGACCGAGGGGTCACTCTGAGCTGAGGGTCACCCTAAGCTGAGGGTCACCCTGAGCTGAGGGTCACCCTGACCCAAGGGGTCATCCTGAGCTGAGGGGTTACCCAAACCATCATGGGTCACCCTGACCTAAGGGGTCACCCTGAGCTGAGGGTCACCCTGACCCGAGGGATCACCCTGAGCTGAGGGTCACCCTGACCTGAGGGGTCACCCAAACCTGAGGGGTCACCCTGAGCTGAGGGGTCACCCAAACCTGAGGGGTCACCCTGACCGAGGGGTCACCCTGAGCTGAGGGTCACCCTGAGCTGAGGGTCACCCTGACCCGAGGGGTCACCCTGACCTGAGGGGTCACCGTGACCGAGGGGTTACCCAAAACTGAGGGGTTACCCAAACCATCCCAGGCAGCGAGGTGAGAGCACTGGAGCACTGCCCAGCCCACGCCCACGGGGCTGGAGGTGCTCGGGGTGAGGCAGGAGAGACCCGGGGCAGCTCAGAGGGGCTGGGGGCTGTGTCTGTGGCACCCACAGGAACACCTGGCACTGCTGGGCAGTGTCTGTGGCACCCACAGGAACACCTGGCACTGCTGGGCTGTGTCTGTGGCACCCACGGCCTGCCACAGCCAGCAGCAGTCTGTCCTGCAGCCCCAGGGCAAGCTGGATATCCCAGAGGAGAACCAGGCAGAGACTCCCACCAGAAAAGCCATTCCCGGGGTCCCGAGTGACTGCTGCCTGCCCGTGGGAGCATCCTTGCATCCCTGAGTGATCATCAGAGAATCTGCCCATTGAAAGTGCTGGAAACACCATTTGCCCTTCCTGGCATTCCGCTTCAGCCACGGAACAGCAGAGCTGTTTATGTTAATAATTCATAGGAGACTTCTCCCTTCGGTTTATGGCTCTTCCATGCAGCAGCCCAGGACCTGCCCCACACCCTCCTCCCTGAGCTGGGGCAGTGGCCTGGGACAGACAAACCCATCAAACCCTGCTGCCCCCGGGGACCTTCCCCTGCAGGCTGAGAGCCCCACTCTGGCTCGATTCTCAACCAAAACCAGCCCCTAACTTTAGTGAAGAGGTGGTGCAACCCCAGCACAGGTTTCTCGGGAGGCTGTGGCTGCCCCTCCCCGGCACTGCTCGGGGCCAGGCTGGCTCCTGCTGGGTGGCAGGGCTGTGCCCCGTGCTGTGCTGGCATTCAGGCATGTACTGACAGAGATTTCCCTGTGGCAGCCAGCCTGCTTGGTCACAAATGCGCTTCCTTCCACTGTGCATAATGGCCTTTTGTGGGGAACTGATTTTTCTCCAAGACAGCGACTGAAAAGTGACCCAGCCGGGGAGCCAGGGCTGGCTCAGAGGGCTGGGGCCAGGCACAGGAGCTCTGCAGAGGCACCCAGCCTGGGTATCACCCAAACAGACCCCAGGGACTGGCAGGGAGGGCAAGGGATGCTCCTGCACTCAGCCAAGCATCCCAAATGCACGTGCCAGAGGCTTGGGGCACAGCCCTGGGACAAAAGGATGAGGATTTGCTCACTTGGTCTCTCTGGGACCCAGCTGGGAGAAGATCTTGGGGATCATAACACAGTTTTTATACCAAATATTATGTTATTGCTAATTTCAGAATTCAAGAGTACTTTTAAGACTCCACAGAAGTTAAATTCTTAGCAGACTATTGAGTTTTAGTATCCTCAGTAACAACACCAGAGTGGTTCAGCCATACATTGAAGATAATAAAGCTTTGCATTGTAGGGGGCAGATTATTTATTTGCTTGGTATTACCTGCCCATCACTATCCCCTCCCTACTGTGGGCTCTGCACAGGCCCCAGGGCCCAGATGGGTGCAGCAGGGTGGGTTTCTCCTCTCCCTGCTCCCCTCGGCTGCAGCTGGGCCAGTGCAGCAGGACAAAAGCCCTGCAGGGTTTGCAGCAGCGTCCAGGGCAGGGACAGCAGCCAGGCAGAGGGGAGCAGGTCCCGGGTGCTGCCCGAGCTCCCTTGGCACTGCAGCTCTCCTCCTCCTCAGCAATGTGTCAGGGCACGTTTGGCACAAATAAAAAGTTGTTGTTTAACATTCTTGTGTATTTGTGAGCGGTGGCAGTGATGCTTCCTGTAAAACAGAGCTGCGAGCGTGGCAAAGCTGTTTGATGTTACAGCCTTATTTAAACAGCATTTAGATAGTAAAAGCAGTCATTCCCCTCATCCCCACACTCCAGCTACCCATTAAAATTCCTTCTCATGCTCCTGCACAAAGACTAATTTTGGCAGAAGGCTGACTTGCCCTAGATTTTTAAAAGACTACTTGTTTTAAAACAAAGTCCTTTGGGGAAGGGAGGGAGCTGGGAGATTTGCTTCCTCCCGCTGCCCTCCCAGTCTCATCACCTTGACCATCCCCCACCCCATCACCCTGACTCGGTGCCACCTCCTGGGCCCGGAGGGTGCCGTGCCCTTCTCCTCTTCCTCCTCCTCCTCCTCATCCTCCTCCTCTCCCCTGGAGGGGCTCCTGGCCCCTCAGAGGGTGATGGAGGGGAGCTTTGAGCTTTGAGCATGGAGCAGGAGGAGCCAAGGGAAGATTGAAAATCTGTCATTCACCTTGACATTGACACACTAAAAATAAAGTTAAATACTTTTAAAAACAAATTATGCCAATATTCAGATATTACTTGAGGGACTCGGAATAAAACTCTGGGTTTTTAAGCCTTCTCTCGCTACCATCAGAACAGCTATATTTCACCAAGATATTCCTTTGTTCCTGGGTTGTTTCCTCTCCTTCAGACTCCGGGCAAAGTGTCACTCGATTGAGACAACTGAGAACAGCAAAAAATCAGGAGAAACCTGCCCCACAGGTGTCCTGCAGCACGCAGAGAGAGCAGGTCCAGAGAGACCCACAGAGGCAAACCCACAGCCAAACCCTCGCGGGGAGCAGATGGAGGAGCTGACTTGTCTCTTTGGCTGTGATTCAACGAAAATGTTTTCTACCCATCCCTTGCTGCATGGGGATAAATCTGCAAAGGAAAACATTTCTGGGCGCTGCGTGCCGGCAGGGCCGGTGCCACAGCAGCGGGATCCAGCACTGCCACAGCCCCTGGGCACGCTCCTTGCGAGTGCTCTGCCAGCTGCTGGGGCTGCGGGGCCCCGGCAGGCTGCTACAGCCCCGAGAGGTTAAATACCAGCGAGTCCAGGGAGTGCCACCCCAGGAAAGGCTGTACAAGCAGCTGCCCCTAGTGCGTGCCCATCAGGAAGCAGAGCTGAAATTCTGGCTGGATTTAGCAGCTCCCTGTAGCTTGCCAGGCCATGGTGACACCAAGGAACGGCTCCACAGAGGGATGCTGCCTTTAGAACCCCGTGGGCTCCTGGGTGCCCTGCCCACAGCGGGGCTGGAGCTGGGCAGTGACAGCACCCCCACCTCGGCTGCCAGCTGCAATTCACCCCTGGCCCGCACAGGGACAGGGCTCAGCCGGGGACAAGGGATGGGGATGGAGCAGGGACAGGGCAGGGGCAGGGCTGGGGCTGGGCTGGGACTGGGCAGGGGATGAGGCTGGGGCAGAGCTGGGCAGGGGCAGGGCTGGGGCTGGGTTGGGGCAGGGGCTGGGTTGGGGCTGGGCAGGGGATGAGGCTGGGGCCGGGGCTGGAGGAGGGCTGAGCTGGGGCTGGGCTGGGGAAGGACTGGGGCTGGGCAGGGGCAGAGCTGGGCAGGGGATGAGGTTGGGTTGGGGCTGGGCAGGGGCAGGGCTGGGGCTGGCTCTGGAGCAGGGGCTGGGGCCGTGCCCTGGCCACCCACGGCTGCTGCCACCGCCACAGAGGCTCCAGCGTGGCCCCCAGCCCTCGCCACGGGCTCTGGCCACCGGCTCTGCTCATGAAAGCTCCCCTGTAAGTGATACTGGAAGGGATGACTCAGCCCTAAGTATAGCTACCTGCACCCAAAATAGAGGCAGGCCCTGCAGCAGCTCGGATCCGTGCAGGTCAGCCAGGAGCTTCTCCTAAACCGCTGCGAGCTGCAGGTGTGACACCGGGTGGCACTGCAGGTGGCCCTGGCTTTTCACCTGCCTCTGCCCTCCGTCCAGGACGGGATTCCTAAGTAAACCCTCTGACATGAATCCCCTCTATCGAATGTACAGAAACACAAGTGTCAGTTGTTCCTTTTCTTGATCAATTCACACTGACCAGAGCTCATGAACAGGATCGATTTACACCACATCTAAAAATACACCGTCAGCTACACACAGATGGATCTAAGGGGTGTGCGTGTAACTATGTGCACATGTCCCTAAAACTCCAAGATACACTTGTAACCTACACAAATTCCTGATACATTCCAGTAAAAGATGGCAGGCAGAAAACACAATGCCCTGGCAGTGCACAAACGGGGCCATGCCATGAGGACCCTGTACCCACAAACCCAGGAGCAGATCCAGAAGCATCAGTGAGCTCACACTGGTGGGAAAGCTCCAGAAGGAAAGAGGAGCCAGAGCCACTCTGCCCCGTTGTCCTCGTCAGCATCCGACGCCAAGAGCTCAGGGGTTGCATCCTGGGCTTTGCTTTGCCCCTTTGGCCAAATTGTTTAAAATAGCAAACAGAAGAATTTGCCTCTCAGACTGAGATAAACTGCAGTTAACTCATGACAAGATGTGCACAGCAAACCTCAGGAGCACTCTGTGAAATGCAGCCCCAGAACAGACCCTGACCCCTGCAGCCCCCAGGCAGGTTGCACACCGAGCTGGGCTGACCCCTGCAGCCCCCCCCCGTGAGTACACACTGAACATCTGCAGCTGCACAGCTGGCAGGGCAGAGCACAGGCCGCCCACAGGAGCCTTGCTGGGACGTGGAGGCTCCCAGATGGATTTTGGAGGCAGGGTGCTTCCAGCAGCAGCCCCAGCTCCCCTCTTCCCCTCTTTGCTGACACCTGACGGGTGTGAGGCCAGCAGCAACCCCAGCTCTGCATTCCCTGGGGCTGGGCAGGCTGTGTGCCCCAGAACCACCGTGGGAACGGGGACACGCCAGCCTGGGGCTCCTCCACAGGCTCCTGCTCTTCTTTCCCAGCACCATTGTAAGGGCAGAAACATCCACATGGAGTCACTGAAAATGAGTCATATTTCAGTGCCATCTAATTGTTAGATACTGTACATGATATTTGTCAGCTCGTGCTGTGAGCAGTCACTTACATAACCCCTGGAGAGGTGTGTCAGGCTCCAGTGGTTTACAAGGTCTCTGCTTTGAATGGATTAAAGCGTGGTGCTCATTTTCGTCGGCTCCAAACCTGTAGAGCTGCTCACACGTTGTATCCAGCTGAATGAGGTGCCTTTTTGGGCAGGTGGCAGTGACACCTCTGGGTGGGCATGAGGCTCTGGCACTGCCATTGTCATCTGCAGGATGTCCTGAGCCTGGCTGGGCACTCCCTGCCTCCCCCAAGGGTCACCAAAGCCACCAAAGTGTTTCAATCCCTCTGGTCATTGCTGTATCTGAGCCTTGGTGTGTTTAGGAACTGCTTCTCCCCTGGGCTGGGGGGATGGTGCCATCAGGACAGAAGAGTGGCAAGGGGTGGTACCCCAAACCATGTGGGAAGTGTGGAGCAGCAAAGCACTGAGTCAGGAGCACTAACTCCATCAGCTGGCTGTGAAAGCCACTTAACTGGAGCATAAACTTTCCTGATGGATCTAATACATTTCTCCTGGTGCCAAGTGACCATTAAAGGAACACGATCCAAAACCCACATCAGCCCACACTGAGGTGTGGGTGCCAGGGATGCCAGCCAAGCGTGTGTGAGCTGCAGCTGCTCCAGCTCAGGCACAGGGGCTGGTGGTGGGCAGAGCAGGTCCCTCCTGTGGGAGCAGGGCCTCTCCTCAGGACCAGCAGCCCCGGGATGATGCCCTGCACTCACTCGGACCAGAGAGTGAGGGCAGGGCAGGCAGAGCTCCCTGTGACTCACTCAGGGCACAGTGCAGGGCAGGCAGAGCGCCCTGTGACACACTCAGAGCAGGGTGCAGGGACAGGCAGAGCTCCCTGTGACTCACTCAGGGCACAGTGCAGGGCAGGCAGAGCGCCCTGTGACACACTCAGAGCAGGGTGCAGGGACAGGCAGAGCTCCCTGTGACTCACTCAGGGCACAGTGCAGGGCAGGCAGAGCGCCCTGTGACACACTCAGAGCAGGGTGCAGGGACAGGCAGAGCTCCCTGTGACTCACTCAGGGCACAGTGCAGGGCAGGCAGAGCGCCCTGTGACACACTCAGAGCAGGGTGCAGGGACAGGCAGAGCTCCCTGTGACTCACTCAGGGCACAGTGCAGGGCAGGCAGAGCGCCCTGTGACACACTCAGAGCAGGGTGCAGGGACAGGCAGAGCTCCCTGTGACTCACTCAGGGCACAGTGCAGGGCAGGCAGAGCGCCCTGTGACACACTCAGAGCAGGGTGCAGGGACAGGCAGAGCTCCCTGTGACTCACTCAGGGCACAGTGCAGGGCAGGCAGAGCGCCCTGTGACACACTCAGAGCAGGGTGCAGGGACAGGCAGAGCTCCCTGTGACTCACTCAGGGCACAGTGCAGGGCAGGCAGAGCGCCCTGTGACACACTCAGAGCAGGGTGCAGGGACAGGCAGAGCTCCCTGTGACTCACTCAGGGCACAGTGCAGGGCAGGCAGAGCGCCCTGTGACACACTCAGAGCAGGGTGCAGGGACAGGCAGAGCTCCCTGTGACTCACTCAGGGCACAGTGCAGGGCAGGCAGAGCGCCCTGTGACACACTCAGAGCAGGGTGCAGGGACAGGCAGAGCTCCCTGTGACTCACTCAGGGCACAGTGCAGGGCAGGCAGAGCGCCCTGTGACACACTCAGAGCAGGGTGCAGGGACAGGCAGAGCTCCCTGTGACTCACTCAGGGCACAGTGCAGGGCAGGCAGAGCGCCCTGTGACACACTCAGAGCAGGGTGCAGGGACAGGCAGAGCTCCCTGTGACTCACTCAGGGCACAGTGCAGGGCAGGCAGAGCGCCCTGTGACACACTCAGAGCAGGGTGCAGGGACAGGCAGAGCTCCCTGTGACTCACTCAGGGCACAGTGCAGGGCAGGCAGAGCGCCCTGTGACACACTCAGAGCAGGGTGCAGGGACAGGCAGAGCTCCCTGTGACTCACTCAGGGCACAGTGCAGGGCAGGCAGAGCGCCCTGTGACACACTCAGAGCAGGGTGCAGGGACAGGCAGAGCTCCCTGTGACTCACTCAGGGCACAGTGCAGGGCAGGCAGAGCGCCCTGTGACACACTCAGAGCAGGGTGCAGGGACAGGCAGAGCTCCCTGTGACTCACTCAGGGCACAGTGCAGGGCAGGCAGAGCGCCCTGTGACACACTCAGAGCAGGGTGCAGGGACAGGCAGAGCTCCCTGTGACTCACTCAGGGCACAGTGCAGGGCAGGCAGAGCTCCCTGTGACACACTCAGAGCAGAGCTGATGGTGTGCAATCCACTGTCTTTCCACCTACTTAATCAGAAACAGGACACTGCAGGAAATTATCATACTACTTAATTTCAGTAAAAAGCTTTTCAATAAAAAGATTAAACATGTCTTTAATGTGTGAAGATATGAGCAGGTTATAATTACTATTGACCTCACCTCATGAGCAGTATTTAATTGATGTCAATGTCTTTATCTGCCTGTGCAAGTTAATCAGCATCCCTGGGTCTCCAAAGACTGCATTTTTAACCTCCTAAGGAAGGAGGAACCTTGCTGGGTTTATTTGTCTCTTGTTTTTTTCTCCCTTGCCTTCCACATGTCTCTGAGCTGCTGCATCTCAGCTCTGCTGGGGCAGTCACTGCCTGTGCCTTGAACTCCATCTCTGAAATAGCTGCTCCTGCTCCTCATGCTTCCCAGACACTTGCAGCAGGATCCCTTCTGCTGGAAATGTGATTTCCCACTTTGGGAGGGAGCTGCTCCCCAGCGGGCTGCGGGGTCTGCCCTGAGCCTGCTGCCCCCAGCCCTGCACCCCGCCAGGGGCTGGCAGCAGCCTGTGCCCTCCTGGAGATGCACGTTTCCAGGGGTTATCAGTGCTCCAGGAGCCGGGAATGCACACGGGAGGGGGCGGGTGTGCTCCATGGCAATGCCCTTATTTACCTGCAGCGTTACTTGAGTACCAGGGTGGGTTTTTCCCCTGCCGGCCAGCCGGGAGCAGCTGCAGCGCCCAGGCTGCTCCCGGAGCCATGCTGAGCTGAAGGGCAGATCCAGGCTGTGATCCTGCCAGGGAGCTGGGAGCACACAGAAGCTCCTGTCCACGCTTCAGGAAGGAATAATTGTGGGCAAACCTTTCTCAAATGAAACAGATGATCTGTTTGCACCAGAATCAAACAGTCCAGGACCGGGGCACATCCCCTCCTGCAATGATGTGCCTTTACCATAAAACCTGCTCTGGAGAAGCCCCGAAGGCAGCAGTGCAACATTTCCCTTGGCTGTGAGCAGGGAGCTCAGCTCTGATGGAGCCCCCAGCGCTGGGGGGACACCCCAGGACATTGGATGCTACCTTGGGGTCCCCACGTCCATCCCAGGTGCGTTGAGCCCCACCCAGGGAATGTCTGGCAGAGACTGGGGAGGACAATGTGTCCCTCTGCATCTCCTTCCCCTCCCAGTGCCGACACACAGCTCTGGAGGCAGCACCCTGGGGTAATCCCACAGCGAGGTCAGGATTCCAACGTTTCTGAAATTACAAAGCAACTTCTCCATGGTGTCTTTCACGGTGTTAAGCTGATTAGTACCATTTAAAAAGAAAAAAAAAAGTAGCTTAATTTTATATCTTTGCAAAGCTTCTTTGACAAACACGTTGAGGATAAGAATCCCTCTTCCCGCGGGAGCTGAAACCATTAGGGGAGATTGGCTGCCAGAGCCAGTTCCCTACAACCACTGTGTGTTCTGCACTTGTTATTTATAAAAACTCAGGGAAAATATGTCAGAGCCGTAAGGGGCTGAAGCAAGGAGACGTCAAAGTAGCTCTGTGTCACCTTCATGGACACAAACCCACGGCTGGTTTAGGCAAGTCCCACTTAGCACAACTGAAGGGTTTGTGTTTCTCCTGCTTAGAAACCTCCCGGATTCTGCTGGTCTCCAGCTGGACTCCATGAGAAGCAGCAGCTGTGTCAGGAAAACTCGTGGGCTGGAACCAAGCCTTGCTGCTGGCTTTCATATGCCAGGAGCAGCCCCTGCACTCCCCAGGACGGGCTGGGCACGGCGCTGGCAGCTGCCAGCCCTCCCCAGCCCCTGGCATCTCTGACCTCTGCTCTCCTCAGGCTGACAGAGCCCAGCACAGAAGGGCTGCGAGCCGGGGCTGGCAGGGGCTGTGGGCAGCAGGTCCCGAGGCAGCAGAGGGAGGAATCCCTCGGCAGGGTGGGGGATACGAGGCAGCAGGAAGAGCTTGAGTGCAGGCAGAACCTGCACGGCGCACGGCAGGATGAGCACCCCCAAACGAGGTGGGTGGAACGGGCTGAGAAAGGAGTCGTGATGTTTGGGGAGTGCAGATTGGAGCTCTAGCAGCACACTCAGCAAACAGCCACCCGATGCGAAAGGAAATCCACGGGGATGGAGCAGGGTAAATGTCACATTCCCAAAGAACCTCGGCAGGGTAAGGGAGAGGCTCTGCTATCATGGGCTCTTCACGTGTGTCAGTAACAAGAAGTCACACTAAAATCATGAGGTGTTTTATTTTTGGAAAGATGATGTATTGCTCCTCCTGATCTTAACAATTTCCTAATCCCACTGAAAGAACGATGGTCTCGTGATGTGAGCTCCTAAACAATGTCTCACAAATCAATTTACAAATACACGACAAAGCATGGTTTCGTGTGGAGGGGCTCTACTCCCTGTGGGAATGGTGATGCATCCCTTGGCTTCCAGTGCCTCAGGTACAGTGAGTGCCTGCTGCCTCTGCCCACCACTCACAGATGCTCAGCAAAGCTGGCCTTGCTGTTTCTGATGGGCCCATGCCTTCCAAAGCTGATCTGTCTTTTGCAGTGAGGGAGTTGTGGGAACCATGGCTTGTTTTGCAAGTGCCACTTGCACTCTTGTTCCCCTCGGAATGTCAGGGGCAGCCCAGGAGCTGTTGGGCAGTTCGAGGCAGCATTATCTCCTTCAAAGTGTGGGCAGAGAATGACATCTGTCACTACTCCATGGAGCTGGTCTCACCTGACTCAGATTTTCAGTGTTTAGCACTGCACAGAGTGGGGTGCTCCCTTCCTCTGGCCTCTATAGCCAAATGTCCCATGGGTAGGTGTGGTGGCACTGGAAACCTGGGTGAATCCCCAGGGTGAACCCCCTCACCCACACACCTTGGAATGGGGTGGCTCAGGGAGGGCTGTGAAAGCCCCTGTCAACACGTTCCAAACAGAGGCAATTGCTGCAAAACCTGCTCCAGAGACTCAGCCCCTTTTTGGGAAGCACAACCACATGCAAAGCCTGCGAAGGAGCCCTCGCTGGCCCTGGCTGCCTCCCCTCCTGAGCAGCCCTCGTGGAGCCTCTGAGGGCTGGACAGGGACAGGGGCTCTGAGGGACAGGCACAGCTGAGGTGAGTTTGTCCCTGGCACAGGCTGCCCACGTCCCATGCTGCAGGGGAGCCAGGCCTGGCTCCGTGGGTGGCACACTGGCTCTGTGTGGGGCAGAGCAGGGCTCCAGCAGAGCCCGGTCAGAGCAGCACCGGGATGGGTATCCAGTATCTACAAAGAATGAGAAGGGGATGAATGAAAAAAATAATTTAAATAGAAATAAAAATTACTGCTAATAATTTTGCTGCAAAGCAGCCTTTCTGTTCCTCTGCATTTCCCCCGAAGGACGGAGCGGAGCTGCCGGCATCTCCATGGTGACAGCGCGGCGCAGGCTCCGCACGGTGCCCGGGTGGCACCGGGGCTCCGAGAGCCGGCCAGCACCCGCAAGGAGCCCGGGGGAAGATGGGGCTCCCTTCCCAAGGGCTGCCTCAGCACCCAGCAAGGCTCAGTGCCACCCCAGATGTGCGAGGGCAGAGGTGGCTTTGGCCTCGGTGGCGGCACCGCGCCGGTGGGTACCGCACCGCCACTGCCCTGCCCGGGGGCTGACCGCGTCCACGGCCCCTCCTGGCACTCCGGGGCCGTCCATGAGCGCTGCGGCCTCATTGACACCTATTTTTAACTTGGTGATATTGTCTCTGCACCGGCTAAATATAAAAGTCTTGCAGCGTGCGGTGAGTAACGTTTGGCGAAGAGCCACGGCGAGGCAGCAGCGGCCGCGCTCCGGGGGCTGCACACGTGCTGTGGGGGGACAAAAACGCCCCGGCCCCCAAACCGCTGCTTGTCGCGTCCTGCAGGGACGTGCGACAGCGAGGGCCGTGCCCCGGGCCCGCGGGGATGCGGCAGGGCAGCTCCGACGGGATCCCGGCGGGGCCGAGCGGCTGCCGGTGGCTCTGCGGGCCCTGGGCACTGCCAGGCTGGCTCAGCGCTCCGCTGTCCCCACGGCTCCGCTGTCCCCATGGCTCCGCTGTCCCCACGGCTCCGCTGCCCCACGGCTCCGCTGTCCCCACTGCAGGGCTGGACAGGGCTGGCACTGCAGGGCTGGACAGGGATAGGGGCTCTGAGGGACAGGGCTGGCACTGCAGGGCTGGACAGGGATAGGGGCTCTGAGGGACAGGGCTGGCACTGCAGGGCTGGACAGGGACAGGGGCTCTGAGGGACAGGGCTGGCACTGCAGGGCTGGACAGGGACAGGGGCTCTGAGGGACAGGGCTGGCACTGCAGGGCTGGAGAGGGACAGGGGCTCTGAGGGACAGGGCTGGCACTGCAGGGCTGGAGAGGGACAGGGGCTCTGAGGGACAGGGCTGGCACTGCAGGGCTGGAGAGGGACAGGGGCTCTGAGGGACAGGCACAGCTGAGGTGAGTTTGTCCCTGGCACAGGCTGCCCACGTCCCATGCTGCAGGGGAGCCAGGCCTGGCTCCGTGGGTGGCACACTGGCTCTGTGTGGGGCAGAGCAGGGCTCCAGCAGAGCCCAGTCAGAGCAGCACCGGGGTGGGTATCCAGTATCTACAAAGAATGAGAAGGGGATGAATGAAAAAAATAATTTAAATAGAAATAAAAATTACTGCTAATAATTTTGCTGCAAAGCAGCCTTTCTGTTCCTCTGCATTTCCCCCGAAGGACGGAGCGGAGCTGCCGGCATCTCCATGGTGACAGCGCGGCGCAGGCTCCGCACGGTGCCCGGGTGGCACCGGGGCTCCGAGAGCCGGCCAGCACCCGCAAGGAGCCCGGGGGAAGATGGGGCTCCCTTCCCAAGGGCTGCCTCAGCACCCAGCAAGGCTCAGTGCCACCCCAGATGTGCGAGGGCAGAGGTGGCTTTGGCCTCGGTGGCGGCACCGCGCCGGTGGGTACCGCACCGCCACTGCCCTGCCCGGGGGCTGACCGCGTCCACGGCCCCTCCTGGCACTCCGGGGCCGTCCATGAGCGCTGCGGCCTCATTGACACCTATTTTTAACTTGGTGATATTGTCTCTGCACCGGCTAAATATAAAAGTCTTGCAGCGTGCGGTGAGTAACGTTTGGCGAAGAGCCACGGCGAGGCAGCAGCGGCCGCGCTCCGGGGGCTGCACACGTGCTGTGGGGGGACAAAAACGCCCCGGCCCCCAAACCGCTGCTTGTCGCGTCCTGCAGGGACGTGCGACAGCGAGGGCCGTGCCCCGGGCCCGCGGGGATGCGGCAGGGCAGCTCCGACGGGATCGCGGCGGGGCCCAGCGGCTGCCGGGGGCTCTGCGGGCCCTGGGCACTGCCAGGCTGGCTCAGCGCTCCGCTGTCCCCACGGCTCCGCTGTCCCCACTGCTCCAATGCCCCATGGCTCCGCTGCCCCATGGCTCTGCTGTCCCCACGGCTCCGCTGCCCCACGGCTCTGCTGTCCCCACGGCTCTGCTGTCCCCACGGCTCTGCTGTCCCCACGGCTCTGCTGTCCCCACGGCTCTGCTGTCCCCACGGCTCTGCTGTCCCCACGGCTCTGCTGTCCCCACGGCTCTGCTGTCCCCACGGCTCTGCTGTCCCCACGGCTCTGCTGTCCCCACGGCTCTGCTGTCCCCACGGCTCTGCTGTCCCCACGGCTCTGCTGTCCCCACGGCTCTGCTGTCCCCACGGCTCTGCTGTCCCCACGGCTCTGCTGTCCCCACGGCTCTGCTGTCCCCACGGCTCTGCTGTCCCCACGGCTCTGCTGTCCCCACGGCTGTGCTGTCCCCACGGCTCCGCTGTCCCTCCTTCCCTGTATCCCATCAAGCCGCCTTCCTTCCCGTGTCCCTCCGTGGAGCCGGGACAGCCCGGGGGGTGCCGGCCCTGGGGACGGAGCCGTGGGGGGATCCGGGCCAGGACAGGGGCACGATGGCTGCGGATCCACGGCCAGAGCAGAGCGGTGTCCCTGGTGTCACCCCCAGCCCAGCGGGGTCGGTGACTCCTGCAGGGATTCTGCCCACGGCAGCGTCCCAGGGCGGTACAAGACAAGCAAAAAAAAGACACACAGAACGCTCTTCCCTGGCCGGCGTCCTGCCATTCACGGTGAAATTCTCAGCGTGAAGGAATTAAATGCTATCGGCTCCTGGGACCGGGGAAGAATCCCCAGTTTTGGAGCTCCGGTTTCCTTTTGAAGAGGCCCGGCTGCCCCGGACCTGCGGGGTCCCGGGGAGGTGGGAGTCACGGCCCAGGGGTCCCCCCAAAGCACGCGGGAGGCACCGGCCCTGCCCTGCCCGCTCCCCGGCCCGGCGGCAGCAGGTGGCGCCCGCAGCTCCCTCCCGGCCCGGGAACCGGGGGGCGGCGGGACGGGAGCGGGAACGGGAACGGGAAAGGGAACGGGAACGGGACGGGAGCGGGAACGGGAACGGGAAAGGGAACGGGAACGGGATGGGAGCGGGACGGGAATGGGACGGGAATGGGAACGGGATGGGAGCGGGAACGGGATGGGAGCGGGATGGGAACCGGATGGGAGCGGGATGGGAACGGGACGGGAATGGGATGGGAGCGGGATGGGAGCGGTGGGAGCGGGATGGGAACAGGATGGGAACGGGATGGGAGCGGGATGGGAGCGGGACGAGAACGGGATGGGAGCGGGACGGGAGCGGGATGGGAGCGGGAACGGGACGGGAACGGGACGGGAACAGGACGGGAACGGGATGAGAACGGGATGGGAGCGGGATGGGAGCGAGATGGAAACGGAACGAGAGCGGGAGGGACGGGAGCGGGACGGGAGCGGGAACGGGACGGGAACGGGACGGGAACAGGACGGGAACGGGATGAGAACGGGATGGGAGCGGGATGGGAGCGGGACGAGAACGGGATGGGAGCGGGACGGGAGCGGGATGGGAGCGAGATGGGGGCGAGATGGGAATTGAATGAGAGCGGGAGGGACGAGAACGGGAGGGACGGGAGCTGGAGCGGGATGGGAACGGGTCGGAACGGAACACGGGGGTGCTCGGGCGCTGCTCGGGGCGGGGGGATGCTCCTGGGGGTCCCACGCGCGGCGGGACAGGGACAGTGGGGCTGGGGACAGTGCAGCGGGTCCGGTCAGAGCCATCTGTCCCTGCCATCACCGCCTGTGCTGCCTGAGCCCCCACCGGGAGGTGTCAGGAGAAAAGAAGGTTCCAGGGAGACCTCTGAGCCCATTCCAGTGCCTTTAGAGCCCCCTCCAGGACAGCTGGAGCGGGACTGGGGACAAGGATGGAGGGACAGGACACAGGGAATGGCTCCCACTGCCAGAGGGCAGGGCTGGATGGGAGATTGGGAATTAAGAATTGTTCCCTGGGAGGGTGCGGGAGCGGGGTGGGAACGGAATGAGAGCGGGAGGGACGAGAACGGGAGGGATGGGAGCGGGATGGGAAAGGGACGGGAGCGGGATGGGAGAGGGATGGGAGCGGGATGGGAACGGGAACGGGATGGGAACCGGAGGGACGGGAGCGGCAGGGACGGGAGCGGGATGGGAACGGGTCGGAACGGAACACGGGGGTGCTCGGGCGCTGCTCGGGGCGGGGGGATGCTCCTGGGGGTCCCACGCGCGGCGGGACAGGGACAGTGGGGCTGGGGACAGTGCAGCGGGTCCGGTCAGAGCCATCTGTCCCTGCCATCACCGCCTGTGCTGCCTGAGCCCCCACCGGGAGGTGTCAGGAGAAAAGAAGGTTCCAGGGAGACCTCTGAGCCCATTCCAGTGCCTTTAGAGCCCCCTCCAGGACAGCTGGAGCGGGACTGGGGACAAGGATGGAGGGACAGGACACAGGGAATGGCTCCACTGCCAGAGGGCAGGGATGGATGGGAGATTGGGAATTAAGAATTGTTCCCTGGGAGGGTGGGAAGGCACAGGGTGCCCAGAGCAGCTGTGGCTGCCCTGGATCCCTGGAAGTGCCCAGGCCAGGCTGGACAGGGCTTGGAGCAACTTGGAATAGTGGAAGGTGTCTCTGCCATGGCAGGGGTGGGACTTGGTGAACTTTAAAGCCCCTTGCAACACAAACCATTCGGATATTCCTTGGATTTCAGTGTCTTTTGTGCCTCAGTACCTCGAGGATATGTTGCTGGTTCAATCGTGCTCTCTCCCCTCCTGGCCCAGGATGTGATTCATCACATCTTGCACAAGATGGAGCAAGGCTGACGAGCCCTGCCTGCCAGGAAGGGCTGTTCAGGGCCTTATCTGTGAACAGAGAGCACGGGACACTGAGCTCTGCACCTTCCAAAAACGGCTGCCACTTCTGCTGCGCCAGCCCCCGTACCTGGTCTGCACTTCTGCTTGCTGTAGACCCTAAGTTTACACTCAAGGAATCCAAACCCAGAAGAAATCACTGAAGGTTTCCATTCTGACCCTCTTTATACCAGGAACTGCAGCACTGCTCCAGTGCATCCCTGCCTTCCTGCAGCAGCTCCTGCAGGGAAAAGCTCCCTGGTGTCACAAACCCAGGAGGGGCAGGAGGCTCCTTCCAGTGCTCAGGAAACTGTTCCATGCTGGGTTATCTTGGCTGGTCAAATCTGTCCCACTCTGGAGCTCCAGCCTGCCCTCACCGTGTCCTAACTCACACCTGTGTGCCAGGTCAGGCAGGCCCAAAGCCTCTCATTCTCCTAACAGGTGTAAGCTGTAATCTAATTACTGTAATGATCTTTCTGTTAAAAAGCAGGTTAAGCGCCTTAATTCACGGTGTTGAATGTTGTTTAAAATCGGACCCTCATTTTTGATTCCCTGACTACCCGTTCTGAGTGAGGAGCAGCAGCTTGTTTGTGGGGTCTTGTTCTTTCCATTTTAAAATATAACTGAATCTAAAACCCATTCCAGACTCAAATTAAAGGCAGAGATTTTATAACACAAACAAAAATACGCTCATGGCATTGCTGTGCCAAAAATGTTCAGAGGCTGCATGTGGGCTGTTTGTGCTGCCCTGGCAGGGAGCAGCCCCCCAGCCACCCTCACCCCGAGGGGCCACCCCAGGCAGCCAGGAGCTGACCTGCTGCTCCCTTTGGGTCCCTTCCAGCTCGGGATTCTCCACAATTCCCTGGCATCACTGGATCTGACACAGCTCTTTGTGCTCAGCAGCAGCACAGGGGAATTGAATCAATTAGTGCCACCATAGGTGGCTCTGGAGCCTTTCTGCATTTGGAGGAAATAATCTGCATTTATTCCTTGCTTAAGAAAGTAATGCTACCTCTGGCTTGCTTTCCTAGTGATTATTTTTCCGCTTGGTTCTGTGCTAATGAACAAAGCTCTGGCTCCTCGGAGCAGGCAGAACCCGGCCCACCCATTTATCTCTCCTACAGCAGCCAAATGGCATTTGCTGTCTCAAGCAGGAAATGAGCAATTAAAAGGCAACAGGAGGTTATTTCTTTATTTCCCTCTCTCCCCTCCAGAATAATAAACATCTCCAAGTGAATGTGCCGTGTGTGCCGATTACTTGGACAGTTTGATGTGAGGCAAATTGTTCTTAAATGGGATGGCAATAAAAGTGTCTGTTACAATTTGGAAAATCCCATTGGTTTTTCAAAATAACTGGCTTTATATCTCTTACAGAGCACAGGGTAAGCAAAACCCCTTCAAACTAATCAATAAGAAGCAAAATAAATTCATTTTCCCAGACTGCTTCAACATGAAGGGACAGCAGTGTAAATGTGTGCTGTGTGTGGTTCAGGCAGGCTAAAGCTGACACCGTTATTGCAGTGCCCACCACATTCACTCCAGCTGCTCAAAGCTCCTGTCAAAAACACTTAGCTGAAAAGACTGAACTTATTTGGCTTGGAAAGGGCAGTGGCACAATGGAGGCCACATTCAATAAAATGTCACGGTCTTGGCAGCACCTCTGGAGGGGCAGGGGCTTGATCTAGGAAGCCTCAAGAAGAAAGGCAGAGCCCGAGTAACAGCTCTGCTGCACGGTGTTATCTCTCCTGGCACACGGCTTGGGGCTGCTGGAGATCCAAGGCTGCTCCTGCTGCTGCTCTCAGTGAGGTCTCTGTGCCCAGTGAGGCTCCTGGCCCTGGGCTGCCACAGGGTACCCTGGGCAGGGCCATCCCGAGGGGCATCCCAGGGCAGGGCCATCCCGAGGGGCATCCCAGGGCAGGGACATGCCACAGAGCATCCAAGGCAGGGCCATCCCGAGGGGCAGCCCAGGGCAGGGCCATCCTGTGGGGCATCCCAGGGCAGGGCCATCCCAAGGGGCATCCCAGGGCAGGGACATCCCAGGGCAGGGACATCCTGAGGGGCAGCCCAGGAAGGGGCAGCCCAGGACAGGGACATCCCGAGGGGCAGCCCAGGGCAGGGACATCCTGAGGGACATCCCAGGGCAGGGACATCCCAGGGCAGGGACATGCCACAGAGCATCCAGGGCAGGGACATGCCACAGAGCATCCAGGGCAGGGACATCCCGAGGGGCATCCCAGGGCAGGGACATCCTGAGGGGCATCCCAGGACTGGTTGTGGCCATCCCACAGGGCACCCCCACCCCAGCCACAGCCTGGGTCAGGAAGACAGAGGTGCCCAGGCTTGCCCCAGCAGCAGCTTTGGTGTCTGTGTGTGCACAGCAAGGCCTCACGCCCTGGTGCCCCTGCCTGGTGTCCTCAGCCCAGGGCCAGGCTGGCAGCAGCTCTGGGCACTGCAGGGCTGTGACACCTGCCTGGGGAGCATACACACACACACACCTGGGGAGCACACACACACACCTGCCCAGGGAGCGCACAGCTGCCTGGGGAGCACACACACACCTGCCTGGGGAACACACACACAAACACACACACACATACACACACACACACACACCTGCCTGGGGAGCACACACACACCTCCATGGGGAGCACACACACACCTGCCTGGGGAACACACACACAAACACACACACACATACACACACACACACACACCTGCCTGGGGAGCACACACACACCTCCATGGGGAGCACACACACACCTGCCTGGGGAACACACACACAAACACACACACACATACACACACACACACACACCTGCCTGGGGCAAAGGCAGGGCAGGAGGCCCAGGTGTGGGGAAGGAATGACTCCTGGACTCCTGTACACTGATGGACGTGGCTCCAGCCTGCAGAGCTCACCTTCACTGGGGATCAGCACTGGAAACGGAACACAGCACAGATCCCCGTGCAAAACCAGGTCTTACTGAAATGGTTCCTCCCACAATGGCATCAAACACAGATCCCTGGGCTCATCCCTGCTGTCCCTGGCACCCAGGGAGTGTTCAGCAGAGATGTCACCTGCCCAGAGCTCCTCCTCACCCTGGGTGGGCACTGAGGGACCCCGTGAGCCCAGATCCCCCTGGGTGGGCACTGAGGGACCCTGTGAGCCCAGATCCTCCTGGGTGGGCACTGAGGGACCCCGTGAGCCCAGCACTGTCTGGGTGGGCACTGGCTGTGCCATGCTCTGCTGTGCCAGGCCGTGCCATGCCGTGCCTTGGGCTGTCCTCCCTGAGTTCCCAAAGATGGGCAGGGCAGCAGTTCTTCCCTGGCAGGGGCTGAGGCCCTGGCACAGGTTGCCCAGAGAAGCTGTGGCTGCCCCATCCCTGCCATTGGAATGCATTAACATGAGCACTAACAAAAAAGAGATTCATCCTTTCTAACAGATCATTGTTAAAAACTATATGAATAAAATTACAACTTTTCGCAGAGCAAGTTACTCAAATACAATAACGAAATGTCAGCTCAAGCATTAATTACTAGATATTCATGGTACCCAACCAATCCAAGTGCTTTCCAGCTGGGTTCCAGACAGCAGCTCTGTTGTTTGTTTCGGCTGCAGGAGCTGAAATCCCCCTCTCTGTCCCCAGCCAAAGCCCCTGCCCTGCCCTGGCACAGCCCGAGCTGCAGCCCTGCCTAACGACAGGGAGGGAGGGCAGGAAAGCCTGTCAAACAGGATTATTCACAGAAAAACCCAGCTAAGTGGATTTAAAATTGCAACCTGTCACTGCCTTCTGCAAGTCATTTAGGAAGAGCTGGAAACTGGAATAACAATTTTAGCAGGAACAGAAAACCTAAGAAAGAAAGAAGAGGACTTGTGGGAGGAGGCAGCCAGCCTGGCTGTGGGCTGAACTGTGGGTGGTGGGCTCAGGTCACAGAATCCCTGGGCAGCAAGGGTGGGGGGGAATGATGCCTGCAATTCCCAGGGCAGAATAGCAAAAACTGTAGAGAATACAGAATTTTAGATCTATTTTTAATGTGGAATAGTTGTATTTTATTAAAGACAAATGTATGTATAGCATGTATTACATACAAAAACACATAATCTATATTTACATATTTAAATACATACTCAAAGTCTGTGTATGTAAATATACAATACCACAGTTTATATTTTTATAGAGATAGATGTGACATATAGATAGATGTGACTTCCTTAAACTCAGATGTTGCTGTGCCAGGAGAAATAGTAGTCTGGGCCAGGATCAGCTCTGGGCCAGGATCAGCTCTGGTCCAGGATCAGCTCTGGGCCAGGATCAGCTCCCAGACCAGGACCAGCTCCCAGGGCAGGACCAGCTCTGGGCCAGGATCAGCTCTGGGCAGGACCAGCTCTCGGCCAGGACCAGCTCTGGGCAGGACCAGCTCTGGGCCAGGATCAGGTCTCAGTTTTACTGCTCAGCTCTGAGTGGTCACTTCCACGCCCTGAGCGTGCTGCGGGCACAGTGGACAGTGTCCCCTCTGTCCTCTGAAATGTCCTTTGTCATTAATGGCATTCAGTGGATGCCTCAGCTGCTCCCTTACATTCTCATCCCTGAACTATGAAGCAGCAGTGGTTATCTGCTGAATTAAGTCGTTCAGCTAAAAGAATCCCATATATTGTTTCTAGTCAATGGGAACTATGAGGATCAGCTCCCAGGCCAGGATCAGCTCTGGGCAGGACCAGCTCTCGGCCAGGCCCAGCCCTGGGCAGGACCAGCTCTGGGCCAGGATCAGGTCTCAGTTTTACTGCTCAGCTCTGAGTGGTCACTTCCACGCCCTGAGCGTGCTGCGGGCACAGTGGACAGTGTCCCTCTGTCCTCTGAAATGTTCCTTTGTCATTAATGGCATTCAGTGGATGCCTCAGCTGCTCCCTTACATTCTCATCCCTGAACTATGAAGCAGCAGTGGTTATCTGCTGAATTAAGTCGTTCAGCTAAAAGAATCCCATATATTGTTTCTAGTCAATGGGAACTATGAATAGATTTTATGTAAAATTACTGGGAATGCATAAGCCATTTTGCCTAATGTTATGGAATTTCTTCTCCCAAGCCCTGTGTGAAATGTAATTCATGTTCAGATACTGACAACTGAATCATATTCAGCATTCATATATAGTGCTTTATATATGCAAACTGCCATAAAACATTAATTAAGCAATAGATTTCCTAATGCTGAGAAAGTGTACTCACACCAGGCTCGGTGAGTTAAATGTTTAAATACTGTCAACGCTTAAACACTATTTACAGAGCTTCATTGTGCTGTGAGCTCAGTCACTGGCAGAACTGTAACAGTCAGTGGCTTCTCCATACGGTAAGTAGGAGTAGGAATGGTGGCTTGGTCTTTATCTACACCAAACTTTACTTTGAAATTGTACTTCTGCTACCAGCACGCTATTTTAGAAGAGAAGTAGCTGTAGTAAGAACACAGGCTGTCTGTTTGCAGACTCCTGGTGCAGCTACAGCAGAGGCAGCACTACCATTTACTGAGGGTTTTAATCTTCCAGGTGACTTTGGCTCCTTGTTCCCAATCCCTGCTAGCCAAAGCCACAGGGCACGTTCAGCAGAGCTGGGACATCCTCCCGTGAAGCTGCGTGCCCGTGGGGTGTCCCAAGCCCTCCCAGCTGGCTCCTCCCTGAGGTGGGTGCAGGTGTGGAGCTCGGTGCTCTCCTGGCACGCTGCAAGGACACTCAGGGCGATTTAAGTCGTGTGGTTTGGTTGGGCTGCTACTGATCCTGTTCATCGGTCAGGAAATGGTGAGATAGGGCTGCAGCTGCCAAAGCTGAGTCAGCACCACTCCTTGCAAAATGTCCCAGCTCTGCCGCTGCCTGGAGCGGCAGGGAAGGCTCCGGGTGCCACTCGAGGGTGACTCACGCTCGGGGGTATTTACAGCTGCCAGCTGCTGCCACAGGTGTGAACCTGGCAGACAGAGCACAGCCCACCCCCGTGCCAAGCCTTGCCAGCCTGCCGCAATCTTGGCAGCAGCAGCAGGCAGCCCCCTCCCCAAAGGACAGGGACCCTCCCTGCTCAGCCCCGAGCCTCTTCATAGGAGCCTGTCATCAGGAAGCCCAACAGGAGCTTGAAAGTCATGATTTCAGCAATGACAGTGCAGACTGAGCTCACGACACACAGCACTGACACGTTCCCTCCAGATCCCAGGAATCACGGGATCCCAAACCCCTTCCAAACACTTCTCCAGGCTGTGCAGACCACGAACTCTTCCTGCTTTAGGTGCTCTGTACTACAGGGTTGGGTGCTTTGATTTAAACAGTCAACAATAAAAAGACTTTTTAACTGATTAGTCACTACAGCCATGAGTGCCACAGAGCTTACTTTCTTGTTCCATGAATGTATTTGTTTATATTTGCAGAAGGATTCAATCTGATGTAAACTATGAAATATGTTGTTTACTGAACAAAGATAGGTTCCAAGGCTCTTGCTAACACTGAAATCAAACCCGACTTTTAGATATCTATTTGCATTAGTCAGTCACCTCAGAGCCCACAGCCCTGGCTGAACACTACAGCACTTCATCAAACAGCCTGGGAAAACACCTAGAAGATAAATAACCTGTTTAAAAACGTCTGACGTGTCAATAGTTTGCCATGAAACTGGAAGACATACCAGAGCTTTGTCTGTGGTTTGTATTTGTATTAGTGCCTTGAAAACCAGAGTGTAAACCCAAAATTTGCTGATGCTATCGAGTTTGCTGTCAGCACTCTGGAGAACAGAATTAGAATTGTCAGTGATTTTGATAAACTGGTTTTTAACAGACATTTGTGCCTGGATGCCATCTGTGACGGTGCATCGAGTTTTAACTTTAGTTCACCATTACCCAGAGAGGATCTGCTGGCAGGGGAAGCAGCCTCCAGGCTTTGCTGCTGGGGGAAACCCAGGCAAAAGTCCTTCCAGGAGGAAAACTGAAACTCTGACCATCTTGACATTTTGTCTTGCCAACAGTGTTAAAATGCCACATCTGTCTCAGTGATACTGAGAGAGCCTCAAAGTTCATCTCTGCTTGAGCAGCCAAGAATAAAATGAAGGGCAGTGCTAGCAGGATTAATGGGAACAGCTCCTAGGATCAGGGATCTCGTTGGCTGTTTGCAAGTGGGACAAACAAGTCGAGTTCAACTCTGTCCTGGGAAATATGCTTATTGCAAATAAAGTACCTTGTGTTTTCTTCCCCACTTGCTGTGACCAGCTCCTGATTCCACACTGATGTGCTTCCACTCAGCCAGGAGTGCCGGCTCAGCCTCCATCCCCCCGACCTGCAGGACCTGTCTGGGAGTCTGCTGCAGCTCCCTCAGCCTGAGAAGTGATGGAGCACAAACAGAACCAACGCGTGCTTGAAGTTGGTTTCACCCTGGTTTTCTGGCACGTGACAAGACAACACTTCTCCCATGACAGGACAGGTCTGGCTGTGTTTTGCTGGGAGCAGTTCAGTGCCACCAGGGGAGGTCACTACACTGGGGGGACAGCGGTGTCCTCTTAGTGGAACTGTTAACACCAAAATGCAGTACACAGGAATGGAAATGCACCTCCAGCAGGGAGTGTTAATATTTCACATTCACTGCTGCAGCTGTGGACTGTGGTCTGCAGCAAGGCCCCCAGGAACCCGAGCAGTGTGAGGAGCCTGCAGGGACACAGCCCTGTGTCCTGACAGCCTGTGACAACAAGCAGCCCTCACCCAAACCCTCCAAGGGTCACATCAGCATTCCTGAGTGCCCTGCCCCAGTACCAAACGTGGCTCACAGACCAAGTGGTATCAGCACCACCGGCCTTATCTGCTCATTCTCAGAGCTCATCAGTCAATAGTGCTGTTTGCTGGCTGGGGTTATCTGCAGGGCCACGTGTTGCAAGGCTCGCTCTGCTCCCACGTTCACCTTGATCCGCTGCAGGCCTGCAAGATGAAACAGTCCTTGGGCTGGTGACACAATCAGTGGCCAGTCACAATAATCCCTTCAGCCTTGGCCAGCCAGAAACAGCAGCAGCCCTTGTAAAACAATCAGAAAACGTGGCTTTGTGTTTAAGGATTGCATGAGATTCGGAGGCTATTGAGGCTGCAAACTACCGACATCAGACTGAGCCTAACGTGGGTCTCAAAAAATCCTTCTCTCCTTCGCTGATATGTTTACCTCCAAATTACTTTAAAATGCTCAAATACAATCAATATTTACAGCTGAATGCTTTCAAGGACCCAAGGCAGCAGAACTCAGCTGGGTTCTGCAGGAGCTATTCTGTGCGCTACACACAGCACAGCCCACGTCCCAAAACTGAAACAATGCCATCCTTCCCAAAATCTGGTCTTTGGTATCCTTCTCAGCTGGCTGAGGAGTGGGAAAATTCCCCAGAGCTCGCCACCTGCCAAGAGCCCCAGCAGAGCTGCACAGCACCAGCCCCGGGCAAAGGCAGCTGGCCACAGCAGCCCTGACACGGAGGGGAAGCCCACGGCCGGGGACCCGCCTGCTGCTGCTCTGGGACCTCTGAACTCTCCCACCTCACCCCGAGATCCCAGCTGGGAGCACTCCTTCCACCCTGCCCTGACAGAAGAATGCCAGTAAGGCTCTTTGCTCCTGCCCAGGAGACTGAGGAATTAAACCAAGTCAGGAGTGCAAACCCCAGATGATCATTCCCTGCTGTGGCTGAGCGCTCCCAGCAGCAGTGAAGGCTGCAATGTGACACAGTGCCACGGGGCAGCGAAGGAAAGGAGTTTTTCTCCAGAAGGGCTTTTGCTGCAGACAGGAAGTTTGCTTTTTGAATTAGTCACCGGTTTCACTCCAGGCTGATTACACCAGTTTCATTACCATACAATAGCACTGTTTCCATGCAAGTGCTATCAAGATCACATTTATGGTTCCAAAAGTTGTTTCACCACACCTACACAGAACCTGAGTGCTGCACACAGGAACACAGAACTGCTGTAGGTGCTCTGTGTGCTCACCCAAAGCCCACAACCTTTCAGGTAAATGCTCCTGGGTAAATAGGAGGGAGTTGACAACAAACAACGAACACAGGAAGAGACCTGAACCTTGACAATTATGCATATTTTGAATACAAATATCATGTCTAGGAGTGGGATATAAGCATGCCATGGAGCATGTTCTTTATAAAGAACCATAAAGTGGCATTATGACACCAATTCAAGGGAAACATCTGATAAGTTCTGGCAGCACAGGCTACTTTAGCAATAGTGATAAGATCTCTGGCAGGACTTTTGATGGAAATAATGAACGCTTTTTTCTGTGTATGTGTGTCACTTTATTTACACCCACGAGCAGCTGTGATTATTTCCCGAAGAAGTGCAGGTTTGGTATTTTGCATTTGAGGATCTTTTGGCATTGGAAAGCCCCTGAGGGGCTCTCCTTCCCTGAGGCAGGCAGGGCAGGAGCCAGCTCAGCCCGTGCCACAGCCTGGCCTGAGCCACCTCAGTGCCACCGGGGCTCTGCCTGCCTGGGGCTGCCACACAGCACTTCCACTCCCAGTGAAACCTGCCCCTGGAATTACCCTGGCTGCTGCCTGCTCTGGCTGCCTGTGAGCACACCCTGCTCCTGGATGAGAGCTGGCAATGCCTGGATTAAGAGAAACACGCATTAGGCAGTCTTGTTGCAGACATGGATTCACATAGCAAATTATTGAGACTTTCTCAAGGTGCAGGTAAGTTAAATATTAGATTAAAATGCTGTTGGATGCCAGGTTATTTTTGTCATCTTCTCCTTCCTCAACCCCTCCAAAGCAACCTAAATAATCCTGCTGCCAAATCCAAAATAAAGACTTCTCTGTACACCACTGCACTAAAAACTAATTCAGGCCCCAAATTCTTGCTCAATTTCATAAATTCAAAATGAGTAAACATTGAAAAATTTCTCCAGATTTGCTCAATGCCAGAAAATATTTGGTGCAATTCTGTTCTTTGAACTCTGAGATTATTTCATCTTCTTAGTTTCCCTTGGTAATTATTCTCGCTTTACCTTTAGGTTTACTATTAATATTAATGTCACACACTGACAGCATGGGAGTGACAGAACAGCAACTCTTCCCCAAATGATTGAATCTTCTCAGTTTAACTGTTTTATATTGGGTTGTGAGCCAGCTAAGTCACTTAATCTTAAATGAGTGGTAAGGTATGTCTGCTATATCCAGGGAACATTGCCATTAGGAATGAAATGATGTGCAGTATCCTCAGCCCGTGACTTCCCTTGGGATCTTCTCAGCAGCAGTGCTGAGAAATTAAAATACAACATTTAGTATGATTTGTAGCTCTAAAATTCAGTTGTCACCCTGCCTAGCTGGTACCTGGCAGAGCACTGTGATCTCAGAAGTCTCTTTCACAGTCACCAGGACTTCCCACGTGTTAATAAACCTCATTTCAATGTGTAGCCACTGGCAGGGGCAGAGAAACTCTGACTGAAGGCAAGCAGCTCTTCCTGCCCGAGAGCTGCAGATTTCAGACAGGCACGCTGTCCCACCTAACTCTGGGCATGGTCTGTGTCTGCCTCACCCAGAGCCCCTTTCTGGATCTGAACTCCAGCTCGGTTTCACGCACAGAGCCCGGGCCCCGAGACCCCAGCACAAACCTGTGCAAAACACAAACACCCCAAAGCTCAGCCCACTCCTCAGAGCAGGCTCTGCTCCCCAGGGAGAGCAGAGTCCTCTGTGAAATCTCTCTGAATAAGCTCAGTGGGACTCGGCCAGGTCCAGGAGGTGCCACATCCCTCTGCAGACACCGACCCACAGCCCTGAGTGTGGCTGGGCAGCTCTAAAGAGGAGCTGCCTAGAAAGTCCCTTCAGGAACACCAGGAAGACTTTACCTCTTCTTGCAGCATTGAATCTTGCTGTCACCAGGCACTGACAGACTTTCAGGGTACTCAAAGTAGACATTGCACTTGTTACTGATCTAAACTACCCTTGTTTAATCTTTGCCTACCAAGTACAATAGATTAAAAAACCCAGCAAAGCCACTGACTGCTTTACTTGCCAAAGGATCTTCAAGAGCAGCAGCTCCCAGCTCGCTCTCTAACTGCACAGAAATAACTCAGCCTGCACGAGCAGTTTTACTGAATGAGCAGGGCTGCTCAGCACAGTAAAGGCTGTAAATACATGTAAATATTGTATGGTGAACTGCTTAGTAACCAAATTTATGCTTTTCAGCTGATTTTTATTTTGGCATTTTTAAGCTAGCACGAAATCATCCTGAAATTGTTTTTAAAATATGCTTGATCATTTTGAAAATCAAATTAATCAGCTAACTCTGATGATTATATTTTGCCTAGACCCTGCTGCATTGTCATGCCTCCATGTTGCTCAACCAAAGCTTGTTTCAGGAAAACATTAATATTTTTCCTGAAAATCTAAACCACTACCATTCATGAGGCACAACCACCCAATGCAATGCACACTTCATAATTCAAATATTATGTGTTGCATCCTCTCATGATTTATTTAACGTCTGTGTCTAAACCCTCAGCCAGGGATTTTCAAACTTTCCAGCCCACAGATCCTTCAGTGGTCTGTGGCCATGCACCAGAATTCATCTCCAAGAAAACCAATTTGATTCTTTCAGTTACTTCCCACAGACTCCTTGCACTGCAGACTAACTAATTACCTAGAGCTGGCTGGTAATAGGAGAGATTAAATTAATACATGGAGTAGGGCACTGGCACTTGAGAGATCACATTCCCTATTTAAACTCAACAGCATAAAGATTGTTTGTTACTTTGAACATGATATATTTCCTTCTTCAGGAACAGCAGCAATTAATAGCATAGTGCAGCATTTAAAACTGGAGAGCAATTTTATCCTGTCACTGAAGAAAACAACACACACCTCAATCCAGCAGTGAGTTGGGATTAAATAGATAGGATTAAAACCAACATTACAGTCTGGCCTTTATAAAATTGGCTACTGGCATGTTGGGAGTAAGTGTAATGTGAATAATTCAGATGTGGGCTTGCTACAGAAGTGATGAAGGTGAGCAAGCCCACATCATACCCAAAACCTGAGCACAGATCAAGAAAATAAAATATTTCTGCAGTGACAATGGGGCCTTTCAGCAACTCTTACAGCTGGTTTTGAAGAGAACTTTGCCAGCCCGTGGCTGATTTTGGCTGGCTCACACCAAGCTGGGTGATGTGGTAGCTCTGCTCCCAGAGTACTTCTAGGAGGGGGAAGCAGATGGACACCAAAAGGAACAGCAAGAACAAGGGGAGAAATGGCTTAAAAGCTTCCAAGGGAGCTCAGTTATCCAGTTTCCAAAGGATGGGCTAAGCAGCCATGGAGAGACAGCTCCCAGGACTAGAGGCTGGGAGCACTCAGAGATCTTCCTCAGAGCTTCCAGGAGCTGCAGTAGTGCTCTGGGAAACCACCAAGGGTTACCTGGGCAGAGTCTAGAACAGAGGGGACCAAAGCCCAGCCCCGGGGCTGTGCTGGGAGATAAAACACCTGCTGCACCCCCAGGCTGAGCTGCACAGCTCAGGAGCAGCCCACAGGCTCTGCAGGTGCGTGAGAAGAAATCAGAAATCAGGGGGGCCTGGTGAGCAGCACCCACTGGGGACAGCCAGCTGCCACGGCTGCACCCACAAAGCACACACTCACACTTAGCAAAGTTCTCCCAACCACTGCCCATTCCTCAGCAGGGCTGCTGGAACGCGTTCCTGTTCCTCAGGAGGGGTTTTACTGCAAAGCCTCACAGAGCAGCAGCAGAGGGGCTCACTCTGAGCTCCGGGGATCACCAGGGGTGCAGCACTCACCAGAGGATCGGTGACCACGGAGGAGATGCTACAGCACACAAGTGCTGCAAAAATAATTTCAGTACAGCTTAGCCTCTGCGAAAATTGTTCAGGAATAAGAGAACATTATTTACAAAACTTATGTCAAATCCTTAGACTTTGCCTACCCAAGCACTGTGTTTGGCTTAGGCTTGGAAACAAGGTGTGGTAGCAAGGATCTAAATGTCACCACCATGTGAATAAATACCAAGAATTGTGAAGACCTGAGTAAGGTGCAACAGCAAGGACCGGAGGTGCCAAAACAACTAATGATCCTTTCTCGAAAGGAACGTCGAATAGAAAGTCCAAGGGACGACTTCTACAGAGAGTGGCACGAAGCCAGCCCCTGTGACTCAGCCCTGCCACCGAGCGAAGCAGCACCGGCCCCTGGCAGCGGCCGGTCCCGGCTCCGCAGCGGGGGAACCCGCACACGGGCTGTCCCCGGGCCGGCCCGTGGGCGGCGGGCTGCACGCCGAGCCCCCGGGGCCAGCGGGGCGGGCAGCAGCGGGGCCGGGGCCGGGGCCGGGGCCGGTAGCGGCAGCGCTGCCGCCCTCTCTCCCTCCCTCCTTGTCCTCCTCAGCCCCTTCCTCCTTCTCCTCCTCCTCGGCGCTGCCCGGCGCCGGGGCTCTCCCGGCGCCGCTCCGCAAGGCGCGGCCGCCGCTTCCCCGCCCCGGCGCGGGGCCGCCCTCGTCCCCTCCCTCCCTCCGCCCCGTCCCCGCCCGCCGCGGCAGCCCCGAGCGGGAGGCGGCGGAGGGAGGCGGGAGCCATGCGGGAGTACAAGGTGGTGGTGCTGGGCTCGGGCGGCGTGGGCAAGTCCGCCCTTACCGTGCAGTTCGTGACCGGCTCCTTCATCGAGAAGTATGACCCCACCATCGAGGACTTCTACCGCAAGGAGATCGAGGTGGACTCGTCCCCCTCGGTGCTGGAGATCCTGGACACGGCGGGCACCGAGCAGTTCGCCTCCATGCGCGACCTCTACATCAAGAACGGGCAGGGATTCATCCTGGTGTACAGCCTGGTGAACCAGCAGAGCTTCCAGGACATCAAGCCCATGCGGGACCAGATCATCCGCGTCAAGAGGTACGAGCGGGTGCCCATGATCCTGGTGGGCAACAAGGTGGACCTGGAGGGCGAGCGCGAGGTCTCCTTCGGGGAGGGCAAAGCGCTGGCCGAGGAGTGGAGCTGCCCCTTCATGGAGACCTCGGCCAAAAACAAAGCCTCTGTGGACGAGCTGTTCGCCGAGATCGTCAGGCAGATGAACTACGCGGCGCAGCCCAACGGGGACGAGCCGTGCTGCGCCTCCTGCGCCATCCTCTGAGGGCGGCGGCGGCCCCGGCCCCGGCGGGCGCGCTCGGGGAGAAAACATCGCGAAAAAAAATTCGTCGTGTTGGAAATGTGGCTTTTCTCGGCATGTACGTTTCGTCCAGTCTTGGTCATGGCATATTTCCTGTCAGTGTCGGCGGCGGGCGCGGGAGCAGCCGGTCCCGCCGCCCGGGGAGCGGAGCCACGCGGGGAGCCCGCTGTCCCGGGACAGCCGCGGGGAGCCCGGCGGGGAGCGGGGCCCGCGGCCCGGCCAGCCCCGGGACAGCGGGGCCGCACCCCCGGGACACCGGGCCCGCACCCCCGGGACAGCGGAGCCGCACCCCGGGACAGCGGGGCCGGATCCCGGGACAGCGGGGCCGGATCCCGGGACAGCGGGGCCGGATCCCGGGACAGCGGGGCCGGATCCCGGGACAGCGGGGCCGGATCCCGGGACAGCGGGGCCGGATCCCGGGACAGCGGGGCCGGATCCCGGGACAGCGGGGCCGGATCCCGGGACAGCGGGGCCGGATCCCGGGACAGCGGGGCCGGATCCCGGGACAGCGGGGCCGGATCCCGGGACAGCGGGGCCGGATCCCGGGACAGCGGGGCCGGATCCCGGGACAGCGGGGCCGGATCCCGGGACAGCGGGGCCGGATCCCGGGACAGCGGGGCCGGATCCCGGGACAGCGGAGCCGTACCCCGGGTGCGGGCCCGTCCCGGCGCCGCTGCCGCCGTCTCTATGCAAGCGGGAGCGGTGCGGGGCCGTCCCGCCCGGAGAGTTGCACATGGAACTGGGACTGTGACCCGATCGGTGCTGCCAGGCTCGGGGCGCCGGGCAGCGCCGCCGATATCCCTGGAATAATGCTCTATTTTGTTTACCTGCTGTATCGGATGGGAGTTTGCAGGAGAGTGGTAGCGTGGTGGTTTTCCTCCTGGTTTTATTTGTTTTTGTTTTCTTTTTTAATCAGCTGTGAAAATGTTACAAATCTGCACAATTTTTTAGGCGTGCGTGTGTGTGTGATTTCGTTGTGGTTTTGGTTTTTCCTTTGGCGGGGGGGAGGGCGGTGGTGCTTTTTTTGCCGAGGGGTTTTGGATTTGGGTTGGCAATACCTGATTTTGATGACTCGCTCTCTCAAGTGCAAAGACTTCCCCTGAGTGATGCAGGGCCAACAGCAGCCCTGTGTCTGTAGAGTGCCTTCAAAACTCAGCTGTTCCAGCCGGTGCCAACCTGTGAAAGCTCCACAGAATCCCATTATCTACTACTCCAAAAACTACTTAACAGTTTCCTTGCAGTAATCACACCGAGCAAGCCAGGACAAAAGGGCCTATTGTTAGTGGAATTTATTTCTTATTTCCATCTGAGTCTTTTAACTGTTATTTCCATGTCTTGCAAGTTTGGGCCTAATTTACTTCAAATTTACAAGAATTTACCCTTTTGGGATTTTTGGGTGGGGGGCTTTTTTTCTTAAATTTTTTTGATTCTATTTTCCTTTGATTTTGTCGTGGGATGTGCCTCCAGCCAGCAAAGAAGGAAACCTTATCGTTGTGATGTACCAAGAACATTCTAACAACTGTCATTTTAAGTGCAGACATGCATTGAAGAAATGTCTATCCATTTGAAGAATTTTAATACAAATGCTGTTTTTTAGAAAACAACTTTGTGCATTGTTATGTATCACATGAAACACTGACTTTCACACAGGCTCTTAATCCAGATTTATATCTCAGTAGCAGTGGAAGGTGGAGGGGTCGATTTAGCTAAGAACAGTCGTGAAAAAAAAAGGCAAACCACAAGATTGCTGTTTTACCTAATATTTAATCATTTCTGATGCAGGTTTTTGCTTGTGTTCACTCCTGGCCCGGTGTGCTGCCAGGCTGTGGGAAGAGGGCTGTGCTTTGAGGAGGCAGTGTGGGCTTACTGCCACAGCCCCTGTGGGATTAGGCCCTTTTCCCTCCTGGAGGCAGCATGGGGTGAAGTTCTAAAGGTCAGTTATTTATGAAATACAGACTTTTAGTCTCATTGCATTATCACTTCAAAATTATAAACCAGACCTTTTTGTTTTCTGGTTTGCAGAGGGGCTGGGGTGGGAGGAGACCTGTGCCTCCCGAAAGCTGGAAGGTCCAAGGAGCTTCTTTACCCCATCTCTCCTCTCTTTGCCCCTTCTTTAGAGGTCTGCACACAAAACCTGCATTTCTATTTTTCTTTCTCCCCCCTGTCCCAAGAAGTCTTGAAATTATCTTACATCTCAAAAACAGAGGCTGAGCAATGATGTGTAAAGGGGTTTTTAATCAGGCCAGCTGAAAAGTGACTGCCGTGATTCCTCTGCGATTCTGGCAGTTTCTCCTGCTTTAAGCAGGAAAACTTTGTGCCCTAGCACTGGCAGAGCAGTGTGCAGTGTCAGTTTGATGCCACGTGCCGAAATCCCGCTGGCTGAAACGAAAAGTGCCATTTGTGCTTTAGGCACAATTGGATCATTTTTGTAGCAGCATCAAGCAACGACCAAAATTTGTAAAAGATTGTGGGTTAAAGAGTATTGTGCTGCAGGGCCCAGGTGTGTCCTCTCTGGGGCTGTGTCAGTCTCAGTGGGGAGCAGAGGGCTGGAGGAGGCAACCCCGGTGCTGGGGCCCTGAGGTAAACACATCCATTTACCCCTTTTTTAAACTTGAAAACCTCATTGCAGCTCATCTTCCAGGAATTCCTAAAAGTTCATTGGAAGCCAGAGGATCCCGTGCTGGAAGACAGGGGAATGACACTGACAGAAGAGGTTTCTTTTAACCCAAGTACTGCACTGAAAGCTAAGGAAGCTTGACTGCTGCCACATCTGCAGCTTACAAACTGCGTGTCTGATGTTAAAAAAATCAATTTACATCTCAGTTAGTGCCATGGTTCAATTTTGCCTTAAATTCAATGGGAATGTAGAGTTTTTAGCACCCGCCAGGCCTCGATCAGTGCATTGTCAGCAGCTTGATGTGGTTGATAAAAGCAGGTATTTATTGTGCCCTCCCAGGAGCCAGCAGATCCCTCACGTTCCCCAGTGCCTCTTTCCCCACTGCCTGAGCTGTGCTTGAGGAATAAAGCAAAAGTGGTGTTTTGGCACACAAAGTCTGGCTTTGCTCAGCCTGGCAGAGCAGCTGGGGGCAGCCAGCTGAGCTCTGTGTTGTGCTGGGCCTTCCTGTGGTACATTCCTGTTTGGCCAAAAAGGTGCATTTGTAAAACAGTGAAGCATTTAAGCAGCCTGTCTGATCAGGGTTTTGAATGTATTTAGGCATTCCATGTTCTCTGTGACTGGTGAGGAGAGCTCAATAGTCTGATCTTCCAAATACTCTGAAGTGTTTTGGTGCTTGTTAAACATAGGCCTTGTCTATAAAAAGTCTGAAAAAAATCATCCTGCTTTAACTTGACTGAGTGATGAAAGCTATATTAGCTTCGACACTTGAGGGAAATGTTGTATCAATATAAAGGTACTCTTTATTCCTTTTCCCTGTGGGAATATGTTACACCCGTGTCAATACAGAGGTGGTTTATCACTCTTTTCACAGTGAGAATTGCAAATATTTACTTGTTTTGGAAGAAAAATTACATTCCCAGCCAAAATACTTCCTGACATCGCAGAAATTGTGTAAACAAGGCCTCGGTTTAAGGCTGGTCTTGTGACCACATATTTTGCTGTACATAATGATTGTATTTTTGAAACTCTGAGCTTGTTCTGTGGGAGGAAGCGTGTGTGGCATGCCGTGTCCGTGACTGTAACCTGCCCTGCGCTCAGCCCCAGCCCCAGGGCGAGTGTGCCTCTGCTCGAAGGATGCTCAGGATTCACTGATCTCACGGTGCTGGAGCTGGTGTGGAACTCTGTGCCTCTGGGCTCCTGCTGGTTCTGCTTCTCTCGAAAGAATGTACGGCGAGTTGTTTGCAAAGGGCATTTTAAATAAAGGGCAGCTGGCTCTTTATGACTTCCTCACTTGGGTACTCATTGTGTGCAGGTGTTGTTCGGGGTCAGATTTCCTCCAGGAGTGACAAAATGCAGAAAGTCGCATGTTCTTTGAGAATTTTGTGCTGAGAGGAGGGGCACAGGTGCACGGAGGGTGTGGATGGCTCCCAGGAGGGGAACGGAGCCCAGCTGGAGCTCTGTGCCTGGCCAGGTCTGTGCACTGCTGAGCCAGCCCTCACTGTACCCTGGGCAAGTCCTGAGATCTGAGACCTGCTCCAGGAGCAAACGTGTGTGAGCTCAGCTCCAAGGGGACATGGTTTTAAATATTGATATTCACAGCTTGCAGCCTGTTCCTACAGTGTTTACAGCCTCGTGCAAAATGTGAGTGTCAAAGACTCTCCTTCCAGTCACATTGCTGCAAGTGTTTGGGAGCCCCCTTTTTGCAGGAATCCAGCATCTGCCCAAAGTGTAGAACTTCGTGTTACAGTCTCTGGTAACCGTGTGTGCAGCAGATGAGAGGGATTTGAGAGCAAACTTTCAGTGCCAAAAGCAAAAGATATTCAAGTGAGCTGTAGTGATGAGAAATGGAGTGCAAGTGTGTTGCTGGGGCTGCATGCGTTGAACGGGTTTTGGGCTTTTTTGTTGATTGTGTGTTTTAATTTGTGTAGAGTTTGTTAGTCTATCATCGAAAATCCTGCTGTGTTTCCCGAGGAAGAGTCAGCATGTGTGTGTGTGCGTGTGATCCGACTTCACTGGGGCTGGAATCAGAATTCCTCCCTTTCCACAGATGATCTCACCTCAGTGACCTCAGTTCTGGAGCATTCCTTATGGGACAGTCCTTGTGGTGCTGAAGGAGCCCCCAACAAAACGTGGCCACTGGTGATGAGCAGAGATGTTCCTGCAGAAAGCTCCAGAACAGCCATTGCTTTTTCTCTGTGGCTGTTTTAAATTTCTGAAGGGCACAGCTGCTCCAGCCAGCACCGGGGCTGCTTTGCTGCTCTCCGTGCCAGAGGTGCATATTGTGCATAAAGCAAGAACTCAGATCCTTAATCTGCACTATCCAGCAAGTCCCAGTCCTACCTAAACCACTGGAAAATTAGAAGTCAGTTAACCATTGCAAGTCATCCAAGTAAATCTTAAAATATTAAAAGCAGCTGTTCTGTATTGACTCTGTTTTTCATTTTGGTAGTCTTGGGTCTTTTGGAGGTTTGGGTGAAGAGCAGACTGATCAAACAGCCATAGCTTTGTTTTGTAGTCCTTGACAGAGAGATTTTTAGGAAAATTGTGCCTGACATGTAGCTTCAGCTTCAAGGATTCAACCCCCATTTATTTCTACAAAGATCTGTAAGGGAACATTATAAAATAAAGTGCTTAGTTAATAGATTTTGATGTCCGGGTACAGACAGATCTCAGGTGCTTCTCCTCTGCTTGACAGACCAATAATGATTGTGCAAAAAGTGCTGCAGCAATGAGACTGGACAGAAGGATCAAAATATTTTTTTTGCCTTTGATACAATCACATTAATTTGTTACACTGGGGCAAAAGGGGATGTTTTATGTTGCTTTTGAGGATGGCTGTAAATGGACTTCTGGGTGAAAACGGCTCTGAAGTCGAAGTTGGCTGTTCTTTCCTCTGGATCAGGTATTGCAAAAGGTACAGGTCAGTATTTATAGCAGATGTCCCTTCCCACTTTCTCATTTGCGGGTATGTTCATCTAATTCTTTGTTTCTGTAGTGTTCCTACAGTTACCCCAATTTCAGCAGTGCAGGGGACATGTATTGTATCCACTCTGGTCCAGAGAGGCAGCTTGAAAGAGAACTCTCTGCAGATATTCCAAAAGCACTTTCTGTAGAAGAATAAAATAGGTGCACTTTGGAGATCACAGCTGCATGTTTCTGTGGAAAACACAAAACGTGTTCTGAAAAAGACAAAATGTGCCTTGTGTTTAACTTCCTCTGCTGGGTGGTGGTGCCCTGGGGTGAGCTGGGGCAGGAGCAGCAGCAGGACTGATGGAATCCTGGCTGGCAGGGTGGGCTCTGGGGTGCATGATAGAATCCTGGCTGGCAGGGTGGGCATCTGCCTTGAGGATCTGCCTCGGGGGCTCTGGGGTGGGCTGGAAGCAGAACACACAGTGCCAGGTTCCCCAGGTGCCAGATGGGGCAGGGCAGGGAGCAGGATGTCCTGCTGGGAGCTGGGGAGATGGGCTCCATTCTTCTGTTTTGGGTATAAAACACCATTTTTTGTGTGTGTCTCTGTGTGTGTGTGTGTGTTATATGGTTGTTTACTGGGTTTTTTCCCCTCCTTACATTGCTAAGCAGATTCAAAAGTGCAAAAAACATTTGTACAACATGTGTTCTCCACCAGGGATGAGTTTGATGCTTGGACTGAGCTTCCTACACCACTAATCACCAAAATCTCTTTCAAGCTGTTGGAACCTTACAGTGATGATTGTTACAATGTGACTCAGGGGACTTGGGAGCTGTGGTGCTGAAGGATGAGATTAGTGATAATTGTACCCCCTGAATGAACTACAGCAGGATCACGTACCCCCATTTCAGATGGGGACTTTGCTGCCAAGTTTGCTGATGATTACCAAAGTTAAGATGAAAGCATGCTAACAAAGTGCTTGAGTCATTGAGTTTCTAATGTTTGCAATCTGATTTCCCTTCTTTTTGGGATACTCTGCTGCATCCCAGATTGGCTGTCTATTTTCTGCTGGGTTTCTTGTTTCAAATGTTATGTTTGTTTTAGTGTGGGTTTTGCTTTCCCTTTGGTTGTTGGATCTTTTGGTTTCTCCTTTAATTAAAGGAAAAAATAGAGAGGAGATTCACATCTGAGTTGCTGTGTAGCACAAGCTGCACAGATTCCAGAAATAAGTGCCATGTCTCCACATATTTTTGCAATAAAGTTTTAGGAGAATACTGTATATTTAAGGTATTTCTAAGGCCTGGACTCTCAGCCAGAGAAACTGCTTGGAAAAGATTATTTCCAAAAGAACTGGGTCAGCCTGGAGTGAATTAGAGTTCACAGATACTGAGGCATTTATTCCCTTAAAGTATTACTGTACTTCAGCCTCTGCAGTGACAGTTACAGATTGCTGAGCATAAATATTTATGCACATGTACAAACTTGTATCTGGTATCCACAATTTGGGAAACATCCACATTTTTCTACTTCTAGCATAGAAAATAAGGCACTGAGTATCAGACCAGCAGCACAGAAATTGAGGTGTGTGTTTATTTAGCCAATTATAAGCACCTAAAAAGAGTTTTCTGGATTCTCTTCAAGCACTTTTGACCTGGCACAGATTAGTTCAGCGTTGCTAAACCAGAAGGTCCCCATGGTGATTAAAGGTGAGGCCTTGGCCTGTCTGACCTGTCTGGCTTGTGGGCAGCTCTGTCTGCGAGGGAAGCCAGCCTCGTGTCACCTCTGTGCCCTTGGGGACAGGCAGCCACACCTGTCTGAGGATGTGTGAGAGCCCAGGGATAGATTTTCCTGGGCTCCTCCCAGCTGTAGGAGGCTGGGGTTGCTCAGTGTGCACCTGGTGCAGCTGTTCCAGCTGTGCTGAGGCACCGCTCGGGTTTTCGGCGCTCTGTAGTTAACAGCAATTAACTGATGAGGAACTGGAGTTCATTTGGAAAACAGGTTTGTGCATACTCATGTGGAGACGTAAACTGTGATATTCCAGGATGCAAACACACCTAAGCAAATGTGTTTGGTGTCCCCAGTGCCAACAATAGAATTGTTAATATAAATTCATCACTGAAGTTCTGTTTGTGCACTGACTTAACACTTGAATTTGAACTTGACCTATTCTCTGCTTCTGTGGATGTGTGTCCCTAATTCTCCTTTTTTTTGTAACCCCATTGAAAGCAGAGCCTTTTAAAGCTAATTTAACCACAGCCTGAATTTAAATATTTCACATGCACCTCGTAGTGTGAATACTTTTTAAAAGTTATAATTTCATTATAAAAGAAAGCCTTCCTTCCCCTGTGCCTTTAGCTGAATTCTCAGCTGTCTATAGTGTAAACTTGGATTTCTTTTTTCCCCTTTCTAGGGGTGATTTTACCCTGAGGTGACACTAGGCTTATGTAAATTGTGAATCTATCTTGAAATGCCAACAGGTGTATTATAATTTTTTTATATGGTTGTTTCAAAAGCCAGGGATGCTGTGGAACACTGGCAGTAGTGGCCAGCCAGGAGGAGGAGGGCTTGGAACTGTGTGCCCTGAGGGGCTGGTGGGAAGAGCAGCTGGAGCAGCCCCAGGAAGATCCCCAGCAGCTCGAGCAGGGGTGAGGCTGCATCCCAAACGCTCCCTCTGCAGCTGCTGTGGCTGAATCAAAGAGCACAAGTTAGACAGAGCCGTCACTTGATTTTTTTTGATTTGTCAGTGGCTGCCAAGAGCTACATAAGCCCCTGAACTATGTCAGAACTGGAGGGAGAACAAAGGTGCCCTGAGCTTGCCTTTCCCTGCTGCCCTGCTGCCTCCTCTGCGCCCAGGAGCTTTGTGAGCCTCGGAGTCTGCGGGTCACTGCAGGGGTGCGTGGCCACACAGATGAAAACATGCATGTTCCAAAATTTAAACCCCCACAATTGCCAGCTCTACACTTCAGGAAGCCAGCCTGCTGTGTTGCCTTGGTGTAAGTACTAGACTGTAGAAACTTTGCACGAGGAAGGATGAGTTCCTTTGGGTGGCCCCACCCTCCCCTCTGAATAAAACTGGGGACACTCTCTGGGATCCAGAGGCTGGATGGAAAACGCATGACGTGAGTAGGCTCAAAATTGAATTAATTAGAAACTCTTACAATTTTTAGTCACTTGAAACGGGGTCAATTTTAAAACAATCTTTTTGCAAGATGAAACACACCGACTTCAAAATGGGCTTTTGTGGTGGTACATCACAGCACTTATCAAATTAACAAAGGGCTGAGCCAGCAGGTAACGAGGTACTCAGCCCGGGCTGAGCTTTCTTCCAAGGGCAGGTATTATTTTTAGGTCTAATAACTACCCTTATGGAAAAAGCAAAAAAATTTTTAAACCCTTAGGAAAGGTTCAATCTGAAACACAGTGATTGCAGGACTCGGGGAGGATTATGGTAATTTATGTCAATTAATTCAATGCAGAACAGATTATAGACCACTTCGCTTCACCATCTTGTGGAAAATCTAGCATTCAAAATGTAGCATAATCAGATTTTGATTTATGCAAACTCTCTCTGGAAGACACTACACCAGTCTCTAGTTTTGCAGCGATGGGAAGTCAATGTTTCCCCGAGGATGGGTTTCCAGCAAGGCCGGGATGAGCTCTGGCCGCTGGGCTGGGGCTCTGCGAGGGCAGAACTGTGCCCTGCAGAGCAGGACAGCTGTGCCAGCCACACAGGGGTGTCCCCTAGAGCCGCCAGGGCCAGCCGGGCATCGGCCAGGGGCTCTGCTCCCGGCGGCCGCCGTTCTGCAGAGTAATTCACTCCGCGCGGCTCGGCTGCTCCCGGCACAGCTCGGGAGGCTGCGGGCACGGAGCAGCGCGGGCCGGCTGCTCCCGGCGCGGCCGTGTGCGGGTCCCGCAGTGTGCCGGTCCCGCCGTGTGCCGTGTGCGGGTCCCGCCGTGTGCTGTGTGCGGGTCCCGCAGTGTGCTGTGTGCGGGTCCCGCCGTGTGCTGTGTGCGGGTCCCTCCGTGTGCCGTGTGCGGGTCCCGCAGTGTGCGGATCCTGCTGTGTGCCGTGTGCGGGTCCCTCCGTGTGCGGGTCCCTCCGTGTGCCGTGTGCGGGTCCCTCCGTGTGCCGTGTGTGGGTCCCTCCGTGTGCCGTGTGCGGGTCCCGCAGTGTGCCGTGTGCGGGTCCTGCCGTGTGCGGGTCCTGCCGTGTGCGGGTTCTGCTGTGTGCGGGGCTCGCTGTGCCCCTTCCTCTGCTCTCTGCTCCGTACGTGCAGCTGTCCAGGGGAAGCGGCTGAAGATCTCGGGACGCTTCTGTGTTCTGAGCTTCCTCAGCTCTGCCCCTTCACAGACAGACACACAGACACACACAGACACACACAGACACACACACCTCTGCTTCCTCCAGCCCTACCCCAGCAGAAGCAAGCGCAATGGTTGCGGTGGCGTTCGGGGCGCTGGGAAGGAAGCCCACGGTCTCTCTGCCAGTGGATGAATTGCAATGCCCTCGCCTGGCTGGGAGCTGTGATCCTCAGGCTTTGTGCTGTGGTGAGGGAACTTAAAAATGCTATTTTTAAGCAATAAATGCTGATTAATGTTCAGCGTTTAGGCTATTAAAAGGGTTTGTTCTGATGAGCAGCAGTCACCACGCTGCTGACTTCCCTTTGGCTATTAAAAAGTTTATTGTTATTAAATTATTTGTAACATAATGATGACACTTTATATATTCATTGTTTATGGGCTACTAATTTCTACTCTTTGTTGATCACGTTGAATACACGCCTCTTCGGTGTGTTTTTAGGCATGTCTGAGGGAGCAGGGCTGGTGCTCGAATTTCCTCTGAGCTCCCAGGTTTCCCAGAGGCGATTTCCTGCGCTCGGGCGCTCGCAGCATCTTCTGGCGCTGCAGCCGTGTCACGCCAGGCTCGCGGCCGTGCTGGCAGCAAGGCTGCATGCAGATGGGTGTCAGAGCCGCTGGCTCTTTGTGCGAGGCTGCCGGGGCAGCAGCAGAGCCCGGCGGTGCCCGCAGCGCTGCGCTCCTGCCCGGGCACCGTGCGGTGCCAGCGCGGGGCTCCTGCCGCACGGGCACCGGGGAGAGCGGGCTGCTCCGGGCCTGCCACAGCCAGGCTGGGCACACCATGGACACCGGGCTGCTCCGGGCCTGCCACAGCCAGGCCGGGCACACCATGGACACCAGGCTGCTCCAGGCCCTGCCACAGCCAGGCCGGGCACACCACGGGCACCGGGCTGCTCCGGGCCTGCCACAGCCAGGCTGGGCACACCGCGGGCACTGGGGTCACCGGGCCTGCCACAGCCAGGCCGGGCACACCGCGGGCACCGGGCTGCTCCGGGCCTGCCACAGCCAGGCCGGGCACACCGCAGTCACCAGGCTGCTCCGGGCCTGCCACAGCCAGGCCGGGCACACTGTGGGCACCAGGCTGCTCTGGACCTGCCACAGCCAGGCTGGGCACACCATGGACACCGGGCTGCTCCGGGCCTGCCACAGCCAGGCCGGGCACACCGCGGTCACCGCAGTCACCGGGCCGCTCCAGGCCCTGCCACAGCCGGCAGAGCTCCAGCGGAGCAGCTGCTTCGGGAGGTTTGCAGCTGCTGCGTTCAGCCTTGACTTCGGAAAAGAAAATCATTGTGTGTGTTCTGTCCTTCTTCTCAGGCACACTAGTTCCATAATGTGTTTAGGAGTTGAAATTAATGTTCCTCCATGTGTGTTTCACCAAACTGGCTGGCTTTTCTGAGCACATTTTGGGCAAAAAACCTGAGAGTAAACATGTCCTTTTTAAAAAAAAATTTTTAAAAACTTATATCAATTCTACTCCCAGTTGTACTTGAATTGACAAGCTCCAGGTTTGATTCCTAAAGGGAGTAGGTGCATTAACTCGTGTTAATGCCCATCACCATCCCCGAGAGCCTCAGGGGAAGGTTTTCAAGAGGAATGTACTTGATGTTTCTCAGCTGGAAAGTGCCAGCCAGTGGCTTAGTCTGGATCGATTAACAAGGTTTGTCCTGTTGCCAGGGCTCATTTTTATTATCCAGCCTTCCCTTCTGGGAATAGCCTAAATAGATGGAATGAGTGCTTCTGCCTTAAGGGTGTGGCAGTTGGGATTTGAGGTTGTTTCGTCACCAGCTCTCTCTCCCTTTCTGATTCACAGGTTTGTAAGGAACTAACACTTTTATAGAGACAAGGATTTGTGCTGTAGTTCATGAGGACAGTGAACATGAACTCAGAACCTTCCACACGGATTATACGATCAGCAGTTACCAAGTACAGGAACTGAATCCCTTTCTTTTCTTGGCAGATGTGCCTTTGGCAGGGGGCTCAGCCTGGAGAAAAGGAGGCTCGGGGGAACCTTCTCACTCTCCACAACTCCTTGAAAGGAGGGTGCAGCCAGGTGGGGGTCAGGCTCTGCTCCCAGGGAGCAGGGTGAGAGGAAATTGATATTTCAGATATTTAGAAATATTATGTACTTCATGTGCATCAGTATTTTTAAAAGATGTTGTGTAATTACTCAGTGGTGATTGCTAGTATTTCTTGTGACTTGTGACCTGCCCTCACTGCCCTGCACAGACATCCCCAGGCTGATGGGTGAGCTCTGGGCCTCTGCAGCACAACCCCGACAGCCCAGCCCAGAGCAGGGTTTTCTCTCACCATACAATCTGCAGTTTCTGACATGGATGCTTCCCTTCACACAAGGCTGGGCAGGCAATTTCTGTGCTGATCACCATAGAAACCTGCAGATCCATCACTTGGTCCGACCGTTCCCATGCTGTAGCAGGGAGCTGGCACCAGAAAATGCAAATAAGGGGCGGGAGAGAAGCCTGGTGAAAGTGGTGTCTTTCTTCTTTATTTTAGCAAAGCTGATCTTTATTCTAGCTGCCTCTATTCCTGTTTAACCCAAACTCAGGCTTTCTCTTTAATAATATTTTTAGGGAGCTTCCCTGAGCAGCTGTGCTGTCCCTGCTGCCTGTCTGGGATGGGGCTTTTGTCACAGACCTAAGCACGGGAGAGGTTTGGTCTTTCCTGCATCTGATCAGACCCCAGTGGGGTCTTTCTCAGTACCTTGAAGTATCCTGAACCCACCAGCTCCTCTCCTGTGGGGTGGGGGCTGGAGAATTTTTATAGCTTGTCTCATTTAGTTGATAGGATTTCAGGTAATTCTACTACTGATCAGTAATTTTTTCAGTGCCATTCTATTGACAGCTAAAACATGAATGATTCCCAGGAATATTGGAAAAGGGGTTGACTTTCTTAAAAAATGAAAAGATGAGGAAGGGCTGATTTACACTTGCACAGACTGGATAAATAGTCACAGTACTTCCATTACAGCTGGGCTGCACATGAACACTGAGAGAGCTTTAATTGCAGCTGACCCTGGATGCTCCGTGCTTCCCACGGCAGCTGGGGCTGTGCTCAGCCCGGGCTGTGAGCGTGGCTCTTGGAGACTGGAGGGGGCTGCCTGCAGGAAAGCAGCAGGAAGGTACAGCACGAGGAGAGGGAGGGTTGGTCTAGAGAACAGAAATGCAGCAGATGAGGCAGCCCTCACTGAGGATCCCTGGCAGTGCCCAAGGCCAGGCTGGACCAGGCTTGGAGCGCCCTGGGATAGTGGGAGGTGTCCCTGCCCACGGCAGGGGATAGGATGGGATGGCTTCAAGGTCCCTTCCAACCCCAACCATCCTGAGATCCTGTGATTGAGAAGTGTGCCCAGCAGTTTTTAGTCACTCACAGAACCAACAACCAAGCATGAGCCCACGGCTGTTGTTCTGGCTGATGGTGCCTTTGTGTCTGTCAGGTGCTGGGAGTTCAGAGTACGCCTAATTATGGTGACTCTGAGACTTGCTCCTTGGATTATGTAGCAAATCAGCCTGGAAAAAGCTGGACTAGGAAAAAAATGTGACTTCAGTCTGCCTGTAAGTCCTAACAGCAATAGGGTAAATAACCAAGAAAATATACTCTCATAGCTTGTTTACTCTTGCCTGTAATGCTCCTGGCTATGCTGAAGAATTTCCAGTTGGGCTTTATGGACCTCAATCAATCTCACTGGGGATCTGAATAAGAATAGATTCTAAATGATACCATGGTAAAGCAAAGAGAAATCATAAAGGGGGGAATGAGAACCTAGTCATTCTGCCATGCAAGCAGGACCTGGTGTTCCTGTGCTGCCATCAGCCCCACGGGCTGGAGCCTCGAGCTGGATTGGATTGGATTCCATCCAGGCTCGTGCCTGGAGCCATGTGCAGGGCCAGACAGCTCGGCCCGAGGGGTCTGTTCTGGGGGTTGGTCTAGGTGGGATTTTATTACTGGTGGGAAGAACAAACACCTTCCAGGCTCTCTGTGCAAGGCTGCTCTGCACAGCAGGGTCTGGAGGAAGGTGGCTGCGACCAAAGGCCCCTGGCAGGTCAGTCCTGTTTGAGCTGGGTCTGGCCACAGGAAATTCCCAAACATGATCCCTCACCCGGCACAGCAAGAAGCAGCTCCCAGGGATGGGTGGCTTTCTGTAATTCCAAGAAATGCAATATTCATTATGAAGAAAAACTCTTGGTCACAGCTAGCTGTTGAAGTTTGTTTGCTAGAGGTGATGTGCAGGGGGTTGTGCTGCCTTTTTGTTCATCTTTGTAACAGAAAAAAATAGCTAAGAGAGTACAAGTTAAACGTGTAGATCTGGACTCTCTTCAGGAAAACGCCCCCTGCGTCAGGAGGACCAGATGTTGTCCCAAGATCTCTTGTTTGCTGTGTCAGCTTCACCGCTCAGGCTTCCAGCATGTTGTAACACTCAGCCTCTGCTTTATGGTCTCAGGGGCTGGTAGTCCTTTGCACACACTGAATAAACACTGGGTTTCAGGGTGTCAGCCTGGGCTTCACTCATTTACTTTGGGTCAAGGTAAAGTCCAGGATCACAGAAACATTATGAAAGAAGAAATCTGCGCGGTTCTCCTACCGTGTGTTGCTCGTGCTTTGACTTACAACCGCGGCAGCTTTTCAGAGATTCTGCGAAGCGGTTGTGTGAGATGAGAAGCTCTAAATTTAGTTGCAGAGTGCTTGGTTCAGCCTTGGCGGTGCTGAGTGAGCCGCCCGCCCTGCCGGGGGTGTGGGACTTGGCCCGGCTGTGCAGGAAGGAAGGGCGGCTCCGCCGGAGGTTTCCTGTCCTGCCGCGGTGCCGATGCTCCCTGCTGCTCCTGCTCTTGGCTGCTGCTGCCGGGGTCACCGACGGGGCCTGCAATCAGGGTGAGAACCGTGGCTGCACACCACATTGAGCACACTCGCCATCAGTACAGAGAGAGGCTTTCCTTTTCCAGGAGAGCTGCTTTCCCAAAGGAGCAGGGATGGAAATGAGGCCGCTGGGAATTTGTTTTGGCTCCTCTTCTGATTTACTGCAGAATGTACAAGGACTGATTAACCTGTCTCGCTGGACTCTCCCAGGTTTCCCTCTCCCCTTGTAGAATTGCTGTGCCCTTTAGCTGTGCCACAGCCTGCCTTTGAGGAGGCCAGGTCTCGCAGGTTCTTTTCATATTTACATGTCTGTTGTGAGTGGACAAAGCACAGAGGCTGGTGCAGAAGTACCAGCACAGCAGTGGTGATGTGGGGACTTCGATCTGCCGCAGGGTCAGCTGCTCTGGTGAACCTGGCATCTCCTCTGCCCGAGTGTCATGCAGGTGGGCACCTCTGGTCCCCCCGGCTGAGCTGCTCTGTGACCACCCCAATGCTTCCCATCAAAGCAGAGCTCTGCAGCGGCCCTGGGCTCAGCCATGGGGCTCACAGGGGCCATGGGCAGTGACCCCCTTCTCTGGACAGCTGTTTGCAGGCTGCCCTGCTGTAGGGCTGTCCTCATGTGCATACCCAGCTGCAGAGCTTAGTGCTGATGGGTTATTGCTACTGGAAGTAAGAGCTACACCCTGCTGGGATGCAGCACCAGTGTACCTCTGTGGCTGCACCGAGTGAGAACTCGAGTCTGTGGAGCTGCTGGGGCTGAAAACAGCACGGTGCCACAGGAGTGGTGAGATGGTTGCTCTGTTGCAGTTGCACGGGGACGCTCTGCCAGAGCAGCTGAACCAGGAGCGAGGAGCGGCGTCTCTCCGGCAGTGCGTTTGTGACTGACACCTCTGCGATGAATGATTGTCATCTGCTGTAAAAGCTGACTTGTGCTCGGTCCCCACATCCAGCCACTGGGCTCATATGAGCATCACATGCCAGAGCACGTCACTGGTGCCCTGTGTGACCTTTCCAGCTGCCCCGGGCTCCGTCTGCGGACCCGCAGCTGCCCCGCTCCGAGGCGCCCCAGGGCCTCGCCCCAGACCGCGCCCGGCAGCCCTCAAAGGGCGTCTTCTAACTCAGCCTGACTGAAACTGAAAAGAGTGCTAGCAGGGCACTTCGCACATGGGAGCAGATTAAATCTGACAGCTGGGAGGGGAGGGGAGCTGCTGGGTGGAAGTGATGGGGAGAGGTGCGATGGCCAGGAATTCTCACCCGGTGGGCCCAGCAGGAGCTTTCTGACTCAAAAGATATCAAAAAGAGGAGAGCAGTGAGACACATCAACTTTCCATTCACCATTGTTGTCTTCCCGGTGCAAATGGCCCCTTGGCTGCCCTGAGTGGGCTGACAGGGACGGGGGTTAGGGCACCTGGAAGCAGGTGAGTCCTGAGGGTTTGGGGCATCTTGTGGGGCTCTGGCATTCTTTCTCTGCCAGCCTTCAGATGGGTTGTCCCTGCAGTTGCCATCAGCTCCTTACTGTTTCAGTTGATCAGTATGGACCTCAATTTCTAGATGTTCTCGTGGTATTTGTGTTTCTGGTCTACTGATGATATGCAAGAAAATACTCAATGATCAGTTTCTATTTTGCAGCTCTAAAATCAACACTACAGGATTCAGCCTCTCCTTTCCTTTAGATAATTTTTTCATGACCCTACTCCTTTTTTTTTTTTCTTTTTTTTTTTTTTTTTTTTTTTTTTTTTTGTCTACCATTAGAGATCTTTTAGTTAAAATAAATTATTAAAAGCATAACTGTCAGAATCAGTTCCTGGAAGCATGCTTTGATTTGGGGAATCTGAAAAAAGGTCTTTAATCCAAAATTCTATCTGAATGTTCCCCCTCAGCTCCAGCTCTTCCTGCCTGACCATCACAGACAGGACAATGCCACAAGCCACCCAGTCCATTACTTCCCCCCACCCCCCCCAAAATCTTTAAAATTTTCTATTTGTAGCTGGCCAGTGGAAGATGAAGATGGGCCAGCACTTCTGCTGATGGGCTGTATGGAAAGCCTTTTGTAGGGTAGAGCTCAAGAATCTAAAAGTTCTACAGAGATCCTGCAACTTTCCATCTTCCCCAGCAGTTACATCTGGAAAATAAATGAATGGAACGACCTCTGCTCCATTAGCTCGTGCCTGTTCTCTGTCAGGGCAGTGGTCCCTGGGGGTGTGGAGCCCCTGCCATCCTCGGGGCCGGGGCTGGCTCCTGGTGATGCTGGGTGGTAGCCCTGGCTTTGCTGGCTCTCCTCCAAGCCTGCCTGCCTAACACTGCTGATCAAAGCAGCATGTGGTGCGACGGGTGTGGACTCGGGCATTTTCAGATCTCATTTAATTTCTGAGGCTTAACAGGATTTGTCAGGCCAAGCCATTTTCACTGAGCTGAGTGACAGTCACGGATGATATAGAGAAGGGCTCATTAGAGCATCAAATTCAGAACTATGCATAAAGCAGCAGTAACTGGTCCCTTAAAATTCCCTTGGTGCTTTGACACTGCACAGTTCTCCTAATTGAATGTGGGAAGGGAGCATTTTTGCTTGTCTTTCCAAGCAGAAAATGATCAAATTCCCAGCAGCCAAGGCTGGGCAATTATTTTCTAGACCCCAGCAGCGCAAGGGCTCTCTCCCAGTGCAAGGACAGAGTGTGCATTGCTCCTTGTGTTGGCTGGGGTGTCAGGGCTGTGCTTTCCTCAGCCTGACTGAAGGCTTGGGAAGGCTGTTACAGAAAATGAAACACACAAATGAAATGGTGATGCTCCTGGCTCTCAGAAGTGCCCATGAGCATGCAAACCAAGGCAAACCTCATCCCACGGTCTGACAGAGTGGAAAGCACTCCCCCAGTGTTCAGTGGGCTCTTGGGCTGGGATCCATCATCACCTCCATGGTGGGGGGTTACACTGTGCCAGGCTCCTTCTCACTCCTGGCTTTAACAGTGAAAATCTTCAAGGTTAGTATTTTACACGTTGATTCCTATATACTGTGCTAAGCCCCTGAATAGGTAGAAGATGCATTTCACATTGCCCAAATCTCTCTTCATGCCTCATGCTCACTGTTACACACCTACAGCTCTCCCCAGAGAATGAAAAATCTCTTTATTAAAGGCCAAGCACTGTCTGCACTCTTTGTTGTCAGGGACTGTCCCTGCTCCCAGGAACTCTCTGCACCTCCTTGGTCACTAAATTTTCTGCAGTAATGGAAAAAGGATCTGCCTCTTGCTACAGGTGGTAGTTTAATGTCTTCCATCATTTCTGGTTTGCACTAGGCATGAATGGGAGAAAGAATTTTTGTATTTAAGCCCAGCTGGCATTTATAGCCCCTCTGCTTTTGTCACCTCAGGCTTTACAGTTACAAGTTTGGGAGCAGGATGCCTGATGTAAACAAATATTAATGGATGCTGATGAACTCCTTCACAAGGCACACTGTGAGGCAGCTGGACCACAAAGTCCTGTTTAGAATTTGGTCATGATGCTTGATTTGTCTTTACACATTAAACTTAGAAATTGTAACAAACCTCCAATTCCATTTCTATTTTCTACCAGCTGAGTAATATTTGAATTAATATTGAATTTAATATTTTATGTGTGTGCACCTTTCTATTACGGGCAGGATGACTCAAAAGAGGACCAGTGATAAAATTCAGTGCTCTCAGTTACAAACACTTGGTCCCTCTTTCCAGCAATGCAAGCTCCAGACTAATCACAAAAGAAAGGACTGTCCATTTCCATTTTTAAGGCAGACTGCTTGACTTGTAGCACCTCTTCATTTTTTCTTAATTTTAAACAAATGCAAACTAACATTAGAATAGGAAGAATGCCACCTGTCACTGCAAATCTCTTAAAATCAGATCTGTGGTTCATTTTGGTTGAAGAAGTCTCCCCTGAGATTTGTCAGTCCATTTCATAAACTGGAGATGTGCCTGTGAAAGGTGTACTTATGTGTAAGACTGTCTGTCAGGTCTTTGATGGCAATTTGACTGAAGTTTGTTGATTCAGAGAGATAATAAATAGTTCACAATTATTCTGCAAGATCTGCATGACATGCCATAACTGAACCAAGGAGAAAGGTGAGAACTGGATCTCTGCTTCTGTTGTTTGAAAGGCTAAAACCAACACCAACAATAATAGCAACTTTTGTTGAAGCACAGTTCCTTTTGCGTAAATACTTCTTTCTGTGATGCTTATTTTCTACAAAAAGCCTTCATCTTCACCAATATGATAAATATTTGCTGGGCATTGGGTGAGCTGGATCATTTCCCAGTGCCTTTGGAAATAGTGAGAAATGCTTGAAGCTTCCTGTGACGATTTGAACGTACTCCTGACACTTTTTTCTTTCAAGTATCTCTTTTGTCATGTTATACTGTGCTCAAACCCCAGAAGTTCACAAATAACATGGTCTGCCTGGAACTCTGCTGTTTCCACGTGGAGAAAGCTGCTCATTAGGTTGACAGTCTTGTCCAGCCCTAAAGGCACACCTGGCAGACAGGTGCTGTCAGTGACCAGTCATTTGGGTGACATAAATTGGTTCCATGTCACTCCCTGCCCTTGGAGGTGGCACCTGAAGTGCTCTGGTGCCAGCTGCTCGCAGAGATAGGAAGAATATGTACATTTCTAACTTTTATTTCTTCCTATGTCAGTGTAGAAACCCAGGTGAAATGGCTTTACAGTTCAATGCCACTTTCCTCTTTGTTCCAGTGTTGCAGGATTTGGGTTTTATTTTCGTCTAAGAGAGTTTGGGAAGCCAATGACTGCACGGTAATTAGAGGCCCCATTTGGCTTCATTTAGACAGTTTGGAGGATGTAATTAGCTCTTGAGCCAGAATAAAGATGTACATGTCCAACCATACTTCATCAAAAACGTGACTTGGTCGCTATTCAGTTTTGGGGTTTAATCTGAGGTTGTCTGCATATTGCAATTTGAGTATCTGCAGTGTGTGTCTGTGCCATCCTGTCCTCCCACCCCATTCCCTTAAGCTTTTTTAAACCTCAGTTTTTCCTTTTGACAGTCTCACCACAAATGTTCCCTGAGAACTGCAGGAGCCTGGATCAGCTTGGCTGGCATCCTGGGGACACCCAGGTGTGGTCCTTGTACACTGGCTGTTGGATTTCCAAATTCTCCTTGGCAAAGTCAGTGGGAGCAGAACTGGGGAAAGCTGAGTCCCTCAGAACATCCTTTCTGTCTTTTATTTCCAGTCATGGTTAACTGGAAATCTCATGCATTAGACAGCACCCAGAAACAGGCCAGAAGAAAATATAAAAATCCAACGAACTCTTCTCTTATTAGTGATTCTTTCTGCAGCTTCTCTAACTTTGGGGCTCCTGCCTGGCTCAGCCCCTCACCAACACCCTGCAGTGTGTGCCCAGCATCACTTTTCCACACCCCAGTGGGGATGTTTCCAGTGGACTTCAGCCACAAACAGGAAAACCTTCTGTGGGATCTCAGCACATCACTGTGGATGTGCAGAGACACTAGGGGAGCCCCTGGGGGGCTTGGAAACTTTGGAATGATGCCAAAAGGGTTTGGTGGTTGGATTTTGATCTATCAAAGGGAGAAGAACTTGTGACGAAGGAAATGAAAACTTCTTGGGTGTGAACGATACTTTTATGGAGGGAAATATAAATTTTAGAAAAATAGGTACAGGGGGGTCATGAAGGCAAGATGGAGGATTCAGGGCGTGGTCCTGTGTTCTTCTTTCTTCTTCATGTCTTCCATTTTGTGTGGTGATGTTGGCACTTGGAGATTGGTTCGTAGTGAAAGTGCACTTGTCTATAAGGATGAATAGTCTTGGGAAATAAAGGTAAATATGTCACACGTAATTTTTACTATAAAAGACACAACCGCCCTGTGGGCGGGGGAGAGTGCACTCGACTGTCCTGCTGAGCGGACCTCGGCTGGGCAAAGAGAAAACTTTGTAGATAAGAGATAATAAACAGAACTGAAGACCGAAAATCTAAGAGTCCAGGCTCATCCTTCGCAATCGCGGCCGCCCAGAACCACCTTTCCCCGAGTCGGGGCAGAGACACAGAACAGCGGACCCCGACACCTTCCTTCCGGCCACGCTAAATAACATTACCTCATCTCTGATACTATTCTTCTGCAGGGTGGTTTATTGTAATGGGCCATGGGACACAATGCCAAGAGGTTCAGGAGCTGAAGGCAAGGTCTGTGAGATGCCCCCATCCCTGCACTGTGAGTTAAGAACCCGGCCAGGGAACTGAAGGCTGTCAGTGAATTGTTGGAACTGGCAGAGAGGGTTCAGCCTCTCCAAAGGATGCAGCGGTGCAGCAAGGAGCATTTCTGTCTAAGAAAGACGTGCTTAATTGTCTCCAAAATGTTCGAAAGGCTGTGGAAGTCTCTAGACAATATTGCTGTTTCAAAATGCACTGTGAATGCCAAAAGAAGCCCAGTGAGGCTGGTTTATTTTGCTCAGAGCTTTTCTGAAAAATCTTTCACTTTAAACATAATAAACCCCAGCACTTCTGAACAAAGCATGGCTATGCAAGGCAGAAGGATGTACAAGTTTGCTAACATTCATGCTTACTGTATAACAAAGTATGTGCTCCTTTATGCAAATTCCTACCTCAGTGCAAGAGGGACCTGATGGAGAACAACGTAAAAGAATAATACATAGACAGAGGGTTATTTTTATCAGAAATAACAATTTAAGAAAATTATTATCCCTTTTATGAAATTAAAAATACATGTAGCACTTCTTATATTAAAATCTATTTTTTGTTAAGGAGCATTTTAATAGAAATTTTGTCTGTTTGGAATTTAAAAAAATTAAGCTGTAATACTTCTAGTAGCTCATTTCCCACATTTGAAATCAAACATGCTTTTTTCATTAGAAAATGTCATTGCTGGTGGTGAAACAGCATTAAATTTATCTAAAATACCTCACACTTCCCATGAAACCTCAAAACTGTAATCACACTTTGAAAATTCATGGGTTCTTAAAAACATTCCAAAAAAAGAAAGTTTCTGTTGCTGATTTTTATCAAGCTAAAATGTCTATTCCTGTCACAAGAATTTCAAAGCATAACTAGTACAAAAGTGTGGTGATTTTTTTTTGTTGGTAGTATCATTTAATTTAAACGGTGTTGACTTAAAATCCTGCTGAGAAAGATTCTGATTTATTCTGGCTCTTTAACTCTGTAACAGAAACAATCCTGGGATTGATGAGGATGAAGGGCATGTGAGAGATGGAGTTACATACATTGTGGTTGTTTCTGGAGGGTTCATTCCTTTACATGTAAAGGAAAATTCTATCAGGTTTATTGTAAATACTGTTGTAAATAATTTTAATGTTATTGGAAATAATCCTTGCTGAACAGGCCTTGGTTTATGGCTGTGCTTTCTTCTTCAGACACAAAGGAAATTAGTATGAACACAAAGTCTTAAATTTCTTTTATGAAGACAGGTGTTGTTGATTTATGTGTAATTCCCCATGAAATACTGGCTCATGGTTCAAATCGAGTCTAACTTTATTTAGGACTAAGAATAGTTTAGGAATTTCTTGAAACTGAAGAGCCTAATAGGCACAGACAAAGCAATATGCAAAGCAGGGAAAACGCATTGGGAAGCAATTGCAAATCAAATTATTTCAAGGAAACAAACAAATGCTGCTGGAAACATTTTGTGTTACCAGAGATGACAGGAGAACTGCACAGAGCTTTAAAATGGGCAACTTAACAGGAGTGTCCTGTGGCCTGCAGGGATGTGTCAGGGCTGTACAAAGTGAAAGAGGGGACAGAGAACACCTCGGCTGCAGGCACTGCTGGGCTGCACGGAAACTCCTGGAAAGCACCAACTACTGTTCACACCTACGGGCAGGGCAGAGAAAACAGGGCTTACTGGGAAGAATGGGGTGTAGACTGAAATGGTGTGTGAGTCAAGGACAGAATAAAGAAAGGCCTGTGGGTTGCACACAGGGTTATCAGGTGTTGTACTGAACTTGGACAAACGGTCGAGCTACTCTAAACGTCTCTGAATGGACTGAAGACAACATTTGGACTGGGGCAGGGTCCCCAGGGTAGCCTTTGGAAGGCTAAATATATTTGACATAAAGAATTAAATTCCTAGCAATGATGTCAGTGTACAGAAGCCTATTCCAGACAGATTCATTCTTCTACAAGAGCTCGGCGACCATCCCAGATTTGAGCTGTGCACATCCTGCGCCTGTTTTGACCTCCCACTAATTCTCAAGCAATTGCTCCAGCCGATTCTTCCCTTTCCACTCTTTGTTCACAGTTCCGTGGGGTTGATCACGGGTGGCAGAGCTGGGTGGTGAGTGCGGGATCAGTGGGTGCAGCATCCCCTGCCCTCGGCCGGCGCTGGGTGCTCACTGAACGGCTCCTGCAGCCAGGCGAGAGCTCGGGAGGGCAGCAGGGGAGCAGCGTGCGCTGCACTGCAGGGAGGGGAGAGGAGCCGGGAGAGAGGGAGGGGAGAGGAGCCGGGAGGGAGGGAGGGGAGAGGAGCCGGGAGGAAGGGAGGGCAGCAGGAGAGCAGCGTGCGCTGCACTGCAGGGAGGGGAGGGGAGAGGAGCCCCCGTCAGCCCAGCACTGGCAGCTCCTTGGGAAGCGCCTCGGCAGGATCCGCTGGAGCCGCTTCCCTTGCTCACACAGCCGTGAGCGCATCAGTCTGGCTGCCAGAAACAGCTCCCTGGCACAGAGACCCAAACACTGCACCTCCCTTTCCCGTTCCTAACGAAATGTGAATACCTCGAGATGAGAACGCACTGCACTCCCACCTGTGCCTGACTCCCACGCCTTCCAGCGTGAGTCTATTCACAGCAACAACCGTGTGAAACATCCACAGAGAATCTGACTGGATAGAATTACGTGAACAGTTTGTGGAACCAAAAATTTGGGTTTGGATTAAGTTGAATTAGCTAAAGTGTTTGGCTGAGAAGTATTTCTAAGGACTAAAACTCAATTTCAACAGTTTTCAATTGTACGTGTTGATTTTTTTATTTTTTTTTCAGAAAATGAATTGGAATTAATAAAAAGGATGAAAACAGTAACATATTTGAGAGAAAAATAAGGTTTTTCTCCTGTTTGCTTGATGAAACTAAGAGGGTTTACTGTGGAGTTTTTCTGCCCCATGCTCTTTCCCTCTCACACCTGTGCTGGAACACTGCTATGATGAATGGCTGTCCTGCCTAGGAGCAGCCCCACTGGTAAGGACAGGGATTCCAGAGTGTGAATCCATGGACATGTTGCTCAATCTCCTTTTTTTCACTTTATTTAGCAGTACTTTGTTAGACAGGAAATAGAATGTAAGGCCTAACCAGCAAACAGAATCTTGCTGATTCTTTGAAGGAAGTTGAGAAGCCACAACAGAGAAGGGCAAAAAACCAAAATAAATTTGCAGCTGCATCTGGGTGCACTGAAAGAGGAGAGATGGTATGGCCAAATTCCCATTGGAAGGGAGGTGCAGGGAATGAGCCACAAAATTAACACAGCGCGAATCATTTTGGCAACGAGTCTAAGAGGAAAAATTTTTGAGAGATTATGTTAAAGAGTAAGGGTGGGAATTAACTAATGCCTGGTGGTGAAAAGGACGTGGAGAAAGTGGAGTCATGTCTGACTGAGAGGTTACAAACTCAGGTCAGGGAAAGGACAGCGGGTGTGAGCCAGGAGCAGGAGAGGAGCAGGGACAAAGCAGGGGACTGAGGGGACCGGGGGAGAAGCACTGGGATTTGGGGGCCCAGCCTAATGGAGAACAAGTCATTCAACAAGGAAGCAGAAAAGATGATTAAGATATAAACCAGGATCCTTTGGGGATCTGAGCAAGAAGCAAAACAAAGAGATGTCAATTCAAGGAAGTAAAGAAATGAAGGAGGCACAGAACAGAGTGGGGCAGCCTGCAACTGCACAGAGCACACCCCAGAAGCCTCACAGAAACACATTCCAAAATAGATTTCATTAATTGTACTTCCTGTTAAGCTGAGAAAGTATTATCAATATTTCCCAGTTTAATTTGACAATTATTTTTCCCCCAAACACTTAAAAGCACAGAGAACAGAAGCTGAAGGGTTTCCCCTTTGTGCAAGGTACCTGCTCAAGGGTGTGCTGAATGAGACCAGGTGGAGGAAGGTGGATTTCTCGGGATGGTTCTGCACAGCTCTCCTGCTCTCCACCCCTGCAGGGTTCTGTGTTAACGTGTGAAACATCTGGATACTGACAGGAATGTCACTGGCAATGGAAAGTGCAGAGAATGTTCTTTCCAGAAGGCAGCTGTAAGCAGAGGCAAAACACGGAACGTTGCTTCAAGTTCCTGAGGCAGGTGGGGAGAAAGGTACCCACCACTTATATTTTGTACTGAGTACTTTTCATCAGAGTTTCAAATCAAGTAATAGATTAAAACGAGAGCACAAACACAATCATCAAATTTAATGCATCATACATTTGCTGTGGGCTTTGAAAAGTATTAAATGCTTTCTTCTTTGAAAAGCCCATTGTGATGTCCCAGCACAGGCACTACAGAAAGCAAATTCTGGAACATGGTTGTGGCAAGGAGGTTAAGGAAACAGGCTGGAGGAAGGGTGAGGGTCCCTCATACCCAAAATGGTTTCTTTAGTACAATTAATGCAAGCTTACAGCAATAAAATCAATGATCCTGTGGTGAACTAACGAGGAAAACTGTGAGAAGATCTGACTAATAAAAAATGGAAATTGCATGTTGTGTGAAAAGCAGTTATCACCGGATTACTTGGGATGGTTCTGCACAGTTCTCCTGCTCTCCACCCCTGCAGGGTTCTGTGTTAACGTGTGAAACATCTGGATACTGACAGGAATGTCACTGGCAATGGAAAGTGCAGAGAATGATCTTTCCAGAAGCCAGCTGTAAGCAGAGGCAAAACACGGAACGTTGCTTCAAGTTCCTGAGGCAGGTGGGGAGAAAGGTACCCACCACTTATATTTTGTACTGAGTACTTTTCATCAGAGTTTCAAATCAAGTAATAGATTAAAACGAGAGCACAAACACAATCATCAAATTTAATGCATCATACATTTGCTGTGGGCTTTGAAAAGTATTAAATGCTTTCTTCTTTGAAAAGCCCATTGTGATGTCCCAGCACAGGCACTACAGAAAGCAAATTCTGGAACATGGTTGTGGCAAGGAGGTTAAGGAAACAGACTGGAGGAAGGGTGAGGGTCCCTCATACCCAAAATGGTTTCTTTAGTACAATTAATGCAAGCTTACAGCAATAAAATCAATGATCCTGTGGTGAACTAACGAGGAAAACTGTGAGAAGATCTGACTAATAAAAAATGGAAATTGCATGTTGTGTGAAAAGCAGTTATCACTTCCAGATTGTGCAGAATCTAATTTTCTATTTATTAGTAGAATACATTAGTACACCACTACCACAAAAGGCTGCAGTTTATTCCTCTGTAACCTTCCTCTGCATGAAAGGAAGGTTGGATTTCAGCCTAGGCCTGAGTCCACCCTTGTTTTCCATCCATCCACATTGCTACGGACAAGGTGATTTATAAGCAGATTCCCACAAAGGAAACAAGAAAGAGTTATAAAAGTCTGCCTTCCCCCTCACTTAACCCAGACCCGTTTGTGACTCTCTCGGCAGGTGCCTGTGCTCATTAACAGGTATTGCTGTGTAATTAATGTGAGCTAGTTATTTAAAAGTATAAGTTTATCAGAGTAAACAATGTAAACAATACTGTATCTTTTGTCATTTGCCAGTCATTTCCTCAAGGGGGAATGTTTTAACAACCAGACATAAATGCACATAGATTTTCAGCTGACAATGTACGTAAATGCAATTATCTCAGTGAATTTCACATTACAGTATCCAGAGAGCTCTGGGGAGCGGAGGCGCATTAATGCCCATTATTCAGATGGGTGTTGGTGACGCTGCTGCCAGAGGCGCCTGTGGGGCACTGGCCGGGCCACACAGCTCAGGCACCCGTGAACAGCGGACCAGCCCTTGGCAGCACTTGCTGCTGTCTGCGACATTTTCCCTGGGCAGAAACAGCTCACACAAAATGAGCGCTCTGGAGCCCACCACGCCGAGCCCTCAGCGTGCCCGTCCCTCAGCGCGCCGCCAAGGGGGGCGGGCACGCACCCATCAGCACTGCGTGGCGATTGGCCCGGCGTTCCCGCCCTCTGCAGCGATTGGCCTGGCGTTCCCGCCCTGTGCAGCGATTGGCCCTGCGTTCCCGCCCTGTGCAGTGATTGGCCTTGCGTTCCCGCCCTGTGCAGCGATTGGCCCGGCGTTCCCGCCCTGTGCAGTGATTGGCCTGGCGTTCCCGCCCTGTGCAGCGATTGGCCCGGCGTTCCCGCCCTGTGCAGCGATTGGTGCTCCCTGCGGCCTTGTGGAAGGCTCGGCGCGCGGCGGGAGTGCGGACTCTGAGGGGAGCAAAGATGGCGGCGGCAGCGTGAGGGGAGCGTGTCCGGCACGTGAGGGAGCCGCAACGCTGCGCTCACCCTGAGCTCGCGTGAGCTTGACCCGCTGCCACAGCCCAGTGCCGCTTGCCCTACATAAGCATGGCTGTCCCTCCCGGTCTCTACAAGCGCCTTCGTTTTCAGCCTGTGTCCTCTCCAGAGCAAGGCAAGCCAGCTCCCACAGGCACCGAACTGTCTCAAAAGGTAAATGAGCTGTGACGGGTGATACTCCCGCTCAGGTAAATAAAATTCTATGTGTCCCCTGCAGCCTGATACGCCAAAAAGTAACACGGTTGTAATTACACAAGATACCTTGCAGTGCTTAAAAGCTGACTAATTAAAATCTTCTCAGCAGTCATACTGTATTTCCAATATCATACAATATGTTTATTGCTTCTACTTCAGAGTGCAATACTTTATGAATTTTTTAATGTATTTATTCAAACATAACCATAGGCACAGAAAATGTACACAGTCTGCACTTCTAATGAGTTCCTCAGCTAACTGCACTCTCAACCCACCACAATATCTGTGTGTTCCCTTCTGTAGCCTGAATTACTGAGCAAAAGATTTACTGGTATCCCTATTTGGTGAACTTGCCAGTCACAAGGACAACTGAATTGTTTGGTCATCATTTACGCTGCGTGCTCTTCCCATGCTTTTCTAGTGCTAGGCACTGAAATGTGGAGAAAAAATGAGACGTGTAGTTGAAGAAGAATGGAGAGAAATTCCTCTTCTGACAAGTCTTTTATTTTCTCTTTTTTCTTTTTTTTTAAGTTAAATCCTGCCTTAGCACAGTGTTGTAGTGCCTGTGCTGTAAATGCTCCAGAAGTCTATCCAAATTTAGAGGAAAAACTACTAAATGATTGCTTGGAAAAACAAAACCCCACAACAGTACAAACCACCCTGCAAATGTAACACCTGTGCATTTGTCAGCTGTCATCAGCGCTTCATTTTACATGTTTGCTGTAGATCTTGCACAACAAAATGTAAAAGGTGCTCTAGATTATGAGCTGTTGTATTTATAACATTATTTAGTACCATTTACTTACTAGAAGAAAATGATGCCCCTCTCAAAACCTCACTGGTTAGAAAGGAATACAATTGCTGAATGTTCATGCAGGGGTTCTAAAGTACATGACAAAGATTTTATCCCTGAAGTATGAATGCCTGCGTGTAATCTGAATATGTTTCTGGGAAGGTTTTAATTGCACATTGATAACAGTGACAACACTCGTTCATTGGGTCATGATCAAAAAGCAAAGGAGTTGATTTATGTAGAGACCAACTTCCTCCTTGCTGTATTCCCTCTGCTGCTTTCAGGGCAGTTACGATGTGTTTCTGCATCCCAGAATCATGGGGAAAGAAGATGGGGGAGGAAAACAAAGTCCTTTGGTAGTTTTGACTCACAAGAAATGAGTTTTTATTCACTGAGAGGTCTGGCTCCATTCAGAAACCAAACAATCCCCAGCTCAGCAGCTGGAATGAGCCGGGGGTGCTGGATCTGTGCAGAGGGATGTGGGGTCATGCGTGTCTGAACTGGCCATGCTGATTATTATTTTCAGTTTTGTGATTGTGGTTCAGCACAAAAATATGTGCTGAAGTCAAGGTGCATGGCTACCCAAAGACTTGCAAACCCCACTAATGCCTACAGAGCATTGGAGAACCTGAGTGACTTCAATTTTGTCCTCTTTTTGAGGCTTCCGAACTGTGGGAGATAAGCTGATCTGTTATTTCAGATTGATGGTAAATCGAGATACTAAAAAAGCCATTGTTTAGGCTGGCAGCTTTATAAATGGCTGTGGGAATTGTTAACCTGATTCTCCTGCCTGTGCTGGTAGAAACTGGTGCTGGTACTGAATGCTGCTGGATGTCTTGTGCCCTTGGGAATGCAATTATGGACAGTTTTTTTGGTCTATAAATTTACCATGTTCTTAAAGTTTGTTTTAGTTCATTCCATTCTTAAGCCTGTTTTACCCATCCTTGGTCTGATCTATTGTTATCCAGGTGCAGAATTTGTTTTAGCAGCATTGCACACCTGAGCACGAGACAGGAGTAGGCAGGGAACCTTTCCTTAAAGCCAGGAATCCCTGCAGCAGGAGCCAGCCCGGGTCAATGAGGAGTCAGATCTTTGGCTCATTTGTAGCAGAGCCCCCAGGCTGTCAGCCGCTGAGCACCCTTTCATCCTTGTCACTTCAAAGTGCTGTGTCGCCCTGATTTTGTAAGATTTTGTTAAGCCTTCTGATGTTTACATTCTTTCAACAAACTTTCTCACACACAGTTCTGTAAATAACCTATGTTTTGCATTCTTTCATGGAGGTGGAGAGAATTGATAGACCCTTGGTCTGTCCAGTGGCATTGGAGAGGTGGCACTGTCACCCTCCAACCCACTGTCACCTTTGGAAAACTATAAATGTTGGAGTCAAAAAATAAAGGTTCTTCTTCTTCTTTTTTGTTCCCCTCGAGAGCAGCAGTGTCTGTGTCATCATTTCGTGCCTTATCACAACAGTGCTGCTCAGAGCTGGGCAGAAGGAGGCTCTGAGTTAGATCTGTGATTGAAGCAGATCTGTTAGGCTGCGTGCCTCAGCTTCACAAAGCCTGTTGTTTGAAACCTCTAATGGATGTGAGCAGCTAGAGCACGGTGTCGTGGAACTATTGCAGCTCTTTTTAGCTATCTATAAATGCACCTTCTTGAATTTCTTTTGAGAGGTAAATCAAACACTACCTCATCTCCTGTTACACATAGCTCAAAAATATTCAAGGTTCTCAGAGCATTGGAAGTGAATTGTGTTATTACAAAGTTGGCCTTAGCGTTTTTGACATGGCTTGCAGATTTCATACTCTTTATCCAGAGAAGCTGAGAAAATGGTGATCAAAAAGGCAGCCCTGGAGTTGTGTTCTGGCAGTACAGTTACCTTGCTGCCAAAGGATTGCCAGAGTTAAAAGCATGATCTATTTTGGTGTGAGTTAGGAGTGCTGTTGGTAGAAGTCCTGCTGTGGCAGAAGGACAGCCGTGATGAGAGGTGAGGTGTCAGGGGTTTGGCTGGTCTCCCAGCCCAGCAGCCAGCCTGGTGTGTGCTGGAGATCTGGGACTAAGCCAGTGTTCCCCACCATGGACCCTCACGCTTGGGCCAGGCAAGGCACACCAGGGCTCATGTCCAAATCATGACCACTGGCCAGCTGTGTCAGTATTCCAGGCTGCAATATTCTGCTGGAAATAGTGTTTCTATATAAGCTGGTAAAAATGCAAGGCAGCCTTGTTGTCTGAGATGGAAGGGAGGTGTGTGAAGGGATGGGTTCTGTCTCAGATGGAGCAGCCCCTCTTGGGTTTCATCTGTGAGATTCCTGGATACCATGGAACAGAGGATAATTGCAGCTAAAAATAATCAGGGTTGATCTTGAAGGTGTCAGGAAAGGAAGTGCCTTACAGTGCCACAGGACTTAGGTTCTTTAAAACCCAGTAAAATAACATTTTTGGCATCTCAACTGCCTGATAGGGATACCAGTTAACCCCAGCCACACACTGGCTGGAGTCAGTGGCTGTTGAACAGCAACCATCAGCTGCAGGTAGGCTTAAGGTCTAGCAAAGTGTTCAAGAATTCCTGAAGCTGGTAGTGAGGGGGAAAAAAAAAAGGAGAAAAGGGAATCTGGGATCTCTCACTTACAGGAAATTGGGAAAAGCATATATCTCACTGAGAAGCCAGGAAGCACACATGCACATGTACATTCTTCCTGCTGAGTTTTCTTAGCATTCCCAATCCATGGGAAGTTCTAAAAAACATTTGACTCCAGTTCAGATTCAGTCTCCCTCAGGCAAAAAATGCTGCTTCTCTGCCAGATGTGCATCCAGAGTCACACCAGGAGCTAAGACAGGGAAGTTCCTGCTGGTGATGTTTGCTCAGTGTTGCCATCGCTGTCCTAGCTCTGTCTAAAGCCGTGCTGGGCAGGAGCCAATGGCAGCACCATGTCCTGGGCAGAAGGTTTTGCTCTGAAAGGGAATGTTTGCACCTTTGCACTGACCCACTTCCTTCTCAAAACCTCAGTCTATGTCTTCTAAGGATTACAAGGTTCCATGTAGCAAAACATAAAGCTTTTGTTGCTGTTTTTACCAGAGGTGTTTTTCCTTTGGAGGCTTTGCAGATCTCCGTGAGACTCCGAGTTCCCTCTGAAAGTTGGAGCTGTTTCACAGGGGTTGCTAAGGTGATTTGGTGAAAAGGAAATTCACTGGTAATTTGCTGTTAAGTTGTTTACAGAATATGAATAAAATTTTACTGCCTGAGCAAGGCAAGTGTCTGTGTCTGAGAGTATTCCAGAAAGGCTTCACTAGAGAAGAAAACAACTGTACAAATGCCCAATTTGTTGCCCCCAAGGATGATAAAATGTGGTGTCTGCGGGGTAGAGGCAGAAACATCTCGTGTCACCTTTTCATAATTTCAATTGGAATGTGAAACATTTTCATTTTGCTCCCTTTTCTTTGATTTTTAAATGTATTTCTACATGTGAATGGTTTGTCAAGTGTTTACTGGGGAATATTTAGTGTTCCAAAGTAGATATTACACTGAGTCATCACAAATAGCTTTATAGCTATGAACAAACCCTGCTGCCCCCATGCAGCTTTCCACCCAGGAAAACAAGACAGCACAACAAGACTTTGGTGGGGGAGAAAATCCTTCTTGACACCAAAATCAGGGCTGCCTTATTCCTAGGATACAGTAATTCCATGTGGGGTACCAGCATGTGCTCAGCATCCTGCCTTTTCCAGTGTTCAGTCTGTCGTGTTTTAGAAGGAAATAAAGTTATGGCTCATGGGGGAGAAGGTTTGAAGAACAAATGGTCTTAAAGCCTAAAGCCAATGCTAGCGAGGTCTCAGATGTGCAAATTCTAGAGGGGAGCTGTGGCAGGGAGAGGCTGTTTCCACTTTTACCTGGATTCTTCATTTCCTTCTCTAGAACTATTATTTGGGGATACTGACAGCAGATGATTAGCTGTGATTCTTCCCCTGGCCTTTCTGACCTGGCAGAAGATACTGGTCATGAGGTCTCAGGTGTGTAAATTCTAGAGGGGAGCTGTTTCCACTGATCCATCTCGATTTTACCTGGATTCTTCATTTCCTTCTCTAGAACTATTATTTGGGGATACTGACAGCAGATGATTAGCTGTGATTCTTCCCCTGGCCTTTCTGACCTGGCAGAAGATACTGGTCAGAAAGATTACCTGCACAGATCTGCTGACTTGACCTGCAAAGAAACTGCAGGAGAATTGTGGATGGATTGTTCCACATATTTGAGGCCAAAGCTGAGAGGTGGCTGGAGCTGTGGGGTTTGCAGCCCTGTGCTCTGACAGCTCGTTAAAGCCAATGGGACTGGTCATTGAATGGACTCAGTCTGGGCTCTCATCGAGGTGTGCTATCACAGGGGTTTGGTTTGTAACACAGGGATGGGTTCTACTAACCCAGAGGACCTGACTCCAAGGAAAAACACTCAGAATAAACACCATGAAATATTTACTGCCTTCTGCACAGCGACTCTGAGCCACCTGAAAACCTGTCAGAATTCAGACATTGCTGAATCTCCTGAGTCTGCCCTGCATTTACCTTATCTGCAGTCTCTGTAATTAAAATACATTTCCAAATCTTATTATTTCCTCTATTCTGTTTCCTTTCACATTCTCTTAGCTTGTCTTGCTCTATTACTCTTACTTTTAATACAGCTTTGAAAGACAAAAGCATTCCCATGTCTAGGCCTTGACTTTCTGGAGATCAGATTGATTTCCCCCAATGTTCCGGGCACAATGGTGATGTTTAGAGTTTTAATAAAGAAGTGAAGAAAAGGAAAAATACCTCAGTACTTTTCTGATAAGGAATGCAGATGCTGTGAATTTGCAGGTGAGATAAATAAGCCCTTTACTGAAACAAAAATATTCCCATTTGTGTCTTTTTGTGCAAATTCTTACCAAGGAGAGGTGCAAGGAGGCAAGGGAGAGTTGTATAGCTGCTTCAGTTTCTTTATGATTACTAAGATTTCCTTTTTGTTCTTCCAAGCACAAGAAGCTGTTATTTATTTTCTTCTTTTTCCAATGTAAATACAAAATGCTTGACATCTTGCATTCTGTGAATTTCTGTAGGTGTTGCAGGAGCATGCCTGGTGAAAAGAAAGCTGCTTTAGACAACTGCTGTGGCAGTTGGACTCTAGAGCAGAGAGGGATGGCTTTGGAAAATGACTGGCATTTGTGTAAATAGCAAAACTCTAATTTCTTCACTGAACAAAAGTCCTCCCGAGAAAAGCTTCTTCCAAATTTTAGGCATTTGACTTAAATACAATCTAAAAATTCAAATGTTGCTTGGCAAGTTCCATTTGTATTCTGCAGAGAGCTCAGGCTAGCTCTCTGCATACATGCAGGTCTCATTCAGAAGGTAATTTAGCGTTTTTCTCACATAGTAACTAAAATAGCAGCAATTAACTCCATCTGTTTTCACCAGAAAAGGCAACATAAATGAGATTTCAAAGGTGCCAAGATGAAACTGAGAGGAGGTTTCCATTGGGTTTACCTGGTTCCAGGACACTGCTGCTCCAGTCTTGCCAAAGATATCACTGGAAATGTTTTATTGATAAAAATAGTCCCGTCTTGCATGCGTTGTTCCAAGGACATGCCTGCCATTTTCCGTCACTGCTCTGAATTTGAATTATAAAGAGCAGCACAAAGACAAAGCTGATGGAAAACAAGTTCTTTAAGTACAACAATTCCTTATCCACCACTATTGATTTCGGAGGCTGTTTTTTTGTTTGTTTGTTGGCTTTAAACACGAATTAATCCGCTTTCTTGTTTCAAATAAAGAGAATTTTGCAGTGGTGAAGCAGAGTGCAGTGTGGGCAGGCGCGTGGCAGCGAGCGCTGCACGGGGCGGGAGCTGCTCTCCGGGCAGTGGCAGGGCTCTGTGGGGGCACAGATGGCAGCACAGGGGTCAGCTCCTTCAGGGGCAGAAATCCTTCCCTTTCCTCCTTTCACCGTTACTGAAACTTGTGATGGCATTGTAACGAAACCACACTGTTCTGTTCCAGTGAAACAACACCCAGTCCTGTTCACTGAGTAATTTAAACGTCGTCATTTCCACAGGCTGGTGTTCCAGATATTGGCTTTCATTCTGATTTTTGTGTGATGATATGCTATTAAAAGAAATCGTGCAAATAATCCAAGAATAACAAGCTAAGTTAGCAGGACACTTTGACTTACCATAGAGAAATCCAAAATGCCAATGTAATTTTCTTTTTCAGGTTCACATATTAAAACCCTTTCTTTTAAGATGCCTTTCATTAAATCAGATTAGGAAGATTATTAAAACTGTCAGATTTCTTGAGAAGTTGCTCTGCACCATATTCTTGCTAAGAATTTTTCAACATGCTATTAATATAATGAAAAAATTTTCACCATTTTTATATAATCAGCAGTTTATGTATCAGTCTGACATTAGTAAATGGTGCTCAACAATGCATTCACACTATTCAGAATCCTGCAAGGCTCATTGTCCTTATGCAGGACAGTAAATACTGTTGTCAAAAACCAGAGTAATCCAGAAATTCCAGCTGCATGCTGGAGGAATTTGGGTTAAAGAGTACATGTGGGGGAGCTTTTCTGTCTCTTAATGCACTTTGGTAGCTGAAGTAGAAGCAGATTAATGGAGCTGACACTCCAGTGCTCTCAATTCTGTTCGTGTGTTAGAGGAATGTAAAAGTGGTGTGTAGATGCACACTGGAATTTCTGAAGGATGGGGGTTACCATGGATACACTCAAGCGACCCAATTGGTGCGAATGCAAAGCTCTGATTTCTCTCTGCTTGCTGGAGGATTTGTTCTGATAAGAAACTTGTGCTGCCACTGTTTCTCCTCCCCCTCCCACTTGTTACTGGAGCAGTACAACTCTTGGATGCTGAGTGTGAGGCTGAGGGACAATTGTGATCATGCTGCTCTATATCTGCTGCCCACAGCTGGGAATCTCACACCAGGGACACTTCACCTAAATGTTATTTCAAACGAATGATAGAACTAAATAATGTTGGGTGCTGTGAATCCCTAATGTTGTGAGAACCTCCCCTGTTTTCATGCTGTGAATATACATGAGTGAGCCTGTCCTTCCACTACGGGTGGAGAGATGTTTGTGGTGGAAAAAAAAAATCTCTGTAGAGTAGATAATGGGGATAGAAATAAGATAGAGGGGGAAATACCAGAAAGCTTGTTGAGTTCATGGCTGGTGTGTTTTTCTTGAGAGTGGGAGTCCCAAAGGGGCTTGACAGGAGGAAATACTTCTTTGGAATATGCAGAGAATTGGTATAGTGAGCAAAAGAGCTTCCAAAGTTGTATGGGAAGAGGATTTGGTCTCTGAAGTCCTGCTGTAGCTCTGAACTTGTCCTGTGCTCACTGCTTGCCTTGCCCTTGTGTAAGCTGCAGTGCCAAGGAGGGGTGAGAGGGGTTCTCATCTCTTCCTGTCCTGTTCTCTGTTCAACTGCTGAATTCCTTGGGAGCAGAATCCCCAGTTCCATGAAGCTGGATCAAACTGAAGGTGTGCGGAGGAGCCGCAGCTGACAGCTCGCAGCACCAGCAGCTCCCAGCACGGACGGGGCTGGCCCGCTGGGAGTTTTGCTGTTGCTGGGACCGAGTCCCGTCGGTGATGGCATCGCTGGGAGCAGCCACGTGCCCACATCTTGTGATGCCCTGATGGCCCTGGCACACGGAGTGTCTGTGCCCTCTGACAGACCGAGGGGTTTGCATTTCATGGGGCAACCAGCTCTTCGTTTAAATGCCGTTTCAGTGGTAGAGGTACTGATGCCTCAATTGAATAATTGACCCCAAACTGTAGCACATGAAAGAGAGTTACTAGAGTACACTGGCTGATGTTGATAGTGTTGCTACTTCTAGAGGTATTTCTTCTTGACCCAGCAAAAAGTTGCTGAAGTCCTGCTGTTCCTCACCATATTTATGGATTTCTCTTAGTTCAAGTGATACTAACTTGGCAGCTGTACACTAAATAGCCAGGTCCTTGTGCTTTACATCCCTGCTGTTGGACTGTGAGTCTGTACTCATTAAAACATAAATAACATAGCAGAAGTAGTTTGGATGGAGGAAGATCTATGTGTTAGCCCTCATGGGGAGACAGGGGAACACAGGAAAAACCCCGTGTCCACTTGTATCCCTGCCAAGGAGATGGTATTAACATTATTTCAAATGTAATACAGGCAGAGCTGGAATGTTTCCGCTGGTAAATAGCTTTGGGAGGATGCTGCTATGAAATAAATTCTTCAGCAGTGGATTAGTTATTATGAAAAATACTTTTCCATAAGGACCCATAATTTTAGAAAGCACTATCCCCAAGAATAATAATGTGCCATGGCTGGTAAATTATTTCTTTTTAACGCCCAGTATTCAGATTTTATTTTGTGAAATTACAAAAACTTTTCAGTTAATTTTTCCCTTTCAGACCCCGACTAGATCCAAATGGAAAGCTCAATTAACGTGCTGATAAGAGCATTAACATGCACTTAGGATCAATGCTTCTCTGTAAGCTGTGAGTGAAAATAGATGAGTGTTGCTGTTTTCTGCTTTCATTAATGAGCTGTTTATCTCAGTCTCCATGCTGCAGGACCCAGGTGGAGCTGTCATTTCTTCCTGCTCCTCAGAACTGCTGGATACAATGGGAATGTGTGATTAAGGACAGGCTAAATACCTAAGTAGGAGCAGTGGGACTTCACCTATCCTGGCTTGGGGCAGTCTGTGTTTGTAAGGCTGCTGTCAGGATTTACAAGTTTTAGGGAGTTGGATATTTGACTCCCTAGAAATGGTGTATGTGCCATAAATCAGTACGATTGTTTCTTCTGAAAAACCATTGAAAATAGCTGCATGTTCCAGATGAAATTGTAATAAATCCTGGAGCATCAGTTTATAGAGTGGACACGACGTATGTGCCATAAATCAGTATGATTGTTTCTTCCATTGAAAATAGCTGCATGTTCCAAATGAAATTGTAATAAATCCTGGAGCATCAGTTTATAGAGTCTGCTGCCTATGGAGACACTTCTGACAGACTTCCAGCTATGAGTGGTGTGCTAAAGCTGTAAACCCCAAAGATTTTATCCATTTTGTAATGTTTTGGATTGTCTCACTCCCACAAAATTTCCTTCTTGGAATTCTTGGAATTGAGTGAATAGACTCAATAGTAACTAATGGCAACTTACTCCCCATGTAGTTCTTGAACTTCTTCAAAGTATTCTCTACTACCAGTTTCCCTTGAAAATCTGCAAATTTTTAATGGTCTTGTGGAATGTGCAACCTGCATTTGTTACATTTTTGCTGGTTTAGCAAAAAAAAAAAAAAAAAAAAAAAAAAAAAAAAAAAGTCTGCAGTGGGACCAAATACAAGATTTTATATGCTTTTAAATTGATTGCAAAATTCTAAATTCCTGAGCACAAAGAAAAATTAATCAGTCTTTCTGTTCTCTCCTTAAGAAATGATAAGTTTCTAGATTAAGCTTTTGGAGAAAAATATAAAAATTAGGAATGTGCAAGGCCAGCCTCATCCTGAATCCCTAATAAGAACGAATACCATTTGCTCTTTGCATGGATCCTACTGCCTGGGCAGATCAGTGCACAAGTGTTTTCCAGTGGAAAAGCTCAGCTGGGAGGGTATAAACTGTGATGGACAAGCAATTGAGATGTGTGGGTACATCCAGGTGCTGCTGACAGCCTGGCAGTGGCATGTGCTGGAAAGATCTTGGGTTAAAAACCAGATGTGTATAGTTTTTGCCATGTTTTCACAGGATGATTTTGTCTACTTACCCAGATAGATACTGAGAATCAGAATCTTTCTGTCCCCAGGACCAGTGGCTAAAGCAGCCCAGAGGTCCTGAATCCCTTGATTGAATTGATTTCTCTCTTTCTTTAGATTGCTGGCGACTTACTCATCTCCTGGGCCGTGCTGTGTTGTTGTTGTTATGACAACTGTGCAGCTTGCTCAGAGCATTGCTTTACCCCTTGAGTGTTAATATCTGGGACACCTTCAGAAGAGGCGACAATCCTTCCCTGCTGGCTTATCCCGAACTGTGCTAGCCCTTGCACAGACACACTGGCTCCAAACTCTCTTGTGCTTTAAATTAGCTCTCTTAATGTGCAGTGTGAATGTCTGAGAGCTCTATTAAGGCACATTGAGAATGCTATTCAGTAGCAACTTGGGCTTTCTGTGCTTTTGAACCAGCCATGAGACCAGAACAGAGAAGAGCCCGAATCCATGTGGTAGCTTATTCTGCAACTGTTTCCCTGCGTAGACTCCACATTGAGGAAAGTTGCAGGAGTGGCAGTTTTCCTGGCCTTGAGTGGCTGCCAAAACACAAAGGAGCTAATATGTATCAACTTATTGCAGAAACTGGAGGAAAGCTCATCCTCCACCTACTTTATGCCATCCCCTATTTCCTGGGATTAGCTGACTCCTGCAACTGTTTCCCTGCGTAGACAAGCACTCCACATTGAGGAAAGTTGCAGGAGTGGCAGTTTTCCTGGCCTTGAGTGGCTGCCAAAACACAAAGGAGCTAATATGTATCAACTTATTGCAGAAAACTGGAGGAAAGCTCATCCTCCACCTACTTTATGCTATCCCCTATTTCCTGGGATTAGCTGATGGTGTTGGTTGAGTGTCACAATGGTTTACAGCTGTCAAGCATGCTGCTAGAAGGAAATGTGTATTCAGCAGGATTCTGTCTTGTCCCTTATCCTCTTCTGCAGTCATGGCTTGGAGAACGTGAGGTAAAAACCTCACACTGAACATGGAGGTTGGCCCCATCTGACATAATGAAATTCATCTTCCTGGGCCAACAGACTTGATTAGAAATATATTGAATATATATATTGAATATATTTCTTATGCTCATAACAGCTGGTGACAGCTTCAGAACCCTTTTATTCTTGTTTGCATTGCAGCTGCTTTCCCTCTGCCCAGGCCCAGCAGGCAAGTCAGAGCTGCTGTGCTGTAGCCTTGCCTGTGAACACCGAGGAGAAAGGCTGAAGGGAGGGAGCACCAGGAGACAGAGAGGATTCTTTTCTAGGAGGGGATTTTTATTAGATCTCAAGACTGCAGTTAGAAGGAACCTGGTGCCATGTTCTTCTGTGAGAGGCTGAGACACATCCCAGGGTGATCCTTGAGCAGTTTCCAGACTCACAGCACGAGCCAGCAGCTGTTGGAGCCGTTCTCTGCTCACACCCTGGGCTCCCGGAGCCAGGAGCTGAACCCCAGGCAGGGCGCTTACACAGCACAATGCTGAACCCCCCACCACAGGGGTCTGATCTGGAGAGATGGCAAACGCACTTCACAGCTCTGAACACCTTCCTAACAAGAAGTGAAATGAGCAATTGTTGCTGTTTAACAGAGCAAAGTGGAAACAGGTTGTTAAATATTTGCATTAGGTGCAGTCCTAGTGCTTCTCCATTCCAGAATAGTCTTGCTCTCGGTCGTTCACTCTGCAGGCCAGGCCGTGCCTCTTGGCAGCAATTCTGAGCAATTCTGAATCACCATCCAAAGAATTAGAAAGTGTCATGATCTAATCATGATCTTAACAAGCCACTATATATCTGCAAACAGAAGAAGAAACCACAGAATTATTAGTTTGGAATGTTTTTCAGATGAAAGATATTGCCATTTGCTTGAGCACAAATTATTACAAATTCTAAAGCAATAAAGAAGAAATTAATTGGTTTTGTAATCTTTTTGTTTTCCTTTGTGAATTAAAATTTGTTCCATTGTATTGCTCAGAGTCTAACTAATTGCATTTCTTGTGGGGATAAGAAAAGAATCAGTGAAGAGAATATGGGGAAAGACACAATGCAGTTTCACCTCTTCTGATTCTGAGACCCTTTCCTGAATCTCAGGGAAAATGAGGAGATCCTTTTCCCACCTTTATGCCAAATTTAAGAGCCTGAGACAAATTCTGCAAAATTAAAATGAACTATTTTTCATAGCTTTGATAGTTTTGGAGTCATGCTATTGTAAAAACCTGAACTTTTCTGACAACTTCTAAGAGGTGCCCCAACAGTAAAGGGAATGTGTTCAAAGCTGAGTCTGCTAAAACTGACCTGGGTAACAGGAGTAAAGCCATCAGTCTCATCCTGATTTTTGTTTGTATTTTGTCAATTTCCCTCCCTTCCCCTATGAATGTATAAAGTCATAAATTATTTGGGGGCATCAAGAGCTGAAAATTCATTTGAATTTATGATTAGCCAGTTGTGGAAAAGATTAAAATTTAACAGGACATGACATAATTTGTGTTCCTATGAATACACATGGCTTGTTTCTCACTTCTCAGCTGCTGTAAACTCATTGTGGAAGGATTTTCCACTTCTCTATTTTGAATTGCAGTAAAATGGAAAATATTTGAAATGTGTCTTAAATTTTCAGTGGTTCCTATATAAGCAGAAAAAAGAGGAAATAAAACTTCTTGAGCAAGAAAGACTTAGAAGAACAGACCAGGCCTGCCACTGATTATCTTTCTTTCTGAGAACAGGACTAAATTATTATTTCCTAGAGGACTTAAAGCCTTTTCACATGACCTTTATTTTATGTTTTATGAAGGTCACTGGACTTTACTTTTATTGAAGCCCTACTTTTTTATCTCTTTAGGAAAAAAGCCAAACAAAAAACCCACCCACCAGTGGCTCTCCTTGTACCATGAAGGTGTCTAATTGTGACACTTAAATTTATAAATGTGCTTAATAGCGGAGCAAATTAATGATTTAACTTAAATTTCTATGGACAAGCTCTTTCACCTTATGCATAAAACTGGGGAGACTTTTTTAAGGAAACAAGATGAAGATGGTGGTGGTGTGCTGTGGGACAGCTGGCATTGGTACCATCCCAGAGACATTTCCAGGCCCCACGCTGAGCCTGGCAGGTGGCCCTGGCACAGGTGGTGTCACCAGCCCAGCCAGGATGGGTTTTTCTGGCAAACGTGGCCATGGGGAATGTCTGTGGGCTGCGTGCACTCAGCTGCTGGACAATAGCACAGGGTTTGTATTGAACCACTGGGCTGAAAATGTGGGAGAGAGCAGCGTGTGCTGCAGGAGAGATAGAAGTACGCATTGTAGCTTGCAATCAAAAAAGGAATTTGATACAAAAAAGAATAACATAAATTTCGCTGTACAAAGCGCAAATCTGAATGCCATCCCAATTCGTTGCAGATGTGCTGTTACTGACTGCTCAGAACTGGCAAATGTGCATTTGAAGCTGATGCTTGGAATTTGGTATAAACTGTTTATGAACTGCTCTGCTTGTTTTATAGTAAAATCTATTAAACCTCGTAATGCACGATGTTACAATACTCTTCTTCAAAGAGAATAAGTTGCCGAGCTTTCCTTTTGCATTTTCTCAGATTGTTTGAGGAACTGTGGCTGTGGTTGCACGTGCCCTTCTCTGCAGTCTGTCCATCTATTCTAGAGTCATTGTGTGCTCCAAATGGTATAGAGGTTGATTCAGTACAAAACTATTTTGGGGGTTAAAATAAGGAGGAACTGAAATCACTGTGAAGCAGGAAAAGCAGAAAGGTTGTGTGCCAAGGCTGCCTTCCTTGTTGCAAGGGATTGCAGACATGTCACTCTGACAGATTTCCTGAAGGATGCTTGGCCCCAAAGCTCACAAATTCTGAAAGAAACAGAAAATATCATAAACTGCTTTACCATTACCTTTGGGATGCAGTGACCCCCTCAGCCACAGCCCACCTGCCTGCTGAGTGTCCTCAGTCTGGCCTTGCAAGGCCCTTATTTGTCTGCTTACAAACGCATTGACTGTGTTTTGCAGCTTCACCTGCCACTCAGAAGACCCACTGCACCCAGTTCTCCTCTGGGTTTGGAGGCAAGAGTGCAATTTCTGACCCTGTGTGGGAGAAATCAAACTTACGTGGAGTTTCATGTAATGAACACATGGTTGAGTTTCCTGCTGAGTAACTCTGTGTTAACACAGTTGCTCAACCTCATTTCTGAGCTCTGTACTCCAAGCATCCTGTGATTCAGCAGAGGAAGAATTTGTTTTATATTCTTCCTTGCTAACTGAATTTCTGAGCTTTACATATTTAATATCCTAACTGTGTGAAGAAAGAGTAAAAATCCCCACCTTCCAACACTGACTGCGTAATAAATTAGAGAAACTAAAGCAATATGATAGTCATGTAGTAGAAAAATTAAAGAGTACACAGGAGCCTTGAAGAGATGAAACATCATGTTATTTTTAGCAGCATATGGATGACCCATAAGGCAAAGTATGGGACATTTCCTTTGCTAACATCGTGTTTTGGAAGAGCCTAAGCAACCTGCAGAAATTAAGAGGAAATCCTTAAAGCTGAGGTGGATTTGGCTGATGGAAGGGTCAGTTGCAATTTAGTCTGGGCTCTAGGAAAGCGATTGATGAGATTAGAAAGCTTTCTGATACGTTTATGAATGAAAAAGTTAAAATGTGAATGAGGGGAACATAAACGCTGGCTTTTGCAGTTCCAGAGTTGCAGTCTGTGTGCTGGATGTGTGAGGATCCTGTTAGCAGGTGTCCTGACAAGCCAAAGTGAACCTTGTCTCCTTCATGGCTGGGATTTCCAAGGCATCCAGCACTCAGGGAAGTTGAACACTCACAGCAGCTTTCAGGAAGCAAATTTAGAAATAGAGTTCCCTATCTCACTATGGGCAAATCCAAACTCATTCATTCTCAGGAAGGGCAGCGTGGCATTACAGGTGATTGCAGCCACTGGCAACCTCTCAGCAATGAGCTTTTCCTGGAGGGTTAGCTGCCAGTCCTTGTTTCAGTTTTAATCTGACCCTGCTGACAATGTCCAGGTGCAGAGCCCAGCCCTGGGGGATGGTGGCTGGGTTATTCTGACTGGCATTCTCTAGTTGTTTTCAGAATTCACAATTTGTGACAAAGGAGAATGAACAATGTCCACTAAAACAATTTGAAGTATGCCATGATGGTCTATAATTAAGTCATGAACTCTTTTTAAACTGCAGACCTTATAAGAGCCTGACCTTTCAGAATTCAAAGCCTAAACTAAAAGGGATTTACATAAGTATTTTTTACGTAACCATTATTTAAATTTTCCACTCTGTAATTAAATTTTGTCTCTTTGCAAAGGAGAATGAACTGTTCTTGAAAAAGCTTCTCATATGCTGAGCAGTATAATTAGAGAACTAGTTCTGCAAATGTCACACAAAAATGACCTTTAATGAAGCAATATCAAATGAAAAAGCTATTAAAGCTATGCAGCTCGAAGAATAGCTAAAAGTTGAATTATTGAAGTGGGTCCTGGGCCTGCTGCTGTTCATGTGGGCTCCTTCTTGCATGTGACAGAGAAAGGATGAGAACAAATAGTCGTGTGGTGTACTTGGCACAGGAAATTTTGTAAGAGCCTGTGAAGGAAGATTTCACTTTGTGCCACCACTGGCTGCAGAAGGATGCCAGGATCTGTTATCTACAGGGGCTGTGAAGAAGTAGCTTGTCTTCAAGGACAATCCCAGTTGGAATGACTTCTCTTGATGTTTTATCTCATGGATTTAAAAGCACTTCTTATAAATCAAAGCACAAGATATAATTTTAAAAACAAATCACAGACAGCATCAAAAATCGTGTTGTGAAACATAGACAATATAATGACTGTCAAACATTTTTGTTGCTCATTGCAGTTTTTCCTTTTTCACAGTTATTATGTGCCTAAAGAATCACCTCAGACCAGGATGATTTTTCCTTAAAGTTTGAGTCTATATATGTGGAAACATTATTGGGAAGGGAGGAAAAAGAGACAAAACACACAAAAATTTTTGTGTCCTCTTTTTTACATTATGGCTTGAAAAGCCACATAGCAGGGAGTGTGTTACAGGGTGGTTATGGCTTGTTAAGGGTACAGGCAAATGCAGAAAGGGAACTGAGACCCTTTCCATAACCTGCTCAGTACTGGCTCTGGTTTTCCTGGCCATGCTGGGCAAAGCTGTGGTGTGGATCCATCAGCCTCCAGCGTGTCCTGCACAGAAAGCAGGGAGAGCCTCCTGCCGTGGGCACTGCCAGGGCTCTCAGTGGGCAGGTGGCTGTGTGGGGAGGTGACAGCGTGTGCCAGCCAAGCTCTGCTCACAGGAGCTGCTTCTCCAAAACTCCCAAGCGAAACACTAACAACCTTCCTAAGAAGGAATTTCTGATTCATGCTGCAATGTGGGATGGAGATTTTTATTTGATTGCAATTTTATTTCATTCTGTAAGAGTTTATTGGGAAAAAAGCACTGCTGGTCTGTCAGAGTCCTCAGACACTTCATGCAGGAAGTTGGCACCAAAAGTTTATTTCACAATGTTTAAGTTTGTGGTGATTCATACTGCAGAGAAAAAGTTACATTTTTTCCTCCAGATTTCTACCAAATTGCACTTCTGTGCTAGGACTCTTCTCATGTCTAACATCACAGCAAGGTTTCAACTGTCTGCCCTAGCCAGAGGTAGTGCTGCTGTCCTTTTATGTTCTCACAGAGAGGAGAGGTCTGTGGACAGAGTACCATGACAGAGAAGTCTCCAGGATTTGGGAGCTGATTTGGTGTCCTGCTCTGGCACAGATCTTCTGCGTGGCCTTCAGCAAGTCTCTTACCACATCTGTGCTTTACTGTCTTTCTGTGTCCAGCTCTCTCACAAGAGAGGTGGTTATCCACACTAGTGCCTTGCAAGAAGGCATGTGTTGGAATTTCCACAAGGAGCCCTCGGAGGTTTCATCCTCTGTCCGTGCAGTGCCTGATGCTTTTGAGAGCTCTCGGTCCCAGCTGCTGGCTGAGGGCTCCCAGCCTGTGAGCTGTGTAAGCACTGTGGTACATGACTTCTCTTGATGTTTTATCTCATGGATTTAAAAGCACTTCTTATAAATCAAAGCACAAGATATAATTTTAAAAACAAATCACAGACAGCATCAAAAATCGTGTTGTGAAACATAGACAATATAATGACTGTCAAACATTTTTGTTGCTCATTGCAGTTTTTCCTTTTTCACAGTTATTATGTGCCTAAAGAATCACCTCAGACCAGGATGATTTTTCCTTAAAGTTTGAGTCTATATTACATTATTGGGAAGAGAGAAAAAAGAGACAAAACACACAAAAATTTTTGTGTCCTCTTTTTTACATTATGGCTTGAAAAGCCACATAGCAGGGAGTGTGTTACAGGGTGGTTATGGCTTGTTAAGGGTACAGGCAAATGCAGAAAGGGAACTGAGACCCTTTCCATAACCTGCTCAGTACTGGCTCTGGTTTTCCTGGCCATGCTGGGCAAAGCTGTGGTGTGGATCCATCAGCCTCCAGCGTGTCCTGCACAGAAAGCAGGGAGAGCCTCCTGCCGTGGGCACTGCCAGGGATCTCAGTGGGCAGGTGGCTGTGTGGGGAGGTGACAGCGTGTGCCAGCCAAGCTCTGCTCACAGGAGCTGCTTCTCCAAAACTCCCAAGCGAAACACTAACAACCTTCCTAAGAAGGAATTTCTGATTCATGCTGCAATGTGGGATGGAGATTTTTATTTGATTGCAATTTCTTTCATTCTGTGAGAGTTTATTGGAAAAAAAAGCACTGCTGGTCTGTCAGAGTCCTCAGACACTTCATGCAGGAAGTTGGCACCAAAAGTTTATTTCACAATGTTTAAGTTTGTGGTGATTCATACTGCAGAGAAAAAGTTACATTTTTTCCTCCAGATTTCTACCAAATTGCACTTCTGTGCTAGGACTCTTCTCATGTCTAACATCACAGCAAGGTTTCAACTGTCTGCCCTAGCCAGAGGTAGTGCTGCTGTCCTTTTATGTTCTCACAGAGAGGAGAGGTCTGTGGACAGAGTACCATGACAGAGAAGTCTCCAGGATTTGGGAGCTGATTTGGTGTCCTGCTCTGGCACAGATCTTCTGCGTGGCCTTCAGCAAGTCTCTTACCACATCTGTGCTTTACTGTCTTTCTGTGTCCAGCTCTCTCACAAGAGAGGTGGTTATCCACACTAGTGCCTTGCAAGAAGGCATGTGTTGGAATTTCCACAAGGAGCCCTCGGAGGTTTCATCCTCTGTCCGTGCAGTGCCTGATGCTTTTGAGAGCTCTCGGTCCCAGCTGCTGGCTGAGGGCTCCCAGCCTGTGAGCTGTGTAAGCACTGTGGTACCAATTGCATGGTTTCCTGTGGGCTACAATTCCCTTCTCCTGTATAAAAATAGAGTACTCGTATCTGATCTGCCCTCAAATGGAAGGGAAGGATTTCTGCTCCTCCCCACTGCCTGAGGTAAGGTGCACGCTGGCAGCAAGTAACAAATCCACCTTTGCTAATGTGCTTGGGTCAAGGAGCTATTCAGAGACCAGAGCCTAAATTCTCCCTACACCTTGACCTATTTCATCAGTATCAGGAGACCATCAAAAATGATGTGACAGTGAATGGCTTCAGCCAGCAAGCTCTCATGCAAAATGTTTCAATGGTTGCTGAAGCATTAAGCGTTTTTCTCCTTAGCTGTACACTTAGCTGGCAGTGTTTTATTTAATCTTATTTAACTCTGTTTACTTGATCCAGTAGTGTAAAAGCAAACACTTTATGGAGGAAATAGATTCAGTTTGTTTGTTTGTTTTTTAAATGAGTAGTGGTTTTTTGCCTCTTCAGTCTTGTTTACTTTGAGTCAGTGAATTAGTCAAAAAGACTTTGCCTGTAAGTGCCTGAGTTGTCCCACTCAGATTCTTGGTTTGAAGTCAGACAATTGCTCCCTCCCTTTGCCAAATCCAGGCTGTAAGCGCCGGAATTGTGTGTTTGGGGGAGGTGGCTGCCCACAAACTTCTGAGCACTTCAGTCTGTCCTTGCACATTGAACAGAGTTAGCAAACAGCACCAGAGCTGGTGCAGCCAGCCTTCAGTGGTTCACCAGCTTCTGATTCTGACAGATGTGCCTTGCTTTGCTGTGTGCTTGGGGAGTTTTTCACCCAACCGAACAAAACACTGCGCTGAGTTCAGATGTTAGAGAGACACGAGGCCATGGAGCAGATCCCTGACTCATGGTGGTAATTTTCTCCTGTTTCCTCCCCAAGTCTTTGTTTGCCGACTCCTTGAGGGTGGGCTTCTGCTTTGATGTTTTATTGTCTCTCAAATCACTGGTTTTACTTTTAGCACCAGTAATTTTTGGAGTGCTTTGGAGGGAGGGGGGAAGGGAGAAAAAATAGATGTAGTAATTATTAATGTATTTGGTTGGGTTATGAAGTCTCAAAGCTCATTAAAAATGAGAAACCATGGCAACCTCGACAATCCCTCCTACACATATTATATCTACCTAACAATGTGCAAAGTACATTTAGTGAAGAGAAATAAAGCATAAAGAAAGGGGAAGAAAAAGCATTCACTTTTTATATTACTATTTTTAGTTCTCAGCTCCTGCATACCAACACACTTGTGCTGGCAGCCCTTCGAACACTTCCATGTGAAAAATAAGTAACTGATTATTGGATCTCTTCTCAGTATTGTTCTTTATTCTCCTGAGATTTCCTATGGTGCATTTTTAGTAAAGGACAAATTTTATGGGAGGTTGGTAGCTGAAGAAAGATGTTTCTGTGGTCATTGGGAGTTTGGGACAGTCCTGCCTCTCCTTGGCTCTGCGGGTCACAAATATAAATCCAACAATGGTACTTCAAAAGAAAGGTGAAATTGCAGCTCTCTTAAGATCATTTAAAGGATTTTAGACAATACTGCGTCTTACATCTAATTATGCCTATTTTGTGTTTTAAAATACAGAACATTTGTATCTGAAAATACAGAATTTGCATCTTAATTAAAACTGTTACAGTGGTTTGTGTGGAACAGAAGATAACAGTGGTAGATAATACAAAAGCCAAGAGGCCATGACCTCCATCAGGCTTTCCTGATAAAGGTTTTTCATTTTCTGTGTCTGCATTGATCCAGGATGTTTTGGTAAAAACTTGGAATAATGACCCTGACATCACACTTGAACTGCACTGGCCTGCTCAGGAAGTTCTTCCTGTATTACAGCTCTGCAGAAGGCACGCTTTCCATAAGGGTCATTCATCCCAAGCTTATCCACGTTTTCTACACAAAGTGCCTGAATTCAGATTTTTCTGTTTAGTAAGCCATTAGAATGAAATCCTGATGAAGGAGGCCTAGAAACTGAATACTCTAAAGAAGAGCAGCTGGCCTGGTGGGACTTACAGCTCCCGGGTAATCTTTGTAGATAGGCATATATTTTTGTGGACAAGTATGGGGGTATTCATTTGTATGCATAGCAAGGGCAAAACCTTTATTTAACCAGTACTGGTTGGCTGGCTCCTGGAATTTCCTGGTAGGAAAGGAAAGAGCTCCTGGTGCCTGGAGAATTCTCCAACGAGAACGTATCAGACAGCACTCCGTGTGGGAGTACTGAGTGTGTTCACAGTACATGCAGTACCAAACTGAAATAGCACGTTTAGCACCCTGGAGACTGCTTGGGGACACTGGTGCTTTCTGTGCTTTCTTTGCAGTGAAAAATAATATTATTTATTTCGGCAGAAGGTTATTTTTATACTGAGGTGGTGTAACAACCTGGGGCTAAAGGAACCTGTAGGTTAGCATAGCCACAGGGTCTGAAATGATGTAAAAATGGGTTAGAGAGCTTCTGAGGAACTGTTTTCCCAGATGCTATGCATAGGGAGTTAAGAATCCCAAGTCCAAGGTTAATTAATTTCATCTATCTAATGTACCATATGCATGCTGTGCTCATAGCAACAGTGTATGAAATTTAGGGGTACAGTAAGAGGCAGTTTAGCAGCAGGGAGCTGAGCATTAATGACCTGCTCTGCCCCATTCAGCCCATTACAGCACCTGGGTTTTAGTGGCATAAAACCCACAAAGGGATAGAAACTGAAGAGATTTTTACTTCTATGTGAATTCATAAAATCTGATCATTATTGCTTCCTTAATGGTTTCTTTTTAGCTAAAGTCACTCTTGCTTTAGCAGAAGTCACTGTGGCTTTTCAAGGAAGGATGAATTCTGCTGGTTTTCCTGCCTTCTTAGGAATGGCATGTTCTGTTCCTTTGCTGAGGGAATAGTGCTGAAATTATAAGGGTTAGCTGTAGCTGGAACAACGAGGAGAAGGGGATGGCACATTTGGGATAATAATGTTAGATAATAAGGATGCTGCTGTTCCAGTGTGTGTGTAGTCCATTATCACCAGTATTTGGAGTGGTTTGAGAGAGAGTGGCTTGGAGTGGAGACAGATGCCTCACCAGAAGAGAAGGGTCGAGCTGCTAATGGTTGATGCAGAAGTTGTGCACTTGCCAGTTACAGTCTCTGCAGTGTGTTTTTTACTGGCTGGCCCAACTTTTTGCTTGTGTAAGCCATTATAATTCTCATCATGATTTAACTACATAACCCATCTTGATTTTTATGTTTGAAAAATTCTTCAGCTCCGTGGTCTGTATAGTGAGGAATACCCCAGTCTGACTGTACCTCATTTAGGGACTTCTTTCTAGTCCTCAGCTTTCAGACCTTCAGTGCTGTCCAGGAGCCATCTGCTTCCCTTTTGCAAGAGCTATCACTGCTTTTTTAGCTGTAATTTTTTTCTGCGGCCTAAACTGTACTCTGTATTCTGAACTGGGATTTAAGCTGAAGCAGTTATTGTCCCCGCTCCGCTCGCCCTGCCGCTGGCCTGCGGGGCTGCCCCGGCACCGCCGCGGAGCCGCGGCCGCGGGATGGGTTTGCGCGCTCTCCCGGCGCCGAGATCCCCCCACCGCAGCACAACCTGCTTTCTCCTGTCCTTGCAGGAGCATTCCGAATCTCTGAACTCGCCCCTTCAGGGCCCTGAGGCAAACCGTTCGAGGCGTGCCTTTTTATTTGCTCTAGATCATGGAACTTCTCTGACACAGAATTATTATTGTGGCACGTAATTATGATTGGATGTCTTCATCATATAATTGCATGATATATAATGAGCAGCGAAAGCTTATTTCCTCTGCTCTTTGAATACTGAACTTCTGAGATTAATTAAGCTGATACTGAAAATGCTTTTAATTATATATGCTGCATAAACAGCACTATTAAGATCAGATGAGAGTATTATTGCCTGAACAGTTTCAACATTTTTTCAAATACCCACTGTGTGTTTTATGTTACTGTTTAAAGAAATGTGGGGATTTTTGAGAGGATAAAAACCTCCCCAGACAGTGGATGGGGTACTGAAGGAATACCTGAATATTTGCTGAAGCAAATCATCTACTTTGCTCTAATTGCAGTGTATAAAACAAGAGACTGCAAAATTAAGAGTATTTTATTTGAGTAAATAAATGCTTCCACATGTCTAATCCCTAAGCTTTTGAGGTAGGAAATTCATGAAGCGTGCTTCGATCCTTCCTTCTAAAGCTACAGTCACCCCAAATCAGACTGACAGAGATGCCAGAAACGATGCAATCAATAGGACACAATCAATTCTCTGTGCCAGGTTCCCTGTGCAGCGGTGCCCAGCAGTGCCCAGAGGTGCCTGGCAGTGCCCAGGAGAAGAATCCTGTCAACTGGGATGGGTTTTGGTAGCAATCTGTTCTCATTGACTGTCACTTTTTAAGTATCTGTCTAGTTACATCTCTGGTGCCCTTTGCAGTGAGTATTTTTAGCAGCAGAACATGGGCAGAATAAAGTTGGACTTTCTGAAATACCATTTGTTCTCTTGTGTTTCAGAAGACTTAAAAGGTTGACTAAGAATTACAGTTCTGTAGGCTATGCTGCTTTGTGCTGCTGTCTTTATCCATCTGTAGAGCTCCCCATCTCTTCCACAGTGGGCATTTTGGTGTCTGTCAAGCGCTCAGGAAAATGGACTCATTTATGTTTTCCTGTCCCTCTCACTAGTCATTTGCAACCATTTGAAATGGATGTGTATTTGCAGCAAAGAAAACTCAAATTCACTAATTGATGCACAAATACGCTCATTTACATGCAATTTGGGGGTTGTTTTTTTTTCAGAAATGCATCTATTTGCATAAATAAAACCTCTTTCCCAAATATTAGTGTGAACAAAAGCCGTTTTCAGGGATGCCAAAAAATGGCTGAATAGAAAAGCCAATTCAAAATTTGCATAATAGTTACTAATTGTTTTCCTTGCTATTAGCCTGTCTCTGCTTAATAGGCAATATTGGCTTCTGTTTCCTTTCTGGGTGCAGTTGATGCAAGAATATTGAGCTACTGTAGAAGATCTCAATAGTTTAACTCACCGCCTGGTTCCACCCAGGAGCAGAGCAGTGGCACTGGCAGAGGCCAGCGTGTGGCCCTCACCAGGAACGTACTTCCCTCAGCAGGGAGAACTAGGAGATGATTTATTCTCACAAAACATGAGGACGTTTGGGGGAAACCTCAGTTTTTGTCTGGGGGAAGGAAGATGTACCTTGGTTACAGCCAACATCTTTGGCTGAATGTTTTGTTCTTTCCAAATAGTATTGCTAAAGCCTTGAGAGAGATTAGGGGAAGCACACACGGCTTAAATTGGCAGTAAATAAATACATTTTGCTTGGCATGAGTATATTTTATCGATTTCATTCATTTAGAGATGCAGAGAAAGATCTCACATGTTTTTACTGTTCTTGGTATTTATTGCAGCGTTCCTGTGTTAAAATGTGGAAGTCAATATGGCTCAAGACCATTAAGTCAGACTGAGCTATCAACTGTCTGCAGGAAACACAATGTGGTTTGCTGGGCAGGGATTTATTCAATAGAGAACTATTGATTCTCCTTAGAAAGACAGGGAAGAAGAGTAAACCAGATATGTTTCATGCTAGAGCAGAATGGATGATTGCTTTATTTCACGGATGTTTTGCTGCACCTTAACAACTTCACTGTTAAAAATGAATGACTTCATTTCAGTGGAGCTGGGGATCGCAGGGTGCCTGCCTGGAGCAGCAGCAGGGAGCAGGGAAGGTGGAACAAGCTGTGCTTCACCTGCAGCACGGCCCCATGGCAAAGGGGCTGCCTGCACTGGGAAACACTTGGGGCAATTTACAGCATGCACAGTGCGAGGATTCAGAGAAGCCGTGCAGATTTAGGAGCTGGAGAAGTTTTGCAAAGCACAGGAGAGAGGAAAATCAAATGGCCTGCTTGGAGGATTTATTGGGAAGTGTAACTGAGATCCCTTTTTAACTCAGATTTGTCTGTCAGCATGGGATAAAATGTGGTTTGTGCTACAGCAGTTATTAATAGAAGAATCGCATTTCCTTAGAAAAAAGGAGAAGCAAGAGGGTAATTTTGGCCAAGTTTGCCAAAGCAAATTGCAAAGATTTGCAATTAATCTTGAGAGGAATGCATTAGGTTTTTATTTTAAAGATCAAATTATAGAGGGGATCTGCTAGATTTGTATAATATTTATTCAAGTACATATACAGAGAGGAGAACACAGTGTATCTGCATCTGCATATACTCTTGTCACTTAATACTCTGAAATTCAATATTTAGGGATGAAACACCGTATTCAACACCCTCATCCTCTTAGGTCCAGTATAGCTTTGGGAAGCTGGCATTCCTTGTCACGAAGTGTTTATTTTTACAGTGCCAGTTTGGCTTACAGTGACCTGCTGTGAGTGTGCCGTGGTACAGGTTTGTTCCTCCCTGCTGCAGCCCAGCTTGGCTGGGGTGGGAAGGGGCTCTGCCTCGGGGACGTGCACCCTGCCAGCACCACTTACCCTGCAGCTGGGTGCAAAGCTGGCCGATGACAGCAGCCACACTGCTGGCCCTTTCTCTGTGTTATCAGAACAGATTATTATTGTCCTGTATCATCAGGACAGAGAGATCCCACTAAGGACACCTCCAGTCTCATCTCCAGCACCATTCAGCAATCCAGCCAGTTTTGGGGGTGAGAAAGATTTTTTCCCTTATTTGCAACTTTCTTTCCTTCTCTTGCCCATACTTCCTGCTTTTCACAGCAGTAGTTGTAAAAGAATTTCAGGAAGTGAATCTATTATCAGTCTTTACAGATGTTTCTTCAACTTCTTGCCCCTTTCTGAAGCAAATCTGTTTCCTTTGAAGATGCAGTGCCCCTTTCCACGGCCCCAGTGGGAGTTCAGCATCCCCTGAGCGGGGCTGTGACTGGCCTCAGGAACACCCTGGTGAAGTTCTGGCTGGACGCGTGCTGCTGTGTTCCTGTCTGCTCAGGAAAAGTGTGACACTGCGGTTTCCTCCGTGAGAAACGTATCTCTGTTGGAAAGGAAACGTACTTCCTTTAGAAAAACGGTGTCACGAAGAAACCCACGGGCCGTCCAGAGCGGAGAGGCTGGAAGTGCTGTGCGTGCCCAGGTCTGTGCCCCGTCCCCCGGGCACGGCCTGCGCTGGGTCAGCGTGCCACGAGCACCGTGGCACCCAGCACACAGCTGACTGCCCTGCCTCTCTGTGCACGCTTTCCCTCTCAGCCAGTTCCAGGACGTTGGACAAAAGCAAAGGGATTACTGTGCAGAGGAAGAACTAAAGCAAGGAAGAGTTAAATTAGTAGGAAAGAAATGGCAGAGTGCAATGCAAGATTCAGGTCTCCTGAGACTGTTTTTTCTGCTGCTCTGTTACATCCTATTGTCATTTATGATTATCCTTTTTTAGAAAGAGATGGTGAATTGGAGCAATAGTGGTGAGGTTTAATTTATGTATTGGCTAGTGATGTTCATCTGGTTTTTGTTGGTTGCATTGTCCAAGGTGCCAAAAATATCCTTTTCCTAGAAGATGTTTCTAAACTGTTTATCAGTTTAAAAACATCAAAGATGAGCAAATCAGTTGGGATATTTAATTTTTGCGTAGTCATTCAGCAAAGATCAGTGCAAAGGCTTTGTCCTCCACAGTTTTTAATTTCATGTAGATGAGCAAAAGCTACATTAATCTTTTCCCTGTCGTGCTTGGCAGGGGTCACCATCCTCATTAACCTTTTGACCCACGTGTGTCTCAGCCTGGTTGGTTTGGGGCTGTGCACTGAGGTGCCAGTGGGAGGTCTTGGAGCTATTGGTGCAAACACCTTATGTATCCAGCTTCTCTAAAGAGCAGAAGAAATTGCTTTACTTTAATCTCCTCATTCAGTGTGGAAAAAAATTGTCATCTGAAAATCAAAATTCACAAACACAGTCTTGGCAAGATTGATCATGTTGTGTTTTAGTCACGGTGATTTCAAGAATGAGATTTGTTCTTTATTATTGCTACAAGTATTGGGGAATTTTTTTTCTGCAAAATGCAGCTCTTGATTCAGCATTCAGCAATCATCAGTTCTTTCTAAATCTGTGGTATCTTGCCTACCAATACAACATAAACCTGTGGCATAAAGAGGCAGGAATAGCAGGATCAGTAAAGAACTAAATTTGGATTAAACTCTCTTGATACCTTTTGCTTTTATCTGTATGCCATTGGTATAAATGATCATTATCATAATTAAACAAAAAGGCACTGTGTGAATTTTTTATTCCCTTGATGATGCCACAGAAACAATATGCATGAAATAAATGTGAGAGTTGCTATAAAGTCAGCTTCCACAGTAGCTTTTAAACTGTGCTGCAGAAGTCTTTGGTGGTCGTGCCATTCATAGTGAATTAATCTCTTGCTTTTTAATTCATTGAATATTTTGAAGCTATAAAATTAATATTTACAGCTGTGTTACTGCATTGCTGTGTTACTCATTACTGTACTAATGAATAGTTCATCATAAATAGAAATAACATTATATTCTCCTACAGCTTACTTAGTCAATGCTATTTAATTCTATTATGTTATTTCAGAAATCCTCACCTTAACAGCACTTGGAAATCTGTAAATATTATGTTGCTTTTGAGCAGGACTTGAAATGCTCAGTAGCTTCAGAATTACAGACCAGTTTCCCTTTGCTGTTAGAATATGTGAGCTACACATAATTTTAAATAAAATTAGTATACCAGGTGTCATGTGTAGAGCAGGGTGTGTCTTAACACATTGTATGAAATGTGGTATTTTAGACAATATTTCACTCCAAGGAGATATTTCATTTAAACCCTTGCTGATTTTGTATTTGCCTCTTATTTTCTTTCAAAACCTAGAAGTCTGTTTTGACAAGAATTTTGCACATAGAAACACTAATAGCATGGTAATTCTGCTCAGAAGCTGACAGTGCACAACTGGCATTGGGATAACCCCTTTCCCTGGTTGGAATTACAATCAGCCTTCAAAACTGGTGTTTAGGAGACATTGTTAATCTGCCTCGTGCTTACTCACTTGAACAATAAGATCAGTTCAGGATTCCCTCAGGTAAAGCTTAATAATGATTTGTCACTTTTGGAAAAGGACATTTCCATTTATTCATTTTCACTTTTTGGTGGGGACTTGGGCTTCAGCAATTGTAGTCTTTGAACACACAGCGTTTCATCTGATTGAATTTTTCCCAATGCGTTTGCGTTCTGTGAGTTTTGTGGCAGAATTGTCAAGACTCTAGAGCTACATCACAAATTCTGAGCACCAACTGGGCTTAATTCAGTGGAAATTTTATTTCACAGCCGGTAATTCCAGAGCTGCTGGGTGTAGCCGTCCCGGAGCGTGACGCTGCCTCTGAGGAATGGTTTTCCTCCCGCAGGCTGTGCCTGGCGGCTGTGCTGGCCGTGAAATGTGCTCAGGAGCCACCGGGGAGCCTTTGCATGAGCCAGGGCCTGGGCAGGAAGCTGGGGCTGCTGCTGTGAAATCCCTGGAAAGCGAGAAGGAGGAGGGCTACAGCCCCTGTGGGGGACCAAAGGGCGCTGCTGGAGATCGGATCGCGGCAGATCACAGGAGTCTTCTCTGTGTGCCAAAAGAAGGAGTCTCTTATCCAAGTTATAGTTTGGAGAAATTTTAAAGGCTGTAGAGAAAAAGTGGGAGATCACGGTGTAGAACACCTTGTGCATCGTGTTGTGTGGCACGAGAGAAATGGGGACAAGCCTTTGGGGACCTCTCCTTAATCCTAGGAGTGAGGAAGTGGATTGCGCTTCTCCCTGACAAGGGTCAGATCCCAAATCAGCCTGTGAGGCTTTGTACTTTCATATTTCTTTATGCTGTCTTGATGTCACCTGAGAAAACAGTCCAGACTGATAGCATGGCTTAGCTGGATGCTTGCATCTCCTGCCCTTCCATCTGCTCATAGGTCATATGTATTTCTGATGTTACTTTAAAATCATAGCAATGGTTTCTGGGCCATATTAACTTCGTTATTAGCAGTGTCGAGCAGAATATCAAAGCAAAATTGGAGGAAAAAAAAGAATTTGAAGGCAGGGCCTGACTGTGATATTTTTAGCACTTTTTGGAGTGACTGTTCTTAACTGCCAGGAGCTGACAAGCAGGAGAAACACAGTGTGAATCAAGATGTTCACTTGTCATCTGTTCACATGTTTAATTTGTGAATTTGACATGCAAATGGCTCCTGTGCCACTGGTGTTGATGTGGCTGAGTGATGTACCAGCCGTGCTGGTGGCTTAGAGCAACTCTCTGGGGGCTGGGGGCTCACAGAAACTGGGGGTTCTGGTCATGGCTGGAGGCCCTGTGGGGCTGGGCATGAGGCATCCTTGTTGGGCTACCAAGGACATCCTAGTGTGTGTTGGCCCTCTGTTGTGAGTGTGCTTGTTTATAATTTTTTATAATAAAAATAGAAAAAAAAATCCCAAGAGGATTTTCAGAAGTAGGCAGTATTTTTACGTTTGCTGAAAGTGGGAAAGTAGTCAAAAACCTCCCAAAGAGCATGAATACTTCTCGCTCTCCAGTAGGCTCCAAGATGTTCAGCAGGAGATGAAATGTTCACTTGAATGAGATCCTTATTTTCAGGTTTCCCCCACAGCGTGGTGTGGTGCCCACCTAGCCCAGGCATGGCCATCCAGGGCCTCCAGGCCCAGCGTTCCATGTGCACATGTCAGTGGGACTGACTGCCACAGGAGAGAGAAGACTCGTCACACAGAACAGAGGGAGAGGCATTAAATATCAGCAGCTGTACCTGGAAACTGAATAAATTTGTCAAATAGTGGAGATACAGAAGGAGGAAGAGAAAGAATGCATGGAGATGGATTATTGCAAGAGAATGAAGGAAGCCACAAGTGAAAAGTGAGGTGAACTCAGAGATAAATGGGATGAATTTAGCAAGGAAAACAACCATACCTCAGTGGGTCTGGAAATCAAAACCTCAAGATGTTGTGTTAAGAGGTTTAATAGTTCTGTGATGTGCTTTGTGGCATGTACCGAGCTACAGCAATTTCTTATAGTCAAAAAGGCAATAGAAATGTTTCCACTTGCCAGTTTTTCCCAAGGCTTTCTGGTTTTTTTACACTTTTACTTGTCTGTGGGGTTTTTCCATATGGTCAAAAGATTTCCCAGTATAACGTGTGTGAGGGTTGAACAGTGGGTACAAGCGGGGTCTAACAGGATCTGTAGCAGAGTAATCAGCATCTGTTAATGCTAGAGCTGACAGGATCCAGCAGCAAAGCCTGCAGAATGGCAGAAGGGCACCATATCCTTCATTCACGTCATGGTGTCCCTTGTGCTCCAGTGCATGGGAAGAAGGGAGAGATTCCTGAGCTGGAAATTGTTCAGGATGCCTGGCAGCAAGGGTCTACTCTCCTACCAACACACGCACTGCTCTTTGTGCAATTTTATGTGATATTTTTGTTTGTTTCTGGCTGATTGCCTGGGTTAGTGCATGGCTTGTGCGGCAGCCCTGCGAAGCAGCCCTGCGAGGAGCCCCTGGGCTCCTGCCTGGCTCTGCTGGGGACAGAAAGCCCCCCTGCCCATGGCCTGACACTCGGCAGAATCTTTTGCTTGGTTTTGGCTTTTTATCTGCAAGAGAAACAGCTCCCACATTTGTGTGGAGTAGTGGGGAAAAAGTTCCATTGCCTCAGCCCCTTCTGATAGGGATGTTATTCCAAACGCCTCAGCAGCTGATCTGGCAAAGGAGCAGGAAAACGTGTTGTATTCCATAGCACAGCTGGCCTCCAATTCCACTGGATTTTTTAAAGCACTAGCTTAACATTTTCTGCTGTGATTCAAGTTAGCATTAAAACTCTGACAACAGCTGTTGCTTAATGTAGAAGTGGCAAATAGATTTTTAAAATCCAAGACATTTTCCTTCACAAATCACTTACATTCTTCCTACAGTACCTAAATGATTGCTGCTGGCTCACAGAGCTAATGAATTGGATTTTAAACTCTGTTTTTGCTACAGCTTATGGCCCTAATTTAGAAGATATATGAACTGTGGAAAATGGGTACAGAAACAATTCTCCACTATTTGCATTCCCTTGTCTGATAATATGTAAGGGACTGATTTTAAAAAATATTTTCTAAGTTCAATATATGAATGCATGGGCATATACTGATTTATTATTGTTATAAACAGGTAAAAAAAATCCACTTCTTTTGGAAAGGAATATGTTAGGGTAAAACTAAGTGTTGCAAAGTAAGCAAAATATTTCTTTAAAACTATCAGATGGTCTTGATTCCGTGAAGGGCTAAACCTTCAGTGCTGTGTTGGCGTGGCACTGTTTTATTACTTTTGTATCCCAGTAATTCCAGAGGCTTCACATGAGATCAAGATGCCTGTGTGCTGCTGTTCCCTGCATAAGCTTAAGAATCAAGATCATCAGAAGGGTACCTTAATAAAAATTGTACTGAAGGTGATCAATAAAATCAGGCTATGGCAGTCCTGATCACCGTTCATCTACTTGTAGCTGTTTCCCTAATTAGTGCACATGGCCCACTTCTCTTTGTATTTAGTTCCAGTGGAACAGAGCAGGGGTTTTCCAGAGGAGTCAGATGCTCAGGATCACTCACTGGGAAACCCCAGTGTGGGTCTGTGGCTTGTGGGGTGGCACCTCCACAGACGTGTGGCTCTGGGGCTGGCTTCTGCAGGCAGACACCACGTTAGTGTTGCAGATCCATCCGAGGTGCAGAACCCTTCATCCTGAATAAAGTGTTACTCTGCGGTACCTGCAGCCTGTGCCCTCACTGGTGGGAATGAGGATTTCAACCCCAGCCATGGACTGTATGTTTATCAGTAGCTAGGTGGCTAAATAGCAAAAAAATACTCTTATTTTTTTTTAAATACATCATTTCCTTCTTATCAGAGTCAAAGTGTATGACTACTGCAACTCCCTCATGTGAAAACCAGAAATCTGACTGTGCTGTCAGGGGATGGGAGGATTAATGACTCATGCTAATTGCATGCTTGGAATATGCTATTTGGAAGACTGTAAATATCTACATTCAGTTTGAATGATCTGAAGTTAATGCCCTGGCTGGGCATTTCAATTCTCTGCAGAACTGGAAGTACCAAAGGCTTTTGTGGGACCCGTCTGAAGACACAGTTCCCTCCTCTTCTTCTCGCAGACCATACAGCACTAAGTGATGATTAAAAACCTCTGCTAATGCAAGAGTTTGAAAGCCACACAAGCTGTCAGCTCAGCGGGACAGAGCCGGAGCTGTGCGGCTCTCCCCAGAGACCTTGGCGTCGGCGGCGATCGTCTGCCGGCCCTCAGTCCTTTCATTAGTTCTGCTTGTCTAAAGAGATTTTCCTTCGGCTGTTGTGGCTGCTGGTGGTTTCAGCCATCCTCCGGCTGGCTGGCTCCTCCTTCCTGGAACACAGCACGGCCACGGCCACGGGCTTGGCCTGGCTGGAGAGGCTCCCCAGCTGCCTGGGACAGTGCTTCCCCTCAGAGACACTGCCTCCCGAGGGCTCGGCCGCCTCCCAAACTTCCACGCTGTACTGCCTTCAAACCTGGCTTCTCCTGCTCTTTTCGAGCCCTGCCCTGCCCTCTGCCCCGACTTTGGTTTCCAGCCATGCAGCCCTGCTTGTTGTCAGCGTTCCATGGAGTAAAGCGTAAAAAGCTGACAACCTGGCATTTTTTCATGATACTCTGTAATTTAAAGCTAAATATGGATCCGGGTCTGCCTTGGCTTGTTTTGGAATTGCTTTTTAGTTATTTTGGCACCGTTTCCCACCAGTGTAGTAGGCTGCCATGTGTATAGACTGTTAGCTGTCGTGGATGTGACTCACTGTTCGCTTCAAACAGTACCTGGATTACAATCAGTCAATGAAACATAACCTGAATTTCTGTATGGTCCTTCTGGCAGAGCCTTCCTGGAGCTGCCCCAGCGCCTAACCTCAGCCAGCCCTCCCCAGTCCCTTGGAATTAACACAAGGTGGCACTCTCAGGTATTATCACTTTCAGATTCACTTCACTTGGCTCTTAGAATTCCTACTTAACCCAACAGACTTTGTTTCCCAAGTGATTCCAGAACTTTTCTGCTTTAGTAAGATGCCTTTTAGGTATAATGATTAAGAAAATGTAACCAACGTGCTACTGAGGTCTGCAAAAGTCAAGCTGAACCCCAGGAATGAGGAATTCAGCCCTGCTCAGAGTAACAATTCCTCCTTTTTCAGAAAAAGAGTCCAACACCCCCTGCTTTTGCTGGTTTGTTAGCACAGTGTATGTGTTAGCAACTTGTTGCTTAGATGTTTGTGTGAGTTTGAGTCAGATGTCATCTCTAAATGTGTGGATAGTGCTAGAACATAAGTAGAAAAGTTCATCCTCTGCACATGCGTCGGGTGGTGGGTAAACTGAGCATTTTGGAGATGTATCACTGGTTATACAGTATGAAAACTTTTCACCAACTTAGTGATTTCTGAGAATTTGGATGGATCATTCTCCCTTATTTCTCAGCTCAGATGAAGGCAGCCAGATTCCAGAAGATGAGAACATTTTCAACAAAAAGTCACTGACAGTTTAATAGAGAGAATAAATTTGTAGTTGCAAGACTCACAATAGCAAAATTGGGTGTGTTTTTTGTTCTGATAATAGAAGCAGCATTGTCAAAAATATCAACATGGGAAAGCTCTTGTGAGTGCTATCAATAGGGAATATTCTGAGGAAAAATTATAGGCTTTGGCTGGTGCCTAGAGTAGATAAATTCCCTTTTCATTGGACACCATTACTCAATGCAGCTTCAATATTTACAGTTCAACACCTACAAGAAACTTGGGTTTTATCTTAGGGACAAGTTGGTCCCATTCCAGCATTCACAGAGCAGTGCTCACAGCTGTCAAATTGAGTTTCCAAGCGCATTTAATTTTGTTCCTTTCTTGGCATGTAGAGAGGACCGGCCTTGGTAAGCCCCGTAACTGCTCATGGAGCACTTGCTCTTTGCTCCCTCCTACTCTGCTTTAGGAATTAACCTGGACAGTTGGCCTTGGTAAGCCCCTTGGTAACTGCTCATGGAGCACTTGCTCTTTGCTCCCTCCTACTCTGCTTTAGGAATTAACCTGGACAGCCCCTGTCATTCCCAGAGTTCAGTGCTGGTGGATTAAACATAAAAATTAACACTGGGGCACAGTGAAGGGCTCCAGTGTGGTCGTACTTTGCCACATCACAGCTCACACTGCAAACAGAGTCACATCAGGTGACTTTGCAATGGATACAGGGCAGCAGATGGATGTTTCATTGTCATTTCAACTTTATCAGCTTTCTGTGTTTCAGAGCGTATAGATCCTGTTCTTTGGACACGTGTATTACTTAAATGTTTCCCAATCAGTTTTCCTTAGGCACAGCATCTCTCAGTTCCATAAGATGCTCCAGCATTTACACAGTACATTTCCTTCCTGTCGCAACATCCCGGAGCTATTTCTTCAGAGACAGATTGTTTGAGTTTCTGCAACTCAAAGAATGTTCAGTACTGCAGAAGAATCACTGAAGCTGCCATCACACGGTACTTCTGGCTGCACACACCGCATTCTGTTCATCTCTTTCACCTTCCAAAACCTATTGAGAAAGCGCCCTTGGAGTGCTTTAAAAACGTTAACACGTTGTCAGTCAGTATGTTGTCAGAGCTGTTCATTTGTCCTTTCTTGCTTACTTGGAGCTTAGAAATGATTAAAGAATGGAGCTGTTCCAGAAGCTTGTAAATACTGACACGTTTTTCACTGCTCCCAGCTCCCAGTAGATCTGGCCAAACTCAACAGTAGAGAGCAAACACACAGGTAGTTCACATACCCAACTTTCTCCCTGTTTTTTTATCTAATTCTGTGCTAGAACAGATGCCACACATTGTTTGGAGTGCAGCTCTGTGTGCCAGGTACAGAAGTTCTGTGTAGAAAATGAGCCCTCAGGTGTCACATCTGCCCTGGGCTGGCCATGCTGCCTGCAGAGCTGCTGGCAGTCTTTCCTTGTTCCTTCTCCAGGTGCTGGGAAATCACCATCCATAACAACTGATGGCCACTGTAGAAACAGCCTTTTTCTTGAAACAACCCTCTTACTATTGGAGGTCATATGTTTTCTGGGAGAATCCGAGCAATGTTTTTGTCACATGCAAAAAATGCTGAGGAAGAAGCTCTGAAAGAGTGAATAGAATGGATCTCTGTCACATTAAGAGCATTCTCCCACTCTCATGATTCTAAACGTGGTATTTGAGTGGCTGTTCAAGAACAAACGTGGCCTTCAGCAGGGTGCCAGGCAAGGCAGAACTGTAGTTTGTCGTGCATCATCCTCACTTCCCAGGCTCTTGTCAGGGAGGGCAGGGCTGGGCTCACAAGCTGGGCACATGATGAGGGACAGGGAGTGCTTTATTTGTTGTTTATGTCTCTGGCAGCTACCACAGGAGAGTGAGCAGCTCCAAGGGGTGACTCCAGAGCTCCCTCCTGTGCACAGCAGTGATCTCTGTGATGGGCTGCACAGCAAGGTGTCCGTGCAGACACAGTCCAGCCCTTCCCTCTGCTGAATGCAGAGCCACACCTAGGGCAGGAGGGCTCCTTCTGCACAACCCAAATGCTCTCTAACTCTTCAAATGATTTCCTGTGCCAAAATAATTTGGACATACATATTCGAGCATTAAAAATTGTAGTTACCCTGTTTGTCTTTTTCCGCACAAAGTGGAAGCTTGAATATACAACTTCCTTGAACGCATGTGTAGTTTTTTTAGAGAAACATCAAAGAATTATTTCTTTTTTCTGAATTTTAAACTCAAGAGCCACTTGAGTTTGAGCCACAACCAAAACAGCAGAAAATACTGAAAAGGATGTGAAAGGACAGTGCAAACCATCTCACCCTCGCTGAAGGCCCGCTGGTGTGCAGTGGCTCTGAGCTACAAACATGCTGTGTGCTCCAGCCTCAGTGTCAGGGCTGCTCACTGCCTGTGCTCTGGAGACACGGGAGCAGATGGTGCTGGAGCTGTGCCATGACAAGGTTCACACATGCGAGTTCTGAACAGAGACAAATCGGCTGAAAAGGGGAGCTCATGTTACCCGTGGCTGCTCGGTGGAACTCTGCAAGAACTTCTTCAGGTCTTTGCAGAAAATGAGGCTCTTACCCCCACTCTGAGAGTTTGGAAACATTTCCAGACACTTGTGAAACCCCACAATAAGCAGGAGTTTGGTATAAAATGAAGTGATGTCTCAATCCTAAAGTCATTCATTGCAAGGCCGTTAAGGATTCTGCAGTGTGAAAGCTGGTAGGAACAACTTCTCTGAAAGGAAATAGCTCTGTATTTGCTTCTACCCTCAGATACAGTTTTCTCTGAAGTGAAAAGCAAGAGTTATAAATTTTTCACATTTCATCTTCTGACATGACAGATCAGGTTTTTAAAGAATCTTTGGTGAAGGATCCCAAGAAGAGCATTTTGAACATGCACGTGCACTTCCCAGGGAGGTTCATGCCCAGTGTCCTCAGCCCTGGCATGAAATGATGGTATGACCAGCTTGCAGTGCCCATTGCTCTCCAAATCCAAAAAGCCAGGTTTAACAGGAAAAAAAGGTTATGACTTTTAAACACCTACAGTTTATGAATGTGGTAATAGATATTGAATATTACATGTTCTGACACCAGGCCTTCTCTGCGGTGGTGTGTGATCCCAGCAATTGGAGCTGAAGGTGGTGGTGGTGGTCCTAGAGCTCACTTTTACGAATAGAAGAAATATCAAATTCATAGCTGATTAAAACAAAGCTTAAAGCAAAGTTTATGCAACACTGACCAGAATGAGAAATGAAGCCCAGTGTCTGTCAATTTGCAGTGTTTACACAGTTAATCATCTCCAGCAGCCAGCAAGAAGTTATATTTTTAAATCTTTTGTGTGTTTTTATTTAAAATATAAATATGGATGCAATATGTAATGTTCAAAATTTACCCCAAAACATCTGGAGACCATAAAAGAAAAAAAAATATTTCAGTCCTTTGTAAAGATGAGCAGAGCTTTGCAAATTGGCCATTAGAAAGGAGTGGCTGGGCTTCCTGGGCCCCCTGAGCAGGTGACCCAGCCACGACGGCCAGGCTCTGCAGCACCAGCAGTCTCTGCTCTGGGAGCATGGAGCATTTAAACTGTTCAGTCTCAAATCTCTGTGGTTTCACAATATAAACCCTGAGCAACCAAATCTGCAGATCATTCACATACAGGGTAACTTGGATACATTTGGGGAAGGTTTGGACATTTTCTTAATGTGCAGATAAAATATTCTTTCTTTGTGTCACTTTTAAAGATAAACTAAAGCAGTTTGCAGTTCAGAATTGACTGCAACCTGTAAAAAGACCTTAGGGCCAAGCCCCAGTAACCTAGGTCTGAGCACAGCCACTGCCCAGAGCCTGCTGAGTAACCCAACTGTAATTAATGGCAGAAACCCCAGGGTGTGAATTCCCAGCAAGCACGAAGGGATTACAGTCCAGCCCTTGGTGATGGAATGATTGTGTCATAGTGCACAGCCTTTAAACCAATATGGTGCCTAACAGCAGGGCTGTGCATACAGATACTAGTTTTGCAATTTTGTTTTGTCTCTGTGCAAACTTTTAACAGGACCATCCCCATTCTCAGCCCCTCTCTAGTCCTGAGCTGTTCAGTGTTAAATAAAATTGGTGAATATGAGTATTTTGTACATACAAAGTAAGAAATCCATATTAAAATCAGGAAGTAGCTGGGTTTTTATAGGATGCCTGAGAACTGAGCTTAATGCTGAATATGAAGAGTAATACTCATAGAAAGTGAATAACATATCAGGAGTTTAGTCTAGGTGGAGGTGAAAATGATAATCCACAGACTTGTGTGCTACTTTGGCCAGCACAAAAGTCTGCCTCGGCAGGGCTTTGTTCCCCTTCCTTTCCCTGCTCGCTGATCGCTGTCTCCTGGGTGCTTTGGCTGTTAACACAAGCAATATTTACCCAAATGTCACGCCTAATTGCACGTGCTAATGCTCTGTGCATGAGAGATGAGGAGTACAAAGGAGCTTCCTTTCACCTATTCCGACAGCACAGAACAGCTTAAGATGCAACTTACATTTTACGGGGTGGAACTAAGATTAAAGGACAATTTTTCATGTAGGTAAATGCACTTATCCAGTTTTCTTCTGGTGACAGCAGCGCTTTCAGACTGGGACATACCTGATTGTATGTACTTTGTACAGTAGTGCAGTGTGGCATAGAACATCCCAATATTCACTCCAGAAACAAGCTTTTAGGTATCAAAACAGTGAAGAGTATTTTTCATGGGAAGGTAGGAACCTGCAGGCTGTGCTTAATGCTGTGCACTTCCTTATGCTTAGACTCACTTGTTTAAAGCAAAAGGATCAAATCCTGGGTCTGATAAGCTCAAAAGGCATCTTTTGCCAAAAAAATCCAGCAATTCAAACCCAGGATGTCACTATGGTCTATTTTTGAAAATGTCTGATCACCTATTGCTCATAACGGCGTCACATTTTCTCTCCAGCCTTGGCTGAATGAAAACACATCTGGAAGGGCTGGGAGCACCCCAGGATGTTTGTCTGTCAGACAAACCAGCCGAGAATCGTGCTGAGAATTCTGTTCCAGTTGTTACTACTGGTTCTGTTACTGAGGAGTATGACTTTCCTTCGGAGCATAAGCAGTCTCTGCGGTTCAATTTACAAATGTGAGCAGAGCTCTCAGTAACTCATCCAGCAGACACTGGATGGAGCCCTACTCTCTGAGGATACTGCTCCAGCTGTATCCGATGTGGCAGCGTGGATCAGAGAGGAAGAGCCGCCTTAATGAATCCTTCAGGCGTTTTCTCAAGAAATGGTGGATCTAAAAATAGAGTGTGGGACAGCAGCTGTGGCTCCCATCCCGGGCAGAGGCTGTGCCCAGCCCAGGCAGGACAGGGCCTTCCTCTGGGGCCGGCTGGGAGAGACGGCGGGTCTGGGGCTGGGGAAGTGCCTGAAATGAAAGGGAACCATAAAAATAAGTCTCTTCCAAAAACCAGTCAATCTGGGTTTGATTGCACCAGGGAGGGGAGTTCCTCTGGAACTGGCTGCAAAGGGAAGAGGACTGGAGCCAGCAGCTGAAGCCCCTAGGCACAATGACAACATGTTTTGGAAAGTTCTGGACCAAGTCTTTTGTTTCTTTATTATTCTGTGGTTGAGCGTATGCCTCTGCTGGAAACGCAGTTTTGCTTCATCAACCACACTTGTTTATTTATAGATTTATTTTTTTAAATCAAAATTATAGACTAGCTTTGCCAGTGCTTATTACATCAAAATAAAGTCAAGACAAAGCCCTTTGAAGCTACAAACATTTCAGGCCTTTCATTAGTATATTGAGGGTTTAATTCTTAGAAAGAAAAAATAAGCATTGGAAGCATAAAGGTAACGTTTCCTGGTTGTTTTTTAAAATTTTTTTAATATAAGTAAAGGTATTTTTGAGACTCTTAATTTCCTTTTCTCTTGCCCTGCTTCCCCCAGGCAGGCAGTGGTAGAGCATCTGTCTGTGGTCAGAGGGGCCCCAGGGCAGTCAGTGCCAGGGCTTTGGCCAGGCCTCCCTGGCCACAGCTGCAGGAACTGAACTGTCCGGCTGGGCACTTCTTCTTCATTGGCTTCAGATTTGGGAGATTGTTTTCAAGGGGCCCTGATATTGTAAAAGGAGCCTGATGTGGTTCCTGCTTGTTTTGGTGGTAGATTGGCTGACAGCTTTCTGCTTGTGGTGCTCTCATCGAATACCAGAACTTTCACTTCAGTCAGAGGCTGAATGTGTCACCTCTTGGTGATACTAATCTCCTTACATTGTCACTGAATCACTGCCAGCCCATTCTATGGACTAGTATCCTTTTATTGCCTGGAGATGCCTTCAGATTTTCCTTTAAATTATGTTGCAAATTCAAGGGTTGCACACACACAACAGAATAATCCAGGCTGTGTCCCGTTCTGCATGCAGAGAGGAATGCCTGTGAAACATTTCCCAGTGGGTTTGAAGAAAGAGTCTCAGCTTCTCTAGTACCACTCTCTTTCCAAGCACTGAACTTGCTGGAGTGTCTGGGAGAAGCAGTTACAGGCAGGAGTGTGTGAGGCACATCAGGGCTGAGGAGGCAGGGAGCAAGTGTGGATCTGCAGGAGAGCACCAGCCATGCCTCCCATTCCTGCTCATCCAGAGCTCTGGAAGCATTCCCTCACATACAGGACTTCACAGAAACCTCACGTATTTACTTTGTCCTCTCCAAGTGCTGCAAAGTGTTTGGTGATGGTGGCATGGAAAGGAAAGGGGTCACAAAAGCTGTTACAAATTTCTGATTGCTAGAAACCATTGCTTCCTCTGTCTTTCCTCAAATTCCTGGTCTCTACATGGGACCCGCCAGGAGGCAGCTCAGCTGTTCATCTCCCACCTCAGTGACACAGTCAGATATCTCTGGCAAACTCAGGATACCTCTTCAAAATAATTTTATTAGCCTAAGTATTTTCAAATAATTAGTTGTAAAAGCTATTACCAGCAATTCCATATGCAGGGCTGCAGCCCGAGTTTGGGAAACATATGGACATCCCAAACTGTAATGAGCAGGCACTGTCCTTAGAGAAGAAAGAAAAGCTGTTTTCCTTTATTCTGAAATCATGAAGTGAATGTTAATCAGAATAGTTACCATTTCAGCTAGTATCCATCGGGATTCAGGGAAACACAAAATAGCAGCATGTCAGTCTATTCCCGGCTGGGAACACAGTCCAGCACACCACCTGGCAGCTTGCTCCTCTGGGTAGGAGATCTAGGAAAATAGGAAGCATTAGCTGTCAGATTTCCTCTCATTGCTTTAGCACACTTCCTCTGGATCTGTGTAGCTGCGGTGCTTGTTGGGACATGGTGTCCTCAGTGGGCCCTGCACAGGGATCTTGGTGGCAGGCTGAGAGCAGAGCCCAGGCTGCACGGGGCAGCTGTGACCCGCAGTGTCACCTCCCTGCAGAGCAGCTTGGCTTTTCCTGATTTGGAAAGGATAGCTCACTACAGCAAAAACAACCCCCCACGGGACAGCAAGGTGGGAGAGTGTCACGGGGTGGGAATCAACTCTGACCCCCTGGGAGGCAGGAAGGAAGGAAGAGTGGGGATCTGCCCTCTGACAGCCCCCAGACCCAGCTCAGCTCTTTGATCAGGCCCCAGCTGAAGTCCCACCTCATATTCTTTTTCTGTTTTTCTACTTCTTTCTTCTATTTCTAATCATCAGGCTGACCAAGCTTCCTTCTCAGGGAGGCACAGGAGCCAGGGCTTCCTCTGTGCATTTGCTGCCTTGGTTTTTAATTCCAGAAAAAGAAAGGTTGCTGGGGAAATCCAGGGTGAGATTTTTCATTCACTGACACTCTGTGCGTTCGTCTGTACATTCAAATTCTGTCAGGACCTGCCCAACCACTGTTTTAATTGCTCTGTGGCACATTCTGTGCTTAGGGTCTGTCCTTCCTTTGAACTGAGATCACCTTAACCCCATCCCAAGTCTGATGCTCTCCACAGGCTTCAGTGCTGCCACAGGCCAGTAATTACAGCATTAGTTCTGCTCTTACTTCAAGTTTCACACTGTCATTTTGTCTTTCATGGCAAAACCAAGCCTGTTCCACCTCACAACAGTTTTCTGAAAGCAGCTCTTCCTGTTAAGTGAATTTGTTTTCTTCCATCTCTCTTCTGTGTTCACACTTATTAGTGAGTATTTACCTGTACACTACTACTACCAGTACTTAACACAAAAGGCAGATAAGTTCTCATTTGAGGAATAAATACACTGGATGCAGACCATAAATATTTTTGTTCAAGAAATGTTACTGTTGTTAAAGTAAACTGATCTACCACGTACCAAAGGAACTCTGTTGTGTGGCTCCTGTGCTGGATGAGTGACCACTCTGGTGCTTTGCACACAGAGGGACACTGGCTTCATTCAGGGAACACTAGAGGCAACTGAAAGGTATTTTCAAGCCATAGAGCAGAGACAGAAACTTGTGAGGTACTGTCCTACCTTTGGAGAGGAGCCAAGCACAATACTGAAGATGTCTGGATTTTTCCTGGGGAACATCCAACTGCTGCAGCAGTTACTGCATGAATAAGAGTAAGTAACATTTTTCAAGGTTAGCAGGAGAACAAAGAGCTGAATAAACCCGTCAGTGAATTTAAAGTGAATGCAAGGTGAGACAACAAAAATGCAGAATGAGCAAAGACCTAAATATTCCATCTGGACATTGACAACCCAGAAGGGATGGTGGCTGTGTCAGAGGAGGTTTGGTGTAAAACAGCTTGGCTCTGGGCAATCCAGGCAGTTTCAGCACCGTGCATTTGTTGATCAAATCCACATCTTCCAGTGAAACCATCTGCAACGTGATTTGTCTTGCCTGACCAGAATGTAATGAGAACACATTCGTGTGTGGCAGTGCATGAGTTTCTGTACTGCTGCTCACAGCTTCAATGGCTGTTTTCATAAAACTGGAAAATAATCATAATGCTGCCCATGTAGAAAGTGGAAATATTCTGAGAAAGTTGAATTGTCTTTGAGAGCTCTACGTCAAAGGGATGGAGGCAATGCAACGTTGAATTACCAAAGGATTCCAGCCATGGAAGAGCAGAATCCAGGGCATGGGAGGAGGGAAAGATACAGAATTTACAGGAGCTGCCTGGCTGCCTTTGGAGGGAATATCTTGCAAACCTGTCAAATGTGGCCATTCCTTCAACATCTGCAGATGCAAGGAAATGTCTGATGACAAGTTTAGGTTCTGAATGGAACAGCTGCACTGTTATTAGAAGATTCACAAAACCTACAAAAGACCTCATGAATTTCTAAAGCCTCTGAAATGAAGAGTGTGCAGAATAACATCTGCTCATCTTTCCTGAGCTCTATTGTTGCATCTGCCCTGACAAAGAATCCCAAAGAATGCACATTGTTTGCATGTTTTCTAAACACTTTAGGAGGCATCATTTCTAACAGCTCATTTGAATCTCCAGGAATATCCTTTGACACGAAGACCCCCCTGCAATCAAACAGGAATTAAGAAGAAAATCTGTTCTTGTTTTACTATTTGAAAAAGAAATCTGCTGAAAATCAAACAAGTACAGTTGCCAGAGGCACTGATGGGAATGGTCAGGAGCTGAATGATTGGTCCCTTTCTGTGGTTTTGCTTTGGTCACAAAAAGCTTTTGCTCCCACTACTGGGGGGAGGGAGAATACCCGGAATTTTCAATGCCTGTAAAAACCTTACGGGGCTTCAACAGTACGGAAATAATTGAATGATGGTAACAGGAGTGTTAGTGAAGAGGTTACAAGGAAATGTACCACCTCTTTTTTCCCCCTCTTCAAAATATTTCAAATAATAACAGATGCAAGAGTGGTAAACCAGAAAGTAAAATTAATCCCCTGTTATTGATTTAGCTTCTGAATAAGCTTTAGTTCTTCATGGTTCTGAGTGTTATCCAGGTGGGAGGGTTATTTTGGAAGGTAGAAGATTTTCTGTGGAGAAGCTTGAAAAAGGCAGTGCTGTAGGGCATGCTCTGTAGAATCACTGAGCTATTTGGGATTGTGCAGGAAAATCAGAAGTACTGCTGCTGCTAGAAAAGCCACTGTCTTTCTTTACTCCATCACCAGGGTCAACGAACAAACAAGGCTTCCTTTAGTGTTGGACCAATGTGATCCTGAGATTTAACATGTTTGAAAGAGGCAACACAAAGAAAACTTGGAACATTTGAATTTTTCTGACTGGGTAATTCTGGTTTCCTTCTCTATGACCTTGAGAGTGTCTTGGGTAATCTCAACAAGATACAGGGAGTTCCTTCTTGACTGACATTTTCTAATTGTTTTGTGACCTTTTCTCCTCTCTGTCTCTCTCTTCTTCACACTCAAGTCAGTGCTTATTAAAATAAATTCAAAAATTTTATGTAATTAATACTGATTACTGAAGTTAGTGGTGCTGAAAATGCAGTTTATTGGCTGTGCTGCCTCACAGATCCTCCTGCAGAAGCTGAAATTGTAGATCAGAGTGTTGGGATGCCTTTAGAATCTGCACCTCCAGTCTACTCCAGATAGGTCCAGATGACAGCTCCAGTCTCTTGGACTGGAACAGGATAACATTTCACATATGACAAATAAAGTGATAATTTTAATACAGATTGATAATATTATTTTAATGTTATTTTTAATGTACATAAATATTATTTCAATAGAATCTCTAAATTAGGCTACAGGCCTCTTTGTTACTTTGAATAATTGGTAATTGAAAAATCTTTCCCATCTGTTTGTAATAAAAAGCTTCTGCTCAACATCTGCCAGAGAAGAAAAGTCTTTGGTGGGAGAGAATCCGTGGCTTGGAAAAAAAAATGTGGTCTCTGTTCAGAGGGCGGCACCTGCATTATCTGCCTGTTCCAATTTTAAATTCACTTACTCCAGGGAAGCTTTCCTGGGAGGAGGAAGGGCTGCCAGCTCTGCCTCAGCCTCATCTCCACATCCCCCTCTCCAGCCATTGTCTAGCTGTGCCTGGATTTAATTTATTATTATTGCATCGTTAATGAGAATCACACATTCATCTGAGAATCACACCACACTTTATTTTCTTATCTAGTAAAGTCTATTTGCATTTTATTTAGCCCGTTCATACTATGGAATCTTCTATTCCACCTTCCATTGGCTGACACACATTAAGAACTTGAGGGACTAAATAAATCCTTATTTATTCTATACCACGTTATTCCGTGATGGCTTTGCCAGGCAGAATTAGGAAGTTTGCATGTTAATCACCTGCAATCCATGATGACCATAAGGTCAGCCTCAAGGATCCAGATAGATCTGTACTTGGAAGTGTATCACTCATCATGCTTACATGGGATTTCAATTTCATCTACAAAGATCTCTTCAAAATTAATGCAAGCACAAGTTTCATTTTACCAGGTCAGAAACACCCAAGCCCTTGAGATCTGGACAGTTCTTCAGTGACCGTCACATAGAAGTGCTCTGAGTCTGGGTGCTGCATGCAGAGTTCACAAGCAGTTAGTGTTTTACCCAGAGGCAGAGCTGTAGATGGAGAGCTGGCAGAAGGCAGAGCGATGGTTCAGCACGCTTGAGGTGCTGATGCAAGCCGGGTTCAGCGGTGCCGTGCAGGTGTTGCAGGCTGCAGCGATCCCGGGATGCCCTGGCTCATTCTGGGATCCCCTGGTTCATCCGGGATGCCCTGGCTCATTCCGGGATCCCCTGGCTCATCCCGGATGCCCTGGCTCATCCCGGGATGCCCTGGCTCATCCTGGGATGCCTTGGCTCATCCTGGGATCCCCTGGCTCATCCTGGGATGCCCTGGCTCATCCCGGATGCCCTGGCTCATCCCGGGCTGGGTCGGAGCAGCAGCCGGGAAGGGAGGCTGAGCGTGGGCGCTGCTCCAGCTGCGAGGCGGGCAGGGTGCTGCTCCTGCCCAGCCCTGCCCGCTGTCCCGGCTCTCCCGGGCCCGGCTCTGGCCCTGCAGCCGCGAGCAGGTGGCCAGAGTCGGCACAAAGGGAGTCCCCAGCCACGGCCGCCTCCTCCGGGCATCTCTGCTGGCTTTGTTCTGCCTCAGCTGCGGCGAGCCTGACCCGACAGCTGCCATCAGGCGTGAATTGCCCTTGGAGACATTAACCTGATCAATTCTTCTGTAGTTGTCTTTAATAAATTCTCATTTTGCATTAATACTGAACGACAGCCAAATGAGAGCCAGTGTTGTGTGCAGCTCAGGCCACAACAAACAGTCCACGGGGTTTGTCCTGGCCGGTGTCTCTCACCTCCTCTTTGGTAAAGATATGGACCGAGTTTGATGTGTGTAGCACAGGGGCTGTGGCAGAAAGCTCTCTCTGCAGCCATCCTTCCCTGGTGCACACTGAGAACCATGTGCTGGTTTGTGCCCTTAAAGCTCATTAAATCTTGCCTGCATTTAGGTTTCTCTTCATCCCTCTCCTATAGTCCCAAACGCTTTTGTTACAAATCAAAGCAGTGGGGAGACACATCTGTCTGCACCTCGAGAGGACACACGTATCTGAACCTCTGCCACTCAGTCACACTTTGAACCACTTGGTGGAAAATACCTCCAGCTCTAAGAATCAGGAGTCCCTTCAGCTGCCGAGCTGTGACAAAGTTGTGCCTTTAATCAATGTCAGAGCCAAACACACAAAGGCTGTGGTGGAGTAAAGGCTTTGGTAGCACAGAGCACGTCAGAAGGCTGCCCTGGGGCATCTGAGACAGTGTCTGGCAGGTGACTATTGCCATGGCAGCAAACCCAGGCCAAGTTCACGGCGGGGACACTCAGAGCCAGCCATCTACAGCTCCAGGTTATCATTTGCAAGCAGTGGAAGCAGTGATATATGGAATGCAAGAATGTCCTGTGAATGGTGTTTATTGATGCAACTTCCGATCTTATTTCATTGGATATATCAAACAGCTTGAATAACGCTGGCAAGGAATTATCAAACAATTACAGGATTAATTTGCCCTTTCAAAATTTGATTACATGTTTTGTGTCATCTTATCCTGTCACTCAGGGAAATCATAATTATATTTCCCTGCAGCATAAATGTTAGTGAAATGTGCTGTCCAAGTCAATCAGTGTTATGAAGAAATTAATCTAACCCAGTTCCTGTTGCTAATGAACTTTTCCATTAGCTGCGAGCTCTTGTCTGTGGTCTGTGCTGGTCAGGCAGAGCAGCTTCAGCAGCAGTTTTGCTGCCTCTGTCAATGTGTCCCCATGTGAAGAGGGCATGGAGTGGATGTTTTTGTGGAGAGCTGTGTCCCCTGGCCATGGATCAGAACATGGGCTTTTGGTGTGATGGATCTGCAGGTGTGTTTGGGCAGAGTTGAATGTGAATACCCCAAAATGAGACAGGCTGAACCTGGCACAGTGACAGCAGCACAGAGTTTGCCTCTCGCAGTCCTACCCCACATTTGACAGTGCATTGACAAAGGGTTTACCTACACAGCAATTAGAGAGCACAAGTTCACTGTACCAAATAATTTGGGTAAGAAATTTGTTTTCTGTGCTGGCTCCTTTTAAAACGTCCATGATTTGCTGCCCCAGTCTCGTGGACATAAGTGAATGAGGGAGTGGTGGAGATGGAGCTGCAAACACCACAGTATTATCGAGGAATATCTGCAGAATTGAGAGTCCCTCCCCTTTGTGACTAAGTTAGACACAGAGTCCATATTACATTATACTGGTCCTTCATGAAAAGCTGTAGGATATGTAAAAATTTCTATTATATTTGATAAAATAAGATAGAAGATACAGTATAAGAAAAAGTGAAGTGCTGAGCCCCATATTCCTGCTCATTACCTAACTCTTCATTCTTCCTGTTGTAGTTGCTTTCACACTGTAGTACCTCTGGTTCTGGAATTATTTATTCAGCCATTCCTCCAACAAAGAACTTGAGTGCAGAGACAGTCAGTTGCTTAGAAGATGCTTATTTAGGTGGCAGTTAAGCATGAAATAAATAATACTGCAGCATCCTCACCACAGCTTCCCATCTGAGTCAGCAAGGAGGGGATTGGTCTTTATTGCAGTTTCTCTTTAGCATATGATTAGTATCAAGGTTTTTTTCAAGTGCTTTGCTCATGGATGTTTCATGTTGGAGTTTTGGTTTCCAAGATAACATTCCTCCTCACTGAAAGACAACATAATTTTTCTGACTTGTCTCTTCATCAGTTATGCCATGACTTCCCCCTGATAATACAGAGGGAAGATATTTCATTTCCATTTTAATAGCAGAACTCCCTTATGTACAGTGATGAATGGTTGAGATCCTGACCTGACCTGAAGTCTGCTGAAATCAATAAGTACCTTCTCTTGGCTTTTGTTATCTTTGGATCAGGCTGTGCAGCATGATCCTGTCCACTGAAGTCAGTGGGAATTGTCTTTAATTTCACTGGACACTGATGAAGACATTTAATGAACAGTGCATTTCATGGTGGCAGGCTGTTTCTCTGGTAAAATGAGCTACTTGCAAAATCCAGGTTTCCTGGGTACATGAACTTATAGGTGGAGAAATGAAAAGTCAGATGGTCAAGACTTCTAGAAATTCACTGGGCTTTTCCCCCTGTGTTTAGTGTTTCTTTATGACCAAGATGACAGCAATTGTTGTTCCAGATATTGCTATGATAAGACCTCATGTGTCACTCAGCAAACTGAATCCCTCATTCTCCTGGGACATTCAATTGTCACTGAAGAGTCATTCCAAAATATTTTGTTGGCAGTTTGGATTTGGAGATTATTGTTAATTTGATGTCAAATACAGTTTTTCCTTTCCCTTTCCCAACCAGAAAGGCTCATTTAAAGTTTGGGTTCTGTGAGCCTGAGGAACACAGAGCAGGTTCTCAAACCCCGGGTTGTTCCCCAGTGCACAGGAACCACCATATCCACACCACAGCTCCACCAGAAAGGGGGCAGAATGGCTGTAAGGTCCACTCTGTTTCCTCTTCAGCGTGTGGGGAGCCTCTGGAAACTCATAAGGACGTGAACTTTCTGTGTCTGTTCTGTTCTTAATTGCCTGCTACGTGGCTACCCCATCGTCTGTATGTGGCACCTGGCTTTGCAGCCAGCTCATTTCTGAGTAGCTTCGTGAGCAGCAGGTCACAGACAGCCTGACCTGGGCCTGCTGCTCCCTGAGGTGTCACCCCTGGAGGCTCTGGGAGGCTTCTGTAGGGAAGGCTGTCATCAGACTACGGCAGCAGGTTCAAGCTTTGTGCCTTGTTTCTGTATTTAAAGTTAACATGTTTAAGTCCCAGTTGCAGGCATACAGACATGTTCCCTTGTTTAGACTCATGGCAGGGTAAATATAATGGCTCCATGTTATCTGGAGCAGTATTTCCATGAGAGATATGTCATCAGCTGAAGTTAACCTGCGTGTGTCTCAGAGGAAGACAAAGAGCATGAAATATGCCAGCTGGAAAGCACGTGCTGTTTGCTTTTCTCCCCCTCTGACCCTGACAGTGCCACAATGTGCAGCTGTGTAGGGCTCGGAGCATTCCAAGGAGCAGGAGGGTTGTGGTCTCAGGCCTGTTAAGCCATTTCAGCAGCCCTGGTGTGTCAATAATCCCCTCCTGAATTAAAGCTGGGCAGCAGCTCCTGCTCAGCCTCCTGGGCGCTCCTGCCTGCTCCATTCGATTTGCTCGGGGCTAGCAATGGCTTCATTAGGGGAGGAATGCTTTTGGGAACAGAACTCCCTGGCCAAAGCTGGTGGGATGCTGCTAAGGATTAGTCCCACCTCCCTATCTCAGGCAGCATCTCTGGAAAGTGCTCAGAACAGAAGTCACTCGCCATTGGAACAACACACAAAGACATCAGCAATGACTCTAGTTTATGTGCTGAGCCAGAGCTGCCTGCTCCCTTTGGATGCCCAAGCACTCCTTTGTGCAGGCTGGACTGGGAATGTAGCTGGGGATGGATTTATTCTGCTGCCCCTGGAGTTTCAGTGGTGCCTGAGGACTAAACCAGAACATTTTGTACCACCCTGTGCCAAAATAGTTCCAGTGCAAAAGCTAAACCAAGAGAGGTGGATGTGTGCTCCTCCTGAGTCCTGGACCACAGCTGTCCTGTTTTCTGGCTCTGCAGGAATGCAGACAGGCATTCCAACATGAGTTTGCTGGCCCCTCCCAGCTCAGCCCAGATGTCAGCCCTGCTCTTGGCTCCCTGCTGCACAGGACAGCCCTCACCACCCCAGCTCTGAAGGCCCCTTCATGTGGAATCCATTGGCTTCAGCAGCAGCAAAGTCTGAGCCATGTTTTGACAGGAGAAAACTCCTTGTTTTCTTTAGAAGGTTCAAGCAATTCCCAACATCTTCAACTGCTGATGACAAAAACTCTTTCCCACTCCTCTAGGGATGCAAGCCCTATCCTGTCTCTCCAAATGAGGGAAACACAGCTGATCCTGAACTTTGGGAGTGGATCTGCATGTTCATTAACTGCCTGGACAGTAAATTGAGTTTAAGCATCCACAGCACTATTCATTTTTGTCTTCAAAGCTTTGGAAATCCATCTTGCTCTGCAATGATATGGAGAAAACAAATAAAGCAAAAGGATGCACAATTACAGAAATATAGAATATGTTGTATCTAAAAATACATTTAACCTCAGCTGAAAAATCAGAATCATATATGCCAAGATCTGTTTAATCACTGAGAATGGAAGAATAAAACATTCTTGATACATGCAAAGCAAAGCCTTGTCCAGTTTTGGTCCATGCTGGGAACTGATCAGCAGTGACCAGTAAGGGCACACACTGCTGGGATGGATGGGAAGCAGGTGAGCTGCTTCAGATTAACATTCTGGTGCATCCAGAGGGGCTCAGCACTCGGAGCAATTGGCTGCAAATTGGCAGATGGCTGTGGTAAGAGGATTACCATGAATCAAGTTAGATGGCAAGCGTAACAAAGCAAAAGCAAGCAAAAATAACATTGCTTTTTTCATTCCAATTAAAACTAAGTGAACACCAATAGCTTTGAAGCATACTGAATGACAGCAGCTTTTGATGTCAGCTCAGAGCTTCCCCAAAGCTCCTGTTCCCTTTCTCATCTCCTATCCTGACCTCCCTGGGGCTCTGCCCTTGCTGCCTCCACTTGCACAGAGTGTCTGGAAGTTTTTCCCTGCTGCATTGGTCTGACAGCACCTTGGCTGCTGGACTGTCACTGGCAGAATTTCTCTTGAGGTGCACCAAGAGGAGGACCCCAACGTCCCTTGTTCTTCACAGCACCACCAAAAAGCCTTGTGAATGCAAAGTGCCAGGCCTTGAGCCATTCCAGTGTCCCAGCCTCTGAGCATGCGGCACCGGCGGACAGGGATTGTTCACTGATGTGTGTTTGCTCTGGCACCTCTTCTCTGGTCCATTCACTGTCTGGTCCCATCTCCCCTCTGTTACCAAGAGAGGACACAGCCCATTCAGATGGATCTGAGGCAGCCTGAGTTAAGTTTTAAAGAGCTAATCTCCAGGCTGGCAAGGAACCATCTCTTCCTGTGCATGTCCCACAGGACACCCAGCCTTGGGCAGGTCATGGCAGAACCAGCTGCTGGTGGAGAGGGCTCTGTTCCCATGGGTGCTATTCCCAGCTCCCCTTCCCCACCACCAGCTGATCCCATTCAGTTCCTGAAGCTCTTAGCATTTCTGCCAAGACTTCCAGCAGAGGGCTCAGTCATACTCTGTTTGGGTCTCTATATTCCAACAGCAGCCCGGAGGGTGAGCCCACACAAGGCATCTTCTCTCTCAAACATTGGGTCATTTTGATGTGCTGCACCCCAGATGAATTCAAAGATGAGCTCATCTTGTTCAGAGCAAGCTGACACATTAGAAGAATGTGATGTGGCATTAAATCTGCGGCACTGTGTTGATGAGCCCTTTTGGTTCCTTCATTCTCTAGTCTCTCACTCATTTTAGGCCATTTCCAATAGTAAGGGTTTCCCAAGAGTAGTTTCCCCTTCTGTGGCCAGTTCCCAGCTGGCTTCCCCTTTCTGTCCCTTTTCTCCATTCTGTTGTTAGTTCCTTTAGCTCTCACTCCACTGCTTTCCCCCCAGCTGGAGGGTATTTCCTGGGGCTGCAGAGGGATTAGGTTTGGGGAGCACAACTTTGCCTGGCCAGGTCCCCAAGCCAAGCCCTGACAGCACCACCCTGCGAGGGGAGCTGGCTCCAGCTGCCAGGCAGGGCTGGCAGCTGCTGAGAGCAGCAGCACTTCAGTGGCAACAAATCATCCCAAACCAGTCCTGTGATGAGAGGGAGACGAGAACACAGCCTGGCGGGGAAGGAGGCTTGCCAGCAGCCCCAGCAGGACTGCCAGAGCCAGCTCTATCTCCAGCTACCCATAGTAAGGAGGGCAGCAGAGGAGTGTGTGAGCCAAGCCAAAAAGATAATCCATGCTGTGGCAGCACAGCATGTCTGCAGGCAGGCGGGGAGCTGGCCTCTGTGAGGATAGCTGCCGTGGTAAATCCCCCAGGGATGTTCCATTGGCTCCAAACTGCCACAAACCTGGCACTGCTGGCCAGCAGACTGCTCCATTGTAGCCTTGAACCTGGAGAGGAATGAGGACAAAGGTATCATAGAAATAAAATAAATATCATTTTATACAGCTTTATCTGACACTAACATTAATGGAGATCTTTTCAAGAGTTTCAGTGGGCCCAAACCATTCAGTCTTCAGAGGAAGAAAGTGCTTGAGATTTTGAAAAACTCTCTCTGTTCTTGGTTTTCTCCCTGAGCTGTTTCCCTTCAGCTGGTGTCTCTGATGCTTTGTGTTTCTGCTAAAGAAAATAGATAATTTTGCTTTTTGTTAGTTCAGTTTAGGCAGAAGTTGGTAGAAGGACTAAGCAGAAGCTATGCACGAGGTTTCTGCCATGCAAATGAGGCAGGAAAATTCCCGTTGAAATGGTTCAACGTGCAAGGGAGTGTCACAGCTGTGCCTCGGGAATGGATGGCAATTGCTGCAGTGCCACTTTGTGGTGGGATCGAGAAAGAGATCCACGGAAAATCTACCTTCACCAAGAACAGCTGCGGAAACAGGAGCTGTGACACTGAGCTGTGGTTTAACGCGGCTCAGCTCGGGTCGGCTCTGCAGAGAGAAGGGTCACGGGCTGACCTAAGGGTGGTGACCTCCAGGCCCTTGGGCCAAAGCGAGTGGGTGTCCCCAAAGCACTACTGACCTCGCCAGGCTGCCACTGTCCAACCTCCAGAGCAGAGCGTGGGTACTCAGCCTCTGGTCTGTGCATCCGTGTCTGAATCTTCCTTGCAGTGTTTCCTACACGCCTGCTGATGCCTCTTTCTGCCTTACACATCTTCAAAACCTGGCTACTCCTTTGCCAATGTGCAGAGACCATCAGAGGAACCGACAAAGGGATCATAGTTTCCTTTTTCTAATATCCACGTGGATATGACCAACCTCTTAATTCTTTCGAAACTCAGCAAGAAGCGAGGAGGCCATAGGTACAAGAAATGCCACTGAGTTCAGAAGCTTTACAGCAGTAATTAGTCCTGGAAATTGCAATGACTAATGACCCTGGTTTAACGTGCTAGTGGCCGGGCCGTGCCCCTGCACTTTTGGCAGGGCAGGAGGTGCAGCTCAGCCCTGGGGCAGGGAGCAGCAGCCGCTCCTGCTCGGAACCGGCTGTGCCTGTAGAAATCGGGGTGGGCACGGCCGGCCTTTGGGCACGGGTGGCGCTGACAGAGCAAAGCCCAACGTGCATCCAGCGCCTGCCTTGCTGTGCAGGGGGCTGCGGAACCCCGAGACAGCTGGGGGCTTTCATCTCACCTCCAGTTACCGCTGGGCACGATGTAGGGTGACAGGAGGGGGGCTGGGGGAAGCACCAGTGTGGGACCAGGGCACAGACTGACAGGACGAGACTGCCAGAGTCAGAGTCAGCTGAGCAAGTGAGGAAAAGCAGCCACAGGCATGTTCTTGAGCAACACAGCCATTGACCAAGGGCCCGAGGTGCGGTGCGTGGGCAGTTTCAGCCCTGCTGTGGCCTTTGCACATCCTCAGAGGATGCCTGGCCGGCAGGGGCCGTGCCCTGCCCCGCCTGGCACGGAAATGGCACCTGAACGAGCAGCGGGGACACGAACTGGCACCTTTGAAAGTGCTCCTTTGAAAGGGCAGCCCTGCTGTGTGCCACGGCCTGGAGCTGGCTCGGGCTGCACAGCTGTTTCACTCCAATCACCAGGGGAAATCAAGGCTGCAGCTACTGCTGCAGAAATTCCAGAAATTCCTGCTCCGGGTTGCCTGTGATGCAAATCAGGGTGTGAACCCGGGAGAACCAGTGCTAATGCTCATCTCTCTCTGCTTCCTCCCGAAAGGACAGCTTGCTTTTCTTTAAAGAAAATGTATTTTACCCTAAATTTATCAGAAAAGAGCAGATAATTAGATTCTATTCACCAGCACAGCTCCAAGCATTTAAGTTCCTGGGTGATTTCTGCATTACCTAGTGGGAGAGACTGGGCAATCGTGCACCAGCCACAGTCAGGCATCACCTAGTGATTAACTGCAATTTTGGGTTTGAACAACCTGCATGGTTCTAATCATTGAGTCCAGTGCACTGGTGCTCCCTTAAGGACTGTCTGAATGCATGTTCCCAACCTGGAATGAAAACTTCTCTGCTTTCCAAAGGTACTGTTGTTTGAGCCTTTCCCAAATTCTGGTAAAATGTCTTTGACGGTTACTCCACAGCCAGGGACTTGTCACAGCTCTTCTAGATCTCCAGGTGCATTCTGCATTTTCAACACATGCACTGTCGTTTAACCAAGAAAAAACAGATTTTTTCTTTCATCTGTCATCTCTTTATCACTCGCTCTTGGTGAGTGACCAGAGAATTCATAAGGGGCAGATGCAGCTCTCAGCTCCAGTGAGATTATTTATAGTGTGTGCCAAAGCTACACCCTGGCTGCACACGCCAGGCAGTTGTTACAGGCGTGTGCCACTTTTCTCAAGGAGTAACACAAACTCCTCTTGGATTTCTAGTATATCGCTGCCCTCACAAATATTTCTGAGGTTAGAAATCAGATGAACAGCTCTGTCTAGTGGCACTTGCAATAACTACATGAGAAGGTTGTTATTTCTAACAGAATTCAGTCCATGTGTTGAATCAAGTGAGCCTAAAAATAGCTGATTGGCTTGCTTTTCCTCATGGCAAATGCTCCAAGTACTTCTGGAGACATGGGATAAACATGTGAGGCCACACTCTGCCATGAGCTTTCTGTTCTTTTAAGAGTTTTACTGCCTTTATTTAGTTTTCACCAAAAGCAATAAAACCCCCAGAGGCTTTGCCTTTCCTAAAGCTGTGATTGTGATTTGAGGGCTTCCCTGCCCCTGAGGTGTTTGGTGCTGATGTCCCAAATCCATCCCAGCTCACCAGCATGTTGTATGGCACAGTCACTTTGGTTTGGGTTTTGGGAGAGTTCCATGGTAGTGCTCTGTGTAGTTCTTAACAAAACCATGCAAATGGGGAAATGGTTCTGGACCCTGCCAGAACCTGGGCTGGGGGATCCCTCACTTGACCAGTTTTAAGCCTGGACAGGTCCTGGTTCAGGACCTGGTTCAGGAGGATGAAGAACAGGTTACAAACAGGTTATGGGGCACCAGAGGTCAGAGCCTGAAGAAGGAAGGTGAGGGCACAGGAACCTGCTCAGGATTTCGGGTGAGCCACAGCACAGAGCACCCCTGTGCTACCCTGTGCCCAGGTCACAGCTGAAGAGCAGATGCTGCAGAGATTGCAAAGCAAGTGGCACATTCTTTTATAGTTAAATCTCTCTTGAAACAAGGACTCTGCCTTTTCTTAGCAGGCAAGGCTCTGTTCCTTAACCATGGCAAACAGGTAGAGACATAAAGCCATGACTGGCTGGGAGTCATGTCCAGCACAACTTTCATGCAGAGTCTGAACTTGCAGGTTTTTCTGAAATCTCCAATGAAGCCAACAGAATTTCCAAAGGAATGCATTCCTGTTAAATGTGCTCCTCCCTCCCTCCAGCAGCATCGCTGCAGCCCTGCCTTTGCATAGCAGAGCCTGGAGATAAGGAGAGAAGTGGCCACAGAAACTGCGCCTCCCCTGCCCACGAGGGGCTCTGGGCTCCCATTCCACTGCCTCCTCTGGACTCTTGCTTTGTCCTGGTTCCCTGCAACTGCATCTCTCTGTGTGCCCCATCACCCCAGGCTCTTGCCTTTCTCTGCCAGAACCCTGAATCTGGGGTTTTTCAATTATTTCTGTCCAAAATGTAAAGCTGCGAGTCCTGGATCGTGTCTCCTTTCCCTCCTTCTCCCTTGTGCTGAGTTTTCTTTCTCACATCTCCTTCTCTAGGTTCTGATTCATTTCACTCTTTGTGAGCTCTCATTTGGCATCTCCCATGCTGTCTGCCTGCCAATTCCTTGCAATCCCCACTGTCTCTCCACTATGTTAGTTGGATGCCTGCCAATTCTCAGCCTTTAAACTTCAGTATTTCTAGGATCTGCTCTCCTGAGATTTTTTCTCTTTTTTTTTTATTTTTTATTTCCTCTCCTTTTTTAATATTTCTAACCATTTCTCCTTTGGCCCTGTGCTGAACTCTCTCTAGGCACAAGGAAAATAAGAAGGTTCTTTTGTGACCTGACTTGGAACAGATTGAATTCCAAAGGGTGGTGTAGAGATTTGTTGCAATATGCTCCTGGAGGTTTTATTCAAAATGCAGGGGCTCTCAGCTGCCTCTTTAAAGGGATAGTCTGTAGATAAACCAAAATTCACAGTTTTAATATGCTCCAGTGATCTATATATGCTAAACACTTTCATTTTTGACAGCCTTGGGAAAGGCAAGAGTTGACAGACAGCGTTATTCTGATAATTTTATTCAGTGTTCTTCCTATTTGCTATAAAGGGCATTTCCCACAAACAATCAAGTACAACTGAATGAGGGAAGCTTACTAATTTACAGGGGAGAAAAAATTCTGGGATGTTTTTCCATGTCAACCCTTTGATCAGTACTGCAAATCTGGGAAAAGTGTGTCAGTCGCAATGCGTACATCCATGCCTGCTTATGGAAGGCAGCTCCTCTGTTCTCCTTACAAACACATCTCTGAGCCTTCCTTCAATGTCACACCTGCTCTGAAATTCTGCTGCTGCTGAACTGTGGGCCAGTTCCTATCAAAGGGCTGGGTTGGTGCTTTTGGATGCAGCAAAGAGTGTGTGATATGTTACCTGTGTGGGGTGTCCTTCACAAGCCCCAGCCCTCGGCTTCCCTTCCCCAGCAGCTCTCCCAGCTCCCAGCCAGCTGGCTTATTTGTCTTTTCCTGACGCTTCATATACACTCCAAGTCCAGTAATAACTGTGCAGCTTTCTCTCTCACAGGCTCTTGAATACTCTCCTTATGATTTAGTGTTTCTACAAATAACTGTTTTCTATTTACTCTCCTGAGCTGCATTGACAGCAGTGGGACTCTTGTTACAGTCTGTTGTGTTTCTTATTAATGCCACATGTGTTCATCACAGCAGAAATACTGCAGTGAATACCAGAGGAATTATGCCTTAAGTGGAGTCTGAAATGTAAATCTCAGGATACTGCTCTCCAGTGGTTCACCCAAACTGCCTTTCACTGGTTTGCTTTTTCACTTTTACAAAGACAGGCTGGTCTGTAAGAGCTGTCGCTGAACTGTCGCTGCGCAGCACTCGTGCTGAAAGCCCTCTGCCAAGGCTCCTGCAGCAGCCTGGGATGAGGAGGGGCAGGAGGGTCCCGGGGCAGACACGGGGTTTGGCTGGAGGCAGGAATCCGGGGCACGGCCGGTTCCTGCAGGGCTGTGCCTGTGCTTGGCTTCCCAGGGGGAACGGGGCACCAGAGGCCGTGGATGGCAGCTGACTGCTGGGGAGGACAGGGGACAGCAGGAAAACCCTGTCCCTCCCTGTCTGTGCTGGGGAGGACAGGGGACAGCAGGAAAACCCTGTCCCTCCCTGTCTGTGCTGGGGAGGACAGGGGACAGCAGGAAAACCCTGTCCCTCCCTGTCTGTGCAGCGCTGGGCAGCAGCCCCAGCAGCAGGGGTGCAGGATGGAGGGCTGGAGCAGATGAGTGCTCCAGGCATCTCAGGAGGCAAAAGGCACGTGGGAAAAAAGTGTCTGGAGCTCGGGGTCAGTCGACGTCTCTGGAGTCATACACGTGGGGGATCTGTTTAAATCGGTTTATCTCTTACAAACTGGGGCTTTGCAAGTGATTTAATTGCTGGTTGGGTGAATGCTTGTCCCTGCAAAGCACTGCAAAATGAAACCAGCTAATAATTAATGTCTAATCGCAATTATCACACTGGGTGTCTTTGCTGCAGCTCTGCTTCATGTGGGCAGAACTGAAATGGGATTGGGTCAGCAATAATTTACCCTGCTTAGGAAAGTGGGGTTTGGACTCTGATGGACTTTTATTTATCATCTGTCCCCAGGTGAGGTCAGTCAGATGCAGAAAACCCTCAGTGAATTCAACTTGGGTAGCTTTTGAAAGCAGATGAAAAAAGCTGTTAGGAATGAGTCTTAAGTTTCCAGGGAGGCTGGGGAGAAAGGCTTATTCATTTATTATCCAGTACTTTAACCAGGGTCACTTTGGCTTTGCTGAATTCTGTCTCCTCAAGGACAGGGAAATCTAACTTTCTCCATTTGCTTTTTCACATTTCTCCTGCTGCAAAGCTCTTTTTTTGAACTATATTGTAAAATAAAGTGAAAAAAAGATTGAATGCAATTCTTTTGTTGCTACCAGGGGAAGCAATAACCAAGGTGAAACACTTTCACACTTTTTCCACCTTTGAGGTTTTCGTCACAGTTCATCTGGAGACTTGTAAAGGTTGGTTGAAAACAAGCTTATCAGTCTAGGAATGTAAGTCATGAACAACTTCAGCTCTTTATCTTCCACAGAATTTAACAGCAGAGGAAACAAAGGATTAATAGGCCTTGGATTCTGATGTCCCAGACGCCACAGTGCTGGGGAGGGGATGGACAGAGCTCAGGAGGGGATGGACAGAGCTGGGGAGGGGATGGACAGAGCTCAGGAGGGGATGGACAGAGCTGGGGAGGGGATGGACAGAGCTCAGGAGGGGATGGACAGAGCTGGGGAGGGGATGGACAGAGCTCAGGAGGGGATGGACAGAGCTGGTGCCCTGCAGCTGCTGCTGGAGCTCATCCTGCTGCCCTGCAGAGCCCTGCACTGCAGCACCCAGGGCAGAGGGTAAGGCAAGGAGCCCGACAGGAACTTTCTCTCAAACTGGGGACATCCAAACAGAGCCCTTATTTACTGAAGTGATTAAGTCATCTGTTCATTTTCACTGACTGGGGCTTGGCCTGTGAATACAGAAGTTGGAACTGCCTGTTCTTCACTTGTTTTTCCATGTCTTGGATAATCTCTCTTCAGTCATGTTTTGTTCCATCTCATCCATTTCCCTGTAAGACACAGTGTCTGTTTAGCAATGACTTATGAAATAAATGAATCTCCAAGGCAGGACACTTCTGCTCCCTCTCTTACCCTTAATAGGTATTGAAATGTATGAAATAACTCCTAAGTTATTTAAGAATCATAGTAATTATTCCTATTTTACATGTGATTTTTTTTAAAGGACTCTTTTTTATAGTTTACTCTTTATTAAGCGAACAGTCTTTAACAGTGTTTATCACAAAGGCACATTTAACTATTCTGTTCCACTCTGGTTTCTCAGAACAGTCTTTTCACTTCTCCATAGAAAATGGGAATGGACAAAATGTGAAGTATGTGTGAGTGAAATGATGGTGCATGGCCTGGTGGAGAAATGCATCTTTTAAAAATAGTATCTTTCTCCTAATGGGTTCAGAAGGGGCCTGTTCTGAGCTCGTTAATGTGGGGCTGGTGTAGCTGCCAGCTCAGCTGCCTCTGTTTAGCTTTGTGAAGAGCTTTCCCTACTGTATTTTTTAAATACAGAACTAAAACCATGCTGAGCTTTTCTTTTGCCCTGACAGGAGCTCTTCTGTGTGAGCAGTGGCTGCTCTCCATTTGCTGTCCTGTGCTGCAAATGAAAAAGCTCGCTGTGTTTTGGGAGCAGCCAGCCTGGCATCGCCTCTGGTTACGGGGAGCATTTTGGGATTCATTATTTGCCTGTCCTCCCTTTGCAGAAATGAGGGAAAGTTCTGTCCCCTTTGGGAGCAAGCAGGACAATGGGTAACAGTCCCTGGGGTACAGGGAGCCCTCCTCCCTGCCAGTGACAGGCTGTGAATGTTTGTGTTTCCCCAAGAGCCAGGGCTGTCCATGCTGCTGCTCTGGGAACCCCCAGCAGGCAGCTCAGCTGGGCAGAGGGCAGGGCTGGCACAAAGGACCTGACACAGAGGGATTCCTTCTTTAATGAAGGTTTGTGAGAGTGTGTGAGCACACACAGCTATGACATTAATGAATACATGTGCTGAAAGAGGAAAAGAACCTGCACTAGGTTTGCCTTGCTCAGCACCAGGCCTGGCACTGCTGTGTGCCAGGGAAAGGAATGGAGAGCTGAGTGGGCACAGAGCCAGAGCCCCCCTTCCAGCCCTGCTGCCCTCTGGGACTCCCTCATTCCACAGGGGCCTTGCCAATGCTCTTACAGCCCTGAAGGGTCTCTGAGATCCTTCCACAGAGATCCTTCACAGCTTCTCTAGCAGCCCTGGTCCTGCTCAGTGGGATGTGCCTGGTTCTGCCCTTCCAGCTTTGGGGGCATCTCCTGTCGGGGTCCGCTGTTCTGTGTCTCTGCCCCGACACAGGGAAAGGTGGTTCTGGGCGGCCGCGATTGCGAAGGATGAGCCTGGACTCTTAGATTTTCGGTCTTCAGTTCTGTTTATTATCTCTTATCTACAAAGTTTTCTTTTTGCCCAGCCGAGGTCCGCTCAGCAGGACAGTCGAGTGCACTCTCCCCCGCCCACAGGGCGGTTGTGTCTTTTATAGTAAAAATTACGTGTGCCATATTTACCTTTATTTCCCAATACTATTCATCCTTATAGACAAGTGCACTTTCACTACGAACCAATCTCCAAGTGCCAACATCACCACACAAAATGGAAGACATGAAGAAGAAGGAAGAACACAGGACCACGCCCTGAATCCTCCATCTTGCCTTCATGACCCCCCTGTACCTATTTTTCTAAAATTTATATTTCCCTCCATAAAGGTATCATTCACACCCAAGAAGTTCTCATTTCCTCCGTCACAGGTTCTTCTCCTTTTGATGGATCGAAATCCAACCACCAAACCCTTTTGGCATCATTCCAGGGTTTCCGAGCCCCCCAGGGGCTCCCCTGGTGTCTCTGCACATCCACAGTGATGTGCTGAGATCCCACAATCTCCCAGTGCAGTGGCACTGCCCCTGTCCCTGGTCCCCTCTGCCTGCCTTTCTCTTGCTCCCTTTTCTCGAGGGAAAACAAGATGTCCATTTGTACATATAAGCACAGATATCTAATAATGTGCCTAAAATGCCCAAGCAATCCTTAACTGAAGTATGTAGAATAAAAGCAGTGTTTCCATATTCATCCCTCCTGCCTGTTTCTGTGCTGCAAGGCTGCAGCACCCTTGGTGTGAGCACGTTTCCCTTACACACTGACACACACACACAGGGGCACTGCCCCTGTCCTTGGCTCTGCTGACAGAATCAGGGTGGGGACATTGTCCTGTCCTCAGCCCCACTGGCCTGTCCTGAGCAGGGTGAGGGCTGCCACCAAGGCCTGGGTTAGCACATCAGACAGATTCCCAGGGCAGGGACGGAGCCAGGGGCTCACCATCTGCAAATGTGATTTCATGTTTTTAATGGATTAAGGCCACACTTCTGTTGAGCTTTCTGCCAAGGAAGGAAAGAACTACAATTGTGCTTTATGAAAACAAGGTGAATGAGCAGATTTGGGACAATCCAGGCTGATCTTGTTAAGCAAACACAACATGTGCAGGGGCCGAGGGGCTGCCAGCTGATGCTCTGATTTATTCAAAACTATGCAATTAATTGAAGCATGGTGGGAAGAAATTATTTGCATGTGATTTATAAAGGCAAGGTCCTGCAGAACTGAGACGTGTGAGACTGGAAAAAAAAGGGTTTCCTTATCATTACCTTCTCCCTTTCCATATCACTTCTCCGTGGGTATAGAACTCCATATAAAAACTGCAGATATTTCAACTGAAGACTTATTTCCTTGCTGTGTTTGACCTGTGTATGTGGTGACATAAAAGACAGGAGAACTGAGAAACACTTATTGTTATTAGGTTCTTTTCCTCCACAAACCTGTTTGGTTCAAAATAGCAGCAGTGTAAATAATGCTAAATATATTTGTACCTAAATGCCTCCAGGTGCAATAATGCAAGGAATTTATGAAACCAGGTATGGACTGTTCTTAAAACACACTTTTCTTTCTAAAAACATAACCATGGATTAAATCAATTTGGTAATTAAAAATTGGTCTTTAACTGTGCAAAGGACAAAGAAAAGTTTCTAATTCTATTAATATTATGTATTAACTCAGAGTAGGACTCTGTGAGAAAGACTATTTTTGGACTGAAATTTTAGAGCAGACCTCCTTTGCTATAATACATCATACTTCTAGTAAACCTCCTGTGTTTCAAAGATCAGCTTTCCAATCTTTGTGTCCCAGGAGCTTGTTCTTTATGTGGATTTTTCCCATATTGGAAGCATCTCAGTTTTTGCAGCTTTAGTTTTGGATGGACAGTTACAGTGAGGGAGTTTAGTCCAAGAATATCAGTGTGGTTTTTATCATTGTGATTAGGCTGCTCTGTTAATGGTTTACTTAAAACAAAGAGATCTTTGCTGTGGTGTTTGCTGCCCAGTCATAACTATCTGGAGTATTTCAAGTATTCCTAGCTTTTCACACACAAGGCTAAGAGCATCTGCAGCTGGCTGTCCTTTTGTATGTATCTTGCTTCTGCCTTAAATATTCCCCTTGGAATTCTCAGGAGCTTTGGAAATGGTTTTTTAAACTCTCAATCCCTGGCTGGCTGTAGTTGGACACCCAGCAGGCTGTTGTATCCTGGGCTGCAGGCAAAACCTGTTAAAATGATTCAGAAACCTCCCTCAGAGCAGCTGAGTTCTGCCCTGGACAGGCTGAGTTCTGTCCCTGGGACAGGCTGGGTTCTGTCCCTGGATAGGCTGGGTTCTGCCCCTGGACAGGCTGGGTTCTGACCCTGGACAGGCTGGGTTCTGCCCCTGGACAGGCTGGGTTCTGTCCCTGGACAGGCTGGGTTCTGCCTTGGACAGGCTGGGTTCTGTCCTTGGACAGGCTGGGTTCTGTCCCTGGACAGGCTGGGTTCTGCCCTGGACAGGCTGGGTTCTGACCCTGGAGAAGCTGGGTGCTGTGCTGGGCCCCACAGCACTGGGGACACTGGGCAGTGGTTAAAAGGCACAGCAGGGACTGGTGTTGTCACTGGTGTTTCTGCCTTGCCCTCAGACAGAACCTGAGCATTTCCAGTTCTTGTGATGTTTTGGGGCTGAGGGCTTTGAGCAATACAAAAAATGGCTGTTCCAGACTCAGTTTTCTCCTGCCCTGAGGTGCTGCAGTGAATGTTACTGTGGATAGAAATCAAGTTAAACATCAACAGCAAAGAGGATCAGGGTAAAAGTCAAACGGTTGTGTGCCTGTTTCATTAAGGCATATGCATGGTTTTATGGTCTGAAAACAGCCCATTTAATTAGTGTTTAGTTCTTCAGATAGTTAGTTCCTCCAAGAAATTATTTATTTTTTTTTCCCACTAAGAAAATGAAACTATAAAAAAAAAGCTGTTTCATTGTTTCTAGTGGGTGACAGTTTGCACCTTGCCATTTCCCTCGATGGCCCAAGGTCAGTGCTGAAGCTGCTGAAGGACTTCCCTCACATCCCAGCTGGACACAAGGAACTTCATTTTTATTGTATGCTGATTTAAACTTGTATTTGGCATTAGCTTAAATACGAATTCTAAGTCAGCCCACTCCTTTAGGAGCATTTGCAAAGGAGCTGGGATGTTGTGAATCCTTCCTTGCACAACTGGAGAGGTGTGGGCTGTGCCGGGCTCAGGCTGCACTCTCAGAACAAATTCCTTTCCCGGGAGCTTTACTGTGCAGTCATTGCCACGTCACAGGAGTCCACAGGGTACAGGCAAAACTGCACCCAGGGACATCCACAGAAATACAGATGGAAAAAATCATGTTTGATAAAAATGAACATTCTGTCCCCTCAGTACACAACAGGTCACCTCATGAAAGCATTTCTATCTGATTTTTAACATCTCTGAGCTTAAAAACTTGGTCTGTTCAATGAGCCCATGTAACTCACAGTGAGATGAGAAAATCATGTACTTTGGTTATTTTGTTTCTTGAAGAATTGATTAACTATGATACAGAGCAAGTAGGTATGGAGCAGAGCAAACTGGCTGGCAACACATGTTCTCCTGTCTTAGAGGGAAAAACATGTTCTCTATTTCCTTCTAGTGTCTGGCTTTTATCACTGCAAAATACGGGATCATAAAGTGCATCACAGCATTCCCAGGGAATGTTATCCATGGCTGCACTGACCCTGCATGGGGAGGTGCTGAACAGGGCTGGGCAGTGCCAGCTGAATTCAGCACCCTGGGGCAGAGCATGCCAGCGGCTGGGTGTCCTTCTTCTTATTTGTCTAAATTCTTAAGAGAGAAAGAACATGCAGAAACAAGAAGAACAGGAAGCACTGAGTCTCACAGCAAACTGCTCCTCGCAGTTCTCTTTTTGGGGTTTCCAAGCAATGGAACAAAAGGTTTCTCTTGCTTTCAGACTGCATTTGAAAACATTTTCAGTCACGTTATTTCCCTTTCATCTCCTGAGAAACTGAGTAAAACTGTAAATGAAACAAAAGCACTTTGACACCGCAGATGAATCCGGAGGTATTAACAGCATGGAACTCGCTAGGAAGAAGCCAGGCAACATTTTCTGAGAAAGAAATGTTCTTGCTGTATGCCTGGTATCTTAATCCACTCCTACCTTTTGTCTTCTATACCCCAGAAGAGCATAATTCAACACTTAAAAACCCTCCTTACAGAATATACAGTAGCAGCCTGTAAAAATGAAACGCAAAGCACAGTAAGACCATGTACAAATATGAGCAGTGCTGAAACAGGAATCACAATCCACAGGCTCCTTCTCATCACTTAGAAGGCCACGGAGCACTGTCACTGTGCTGTGGGGGCACTGTGGGCATTCAGTCCTTGCAGATGCCTTTCTCAGCTCCCCAGAGAGCACAGCCAGCGCTGCTGGGGCAGAGAGCAGTGCTGCTGGGGCTGCTCATCCTGCGGGACCCTGCACTCAGAGAGCACAGCCAGCCCTTCTGGATCCTGCACACAGAGAGCACAGCCAGCGCTGCTGGGGCAGAGAGCAGTGCTGCTGGGGCTGCTCATCCTGCGGGACCCTGCACTCAGAGAGCACAGCCAGCCCTTCTGGATCCTGCACACAGAGAGCACAGCCAGCGCTGCTGGGGCAGAGAGCAGTGCTGCTGGGGCTGCTCATCCTGCTGGGCCCTGCACACAGAGAGCACAGCCAGCCCTGCTGGATCCTGCACACACGGAGCTGCCGTCCCGGCCCTTCCGGGCAGCTCCTGCTTTGTTTCCATGGCCACCACTGGGATGCCGCGCTCCCCTCGCGTTCCAGGTACTTGTAAGGTCCTTGCAAAGCCGGCGGAGCCCGGAGCAGTGTGTCCTCATGCCCTTTCCAGCTCTTCCCAACTAGGTAAAGTATGTGCAAGGACCCTGCCCAGCCTCTGCTCCATGCCGGGCCCACGCTGGCCAGCTGACCTGCTGCAAGAAATCATTTTGCATGGCTCCACGTGCCAAGTTTGTCACAGTAACTTGAAAAGCATTTAAACTCTTTATTAACATTTATAAACCAGTCTATTCTCCGTGGCAGTGATGCTGGGCAAGGCTTCTGCTTATTTTGAGTCCAACCCTGCCTCTCTGTAAGAAAGCCTTTTGCAAGGTTTTGATCACCTTCTGTTTGATTTAAGGAATGAAATCAGTCCCTGACTAATTTTGAAACCAACTAATAAGCAATAAAATTGTTTTGTCTGTGGGGACTTGTTTCACTGATATAATGCACGGTCTCAGCCAGATTTGCTGCACAGGCAGAGTGCACTGGCCATGCTGCTGCATCAGAGGCCTTGGCAAAGCAGGACTTGCTCTATCCACTGCTTTATTCCCTTCCCTTTGAAACCAGAGTTCCTTTCTTTTGGGAATCTGTTTTTGGCTCAGTGAGTGTCTCTACCCCCTCGTCTCTCTCTTTCCAGTCTTGTTAGAAGTGCTGTATGAATTCTGAGACTCTCACTGCTCTGACCAGCTGCTGTTCCAGCTGAAGGGCTTTTCTCTCCTGCAATATCCTCATTTACACACCCACACTCCTTTTGTCCTCCTCAGGACTGCACCTATCAGGTCTAGAATTTCAACTCTGTTCTGTGTGGTCACAGGTCAGGAAATAAGTCACAGTAAGGTGAAAGATGAAAAAAGGACTTAGATAACATGACAGAAATTATTTCCAAATGAGAAGAACCCTGAAGTGACTGCTAGAAAATTAGAGCTTGGATCTGACCGGAAAGGAGACAACTTGAGAAACTGAGCTTAGAGAAACCTTACAATTGAATTTTGGCACGTCCAACAGCAGAATAAATCCCACTAATTAAAATGTATTTGAGCTAATTAGTAGGATCAGAGTTGAATTAGGAACATTTTTAATAGCTTGGAGAGAAAAGATAATAAGAGAAGTGCCAATTTTTCAAAATGTTGAGGAAAGACGCAGGGCGGGGGGAAGGGTGAGAGAGGCCTCTCCAAGCAGATCAGGGAATTCGGTCAAACTCGTGCTTATTGAGGTCCAGTCAGGCCTAATGCAGCCCAAAGGCTGAGCTTGCTGGAGTGAGTAATGCAGGTCCCCAGCCCCTGGCAGCCCGGCTCTGCACGCATCCATCCATGCATAGTTTCCACTGAAGGACTGCAGCCAAGCCAGGCGTGGAGCCTGGCTGTGGGGAGTACAAATGGGAAACTGGAATGTAAGGGGGAAAGGCACGCTTCAGAGCTTCAGCTCGTTAGAGAAAAACAGACACAAGCTTCCCTGCCTCACACTCCAGACTTCCTCACTTTCCAATTCTGTTGCTATGGCATTCACAAAATTCCAGCATTTCAAGGCAGCAAAGGGGAAATCTGGCACATAACTGCAGGTTAATCAGTTGTTTGAAACTAAATGAGGTTCAGCATTTCTAAAATCACCCCGATTACAGAATCACAGGACCAGATAGGATGGAACAGACCTCTAGGATCATGGAGTCCAACCTTTGACCGGCCTCTGCCCTGTCATCTGGAGCGGAGGTGAGCCGTTCCCTGGGGCTGCCGTGTCTCACCTGAGAGATCAGGCGGGAAAAGCCTCGGGCTCTGTGCACAGCAGCTGCCCTGTCTGTAGAGGCAGAGGGGCCTGTGCAGCCCCAGCACATCCAGCCAGCAGCTGGAACATCCTGGGAAGGACAGGGCTGCCCAGGGGCTGCACAGGGCTGGGAGTCACAGCTTGACAGGGGCTGAGAATAGGTGACTCCTCTCCCACTGCAGAGTGGCAGCGGTGTGTCACACCCAGAAATTACTGTCTATCAACAAGGAAACAAATTAAAAAATACTGGGGTTCTCTTTTATTTATTTAATTTTTTAAAATTTCTGTATGGGCAGAATGTTCATTCCTTAAAAAGAAAAAAATAAAAACCACACCAAAAAAAAACATCAGCAACCAAACTTAGGGAATAAAGAGCAACCCTTTGGAGACCTGCCCCCATGCCCCTGTCACTTGCTCAGGCATTTCTGTGCACAGCTGACAAAGGGAGAACAAAGCAGAGCCAGCCCTGAGCTGCACAGACTGTCCGTGCAGGCTCCCAGCTTGCTTGAGTTTCTAATGGCAACCACAAAAACTCTTCAGCTATGGCAAGCAGTGCCTCCATCCTTTTGTTAGGTCATGTTTGAAATCCTGCAAACTCTTTAAATAGCAGCATCTTATGAAATACAGTCATCAGATTAAAGAGCTTTTATCTACACTTTCTAGGACTTTCTCTTAACTGCTCTCCTGTGGAAAGAATGGTCTTTGAATTACTGACGGGAAATTCACTGTCAGAATTTTTAAATGGAATTGTAAAACTGGAAAAAAGAATGTATATAAGTAAACTGGAGGTGAAGGGACACGCTTCTCAGTTTCACAATTCTCCTTTAATATTCATATTCACTGGACAAACATTAGAAATAGGTATAACTTTTGGAAATTTTGATAATCTTTGACAGAAATCACCTACTTTAATGTTAGACTGACCTAATCTTACTGAGCATGATTATCTCCTTGAAGCCTGTGGGAGTTTTACTGATTAAAGTATTGGGAGGTATAAACTGTGTTGGAAAATTAAATGCAAAACCAAAGAAGAACATATAATTCAAGCAAGTTGAGAAATGTTTTTCACATCAAAATATGAAATATGCACACACAAAATACAGTTACCATATTGAAATCTCAAATACTTCCAGTGGGAAAATTCCCAGCCAACTCTATAAGTGATGGAGCTGCCAGGTACCTCCTTCTCTCACAGAGGAGACAATCTCTGCACCCACCTGTGAGGCAGCAAAGGAAGAGACATGATCAGGAAATCAGCTGGGAAATTGGCTGGGAAACAAGTAATATCAGTCTAAATATTAGCAAAGACAAAGTTCATTTTACAATCATAGACAAGAATTTGTAACCTCCATGACAAGAGTAACAGAGACAGCAGCAGCTCAGTCCTCAGTCGTGTTTCTTGGGTACACATTCTTTCTTACTCTTTCTTTTCATCCCAGTTCAGCAGTAAAACAGCATCTTGTTTCAACTTTGATGCTACATGGGCATTACCAGGCCCTTTATTCCTGCAGTACAATGAGATGTGCTTTTCCCCTAAAGCTTTTAGTGAGTGCTGCAAAGCTTTCTATTACTGCTGAGTATTTTAGCAACCCCAAAAAAAAAAACCAAAAACCAATTAAGAGGCAAATAGGAATAATTAAATGTGTTCTGCCATCTTGGATTGATTTACAGTTAAAATTTGGCTGAGCAGTGTTCAGAGTAGTCTCTCACAGCCTATGTACAGTTGTAGAGAAAAGAAGGAGGGGCAGGAGGTCGGAAGGCTCGACCCTTCCTGAGTTCTGCAGTGCTGTGGGGTTGCCCGTGTTGCTGGAGTAACCGTGTCCTCCTTGGGAAAATCCTGCTGCTTGCATTGGAAAGAGGCTCCACTCCCTTGCTTCATGTCCCTGGAAAAGCAGTGAAACCAGTGACAGGGGATCTCCCCAGTGCCTGGCCCTGTCACACTGACACCTCGTCTTTTCTTGGCTTGTGGTGACCCCTGTCACTGCTGTGCTTGGGAAGGGTTTTTGTGGGACAGAGGGAGCCTTATCCCCCCTGCATGCTAATTCTGGGACAGAGCCTTGCTCTGAGCAGAGCACGGCTGGCTCTTCAGCTGCCTGTGAACGGACCAGGGAAACAGAAGAGTTTCAGAAGAATGTTCTTTATACTGCTACTCCCTAGCTGGCAGTTAATACAGATGGGACATGCAGTCAATTCCTTTGGGGATTAACCAGCAACTGAGCACTTCTCCTGGAGCCACTCCAGCCCTCCCCGCTCTGGGAGGCACAGAGGGGACAGATGTGCTGGGAATGCCCCTGGGGAGGCCAGAGGCAGCAGGGACTGGGCAGCCAGCAGCCAGGGTCAGCTGCACAGCAGGGCATGGCCAGGACCATCCTACAGCACACAAGCAGCGAGCACTGTGCTTGAGACATGGAGCATTTGCATAATGAATAAAGCTTGGTCTCACTGCTGGTTTTGCTCTTTGCACAGAGAGGCAAAGCGTGCTTTCGATGTGGATGTAGGGAGAAGAATAATCCTCCATTTTCCTCGGTAGATTTTCAGGCAATAAAAATGTTCTCCGCTGAACACACCTGTGCACACCTGCCTCGTGCTGGCTATGATAAACGGGGGCTCTGGATATCAGGAGTGTTTGCCTGCAGGCAGGTATGGAAATGCTTCAGGTTTGGTGCCGATTCCTGACACCAGCTTTTGGTCTTGTGGCTGGGAAAGGGGAGGTTCCCTTCAAACTCTCCCTCAAAATGCGCGGCCCGTATCTGGGTTAACCGGAGCGGTGCAGGCGGGCGGAAAGCTGCCCTGCAGGTTCCTGCCCCATCCCAGGGCTGCAGCACTGCAGGCTCTGCGCTGGGCAGGGACCTGGCCCCAGGGCAGGACTCTGCCCTGCCTGGCCCTGACTTTGGGCACGGCCTCACTGCAGCCTCAAGGATCTCAGCGACCTGCCTTTGTCAGAAGGCTTAATAACCACGTGTACATTCTTCTTCTCTTAAATTACAGAGCTGATTTTACTTTTCTTATGATGGCAATTTTATTGTAAGGTTTTATTTCTCTTTTACTGCGCATTAAGTGGAACATTGAGGTGGCTGTTCGGGAATCAAAATTACCCCTGTAACTGTAGCACAGTGAATAAGTATGTGCAAGAGAATAATCTTGTAAAAGCTGATTACCTCGGTCATTAATAATTAGGATTTATGAGTTAAGTAATATGCTGCAATACCTTGGCAATTTCATGTGGAAAGTAAGAGATAATTTTAGAAATAATCCATTGGGAAATCCCAAGCGACAACTAAACCAGCATCTTAGGTTCTGCCTGTGGCTTCTCCCTTCAGCTCTGGCTGTTTGAAGCTGGAGTGGCAATTTTCAGTCTTGTCTCATTTGTGGACATACACATTTGTTCATTTTAATTTCTTTGTGCATTGCTTAATTGGATTCTTAGCAAGATTTTTTATTTTACTGGGTTCTCCTGGCAAAAAAATTAATAGTACATCTGAAGCTTAAGTGCACGTACACAGAGTTGTCTGGTCTTTACATTCTCTTCTATATTTTTTTCTGATTGTTAAACAGACTCAGTATAAATTAAATTTTCGTATATTTCAAACGACAAGAAAGTACTTTCAATCTACTCCGATTTTTTTTTTCTTATTCAATGATATACAAAACCTGGCAAATTCAAGTCTTGCAAGTGTGGGGAGGACAATTACAAATCTAACAATATTTTTTCTGTGCCTTCTCCCTTCAAGTTCAGCCCGGTGCCTAAGTGGGTGCCCATCTCTAAATAAGCAAGTTGTTTATTGAGCATCCCTGCACGGCAGAGCTGCCACTGTGCGGGCCTGGCCTCCAGCATCTCCAAACATTCCAGCTATTTCTGCTCTGCCAATTACACAGCAGCAGAATCACACCTAGATTTTGCCTTTCAGGTGTTTGAGGGAAACCAGACAAATAATTCAGCTTCGCGATTCAGTACTAGGGAAGCATTCTATAATGTATTTTACATTCCTAGCCAGTGTGCCATTTAATAGTGGAGCTAATTTCTCACGTAAATGCTTCCTGAGCTGTGACAAAACGGCTTTTAAAATACTTGACTCCTTATTTTTTTTCCAGTGGAAGCAGAGGCAGATTTTAACTGTAGAGGAGCAGACAGCAAAATAAGAGCATGTTGTAATTGTTACTGAATGTAACAGAGCAGAAAAATGCCTGTGTCTCTTTCTTTAAGGACTCTCTGCTGAAGCTCTCCCCTCCTGGGAGGGCAGGGACCCTTGGCTGGGCTGCTGGAGTGGGCAGAACTCCTGTCCTGGCACAGAAACGAGCATAGATTTTGTTTTTCTTTTAAAATCTACTTTGCTCTCCATTGATGTATGTTTAAGCTATATGTTGTCCCACAGTCACAGCCAAGTTTCACCATTTTTACAGACACAGGTTTTTCAGGGGGATGTAGTTTGTCAGAATTCCCAGCAGATACATTGTCGACGTCCCATTTTTATACCACGAGGCTGTTCCTTTCCTAGCTTTTCCCCAGCTCGTTGGCAGGCGGTAAGGCAGCCCCAGCCGGCCAGGTGCCTCTGTAGAACGGGCAGGTGTAGGGGCACAGCCGGGGGGTGCCGGCGGTGGCCCTGCCGCCACGGCCGTGCGCCAAGTCTACAATCCAACACGTTTCCCGGCAGGACACCTGCGGGTCCCGCCGCGGGAAGCCCGGGGCTGTCGCTGCAGGGGCCGGGAAGAGCTGCCCGTGCTGCCCGCGGCTCTCCTCACCCCACCGCGCTGCCGCCGAGAGCTCACCCCGCACGGCCGGGACCCGCCGCGACCTGCGCGGGGCAGAGGAGGGCCCGGGACAGCCCGGCCCAGGCGGGGCAGGGGCTGTGCCGGCGGCGGAAGCGCCGCTCCGCCCGCCCCCAGCCGCGGGCCCCGCCGCGCCGCGCTGGAGGCGGCGAGCGACCCCCCGCCCGCAGCCCCTCGCCTGGAGCAAGCTGCGGCCGCAGTCGTACCAGAGCCCCAGCGGAGTGCTCGTCACCGACTTCCCCGTGGAGGACAGGTGCGCCTTCTCCGTGACTCAGCCCACCGGCACCGGCACGCGCCCGCCCGGCAGCCCCGCCATGGGATCGGTGTCCAACGGGACCGTGCGGCCGCCGGGCTCCCCCGCGCTGTCCCCGGAGCGGCGCTCCCGGCTGCTCGTCCCGGCTCCGGACGGTCCTGTCGGTTCCACCGCCAACGGCACCATCTCCTCGCCGGGCAGCGGGCAGGGCCGCCGGCCGCGGCCGCCCGGGACCGCGGGGCTGCCCGCGCTGGCCCCGCAGCAGGAGCGGATCGTGTTCGGAGCCAGCGCTCAGCCCGCACCGTGTCCCCGGGCAGCCGAGCCCCCGGAGGCGCCGGGGGGATCCCCCGGGCCCAGCCGGGCTGCCGGGCCCCCGGAGGCGCCGGGGGGATCCCCCGGGCCCAGCCGGGCTGCCGGGCCCCCGGAGGCGCCGGGGGGATCCCCCGGGCCCAGCCGGGCTGCCGGGCCCCCGGAGGCGCCGGGGGGGTCCCCCGGGAGCGGGCCGCCGGCGGTGCCGTGCGCGGAGCCCCCCGCGCTGCTGAGCACGCACAGCCCCGCGGCGCGCAGGGTGGGCTCGCAGCAGCTGATCCCCCGCAGCCTGGCCGAGAGCCGGCCCGCGGGCCGCGCCCAGGGCCACGAGCGGGGCCTCAAGGTGCGCAGCCTGGTGGAGACCCCCCGGCTGTCCCTCGGCAGCGACCCCGAGGACGAGCCCGAGGGCGGCCCGGGCGCGCTGCGGCGCGGGCTGCGCTCCACGTCCTACCGCCGGGCCGTGGTGAGCGGCGTGGACCTGGACGGCTCCGCCGACTGCAAGAAGAAAAACAGAATGTCCCAGCCCATCCTGAAAGCGGTGGTTGAAGATAAAGAGAAGTTCTCGAGCCTGGGGAGGATAAAGGTAAGGTGTGCCGATAGGTGAAGGTGTTGGCTCCTTGGGAGCCTGGCCTTCTGATCCTGCGTTTCCCATAAATGCTGGGAGTTTTCAGTTTGCTTTTTTGCTAATGCAAAACTTTTCGTAGTGGCTGTGAGTTTTTAAAGTGCTGTTTTCCAAGTGAGGTGTTGGAGATGGCGGGCTCTGTTGAAATGCAGGAGGCTCAGAGCCTTTGCTGGGTGCTTCCTGCTCACTTTTCCTGCTGGATTCTCCAGCTTTCACAACCAAACGGGCTTAAAACCTGTGTCCCAGAAAGGAGTAAACAGGAAAAAAAGGGACATTGTCTTAATAAAGTCTGCGTGCTAGAATAGAGACAGAAAAATGAACTTCCTCCCTCACTTCTCTGAGACATTACTTTTAAACTATTTTTAAAAATGACTGAGTGATTTTTAAATTGATACAAATCACTTCAGGTATTTTAATGCCTGAAAGTAATTTTAATTTTTAATGCCTGAAAGTAAAAGCAGCATGCCTGTTTTTAAATCTTGGTTGTAATCCCTTAGAATCCTCTTGTAGAGTTACATTGAATGTTAATGTATTAAATTATAGAGACATACTGATAGTGTTCTTTTACTTATCATAGTGTAATATTGTATTTCCTTATTTTAGATATAACTTGTTACTGTATGAAATATATTCATAGATTTCTGTGTAATAAAGTACATCAGGCCAAGGGCTGATGCTGTAGCTTTTAAATTAATTATCAGCTTTATGGCAGTTTTCAGCCAGTTTGAAGTTATGGTAGTGGATGCTTCTGTGAAAACGCTGCAAACAGTGAAATAGAAATTGATGAAATTGCGAACAGCTGCAGAGTGTGGCTTGGTTTGGTAGTAGACTTAAAACAGTGAGTTAAGTTCAAGATAGGAGGACATGAAACTGTGCTGTCCTTACAGAGTTCTCTGCAAGTAGTGTTTTATTAAATAGACTCTTGGGCCCTGGGCCTTGTTGCACCAGAACAGCTGTTTTATTTCAGAGGTTTGTTGTGCTGTCAGCAGGCTCCTTTACCAAGTGCTCTGAGTGGTTTTGTTTGCAGAGTGGAAGGGCAGCCTCTCAGTGCTGCGCCTCCACGGACAGCCCTGGGACAGAGGGGTGAGCTGGGAGTTCACTGAACCCCTCTCAAGCCAGTGTAGTGCTTTTGAAACACGGGGAAAATACATCTAAACAAGGCATGAGAGAAATGAAACTGGGGTAGCTTTTCACTTTCTCTGGTGACACAATTGTTTTTACTGAGCTCTTGTCCAGCATATGAAGTTTACAGATTTAGGGCCTGTTGATTTGGTGCCCAAGTCTTGAATAAAACAGACATTCTTGTTACTGTGATTATTTTGCATTCTCCTCCTTCTAACATATCTCCCTTTTCTCTTAAAATTATCTGCAGAAGATGCTGAAAGGACAAGGGACGTTCGATGGGGAAGGTGAGCCCTGTTCTGTCCAGACTTGCTAATAACTCCCAAGGGAAATGAACTTCAGGATCGTTTTGCACACTTCCTTTGTATGGAGTCAAAGACTCAGCACCTTGTTTTTCAGTAATGCAGCTGAGATGTGGGACCATAATTTTGGCACTAGACCTACCTTAGGGCTATTTTAAAGGCTGTGAAGTGGCAGACTAAAAAGGTGTGTCAAGGGCTTCTTTTCCACTTAAGCTCCTGTCCTTCCCAAAACCTGAGCTGTTGGCTGTGTTCACCTCAGCCCTGACTGCTCTGTGCAGTTCCATGGCAGGCTCCTCCACGTGGGGCTGCCTTCCTGCCTGGTCCTGGGGCTGCCCAGGTGCAGGACATTTGATCCCTTAGGGGTCTGGGGCCATCCCTGCAGCACACACCTGAGCTGTTGCTCTGGGCTGGGGGGTGACACAGCTGTTTCTGCCTTCTCATCAGCTGAGGCTGCTGGGCTGAACCCTTGGGCTCTGTAAGCATTTTCTTTTCTTGCAACCTAGGCTTCAAATACAAGTGTCAGAAAAATACTGTCTGTGCAGCTGTATTTTTGTGTTACTCGTTAATTCTGGGTTTTGCCAAGTTTGCTGCTTTTCCTGATATTTCAAGAAAACATCTATGATGAGTCCACAGAAGTTCTGTTATAATAACTGCTACTCTCTTGGCTTTTCTCTGCATAATGCCTGTTTGAGGTTATCTCAGGGGCTGTGTTACCTTCCTCTTGTTTCTGCTTTCAGAGCTTCCCACTGTGTTCTCTGTGCATCATCCCCTTTTCCTACTCTTTATTTTTATCTCTTCTCACACTATCTCCTAATGATGTTTTCTGGATTCTCTTCCAATGCTCCTGTCTGTCTTGGATGATCCCAGCTAATAACTTTCTGTGGAATGCCTCCCACAATTCAGTTGCTGTGACAGTTTCCTCTGTTAAAAGTGTGTAAACTCTACAGGCCCTTCTCCAGGAGCTGCTCCAAAGGCCACACCTGGTCGAGCAGTGGGGCAGGGCTGTAGGTCTGAGCAGGTGGGTCAGACCCACCCAGCCAGGTGAGGAACTGCAGGAGTTGGGGCCCTGCCTGGAGCAGCCAAACTTCCACTTCAGTTCCCCTTTCTCCTGTGGAGGAAGATTGGGTGTTATCCAAAGCCTGGCCCATCTAAAAGTACCTTGCAGAGCCTGCCTGCTTAATTCATCTCTGTGTTTTTGTGGTGTTGAATTTGTGTCCTTGCTCACTGCTGTTGCCAGGGTGTGTGGCCAGGGAGGTTGGGAAGCAGCAGAGTGCTCCACGCCTGTGTTCCTTTGCCACCGATAGTTCTGAGTTAATGATGGCACAACTCAAACACACCAGGAGTGTGTTTGGTCTTAAGGTTCATAGGTCTCGTTCTTACTCAGGCTTTTAACTTTCTATTTGGAATAGTTCTGACCTCATATCTCTGAAAATGGGAAACAGTGAAATGTGAAGACAGTATTCAGAGTTGACAGAAGAAGGGTTGCTGTGGGCAGTATGCTTTTCCTGGACAGGAAAATAGTGAGACCTGCAAATCAGTGTCTGCTCCACTGAGACACAATCCCATTTTCTAATTGCTGGTTAATTACAGAACTGGGTATAGCAAACGAAGGAAGAAAAAATTGTTTGCTATTTTTTTTTTGACAAAGGCCACATCTGTTCTTTAATTCGGTCTGGGAGGATCTTTGGGTACAGTGATCCATTGTCACTGTACTGCACCATTGTCCAGCCCAAATCAGTTGCTATCTTTGTCTGGTGGAGAGTGAGCAGCACAGTGACACTTTGGTTTCTTTCATTGTTTAAATGTTACTTTAAATTTTTATGAGAGCAGCTAAACTAACTTTCTAGCAATGACTGACATCCTGTTGTTTTTTGACAGAAAATGCTGTATTATATCAGAACTATAAAGAAAAAGCTCTGGACATAGATTCTGATGAAGAGTCTGAGCCCCAAGAGCAGAAGCTGGATGACAAGGTTGTTTTTCCCTATAAGCCCCTGAGGTCGACGTGGAGCCAGCTCTCTGTGGTGAGTTGTGATCCTTGTATGGCCAGAGGCAGGATCTCAGGATGGGTTGAAGCAAAGTCTTCTCTCACTTGCTGCTAGAGTTCCTGGCTGAAATTTGTCGTCATCTTTTTCATCTCATGAGAACAACGTGGAGGTCCCAGTCAGTTACTGGTCTTTGTTTCACATAAAAAACAATGAAACTAAGTTCATTTAGAGTCCTGTATTTGGCAAAGGCACAACTTCACTGATTCATTAAAAAAAGCGTCGTGTGAGTTCACTGGAAGGGTGAATTCTACTAAAGAAAGGCTTCAGTTAGTTACAAACAAGTTGCTGCTGAATTGCTCTAAATCACTGCACACCAGCTCTTAGGCTGACTCGAGTGCAGATGTTTAATGGAAAGCGTTTTGAGAAGTGGAGAGCAGAGCTGGTGGTGCTGTGCTGTCCCTGCACAGGCTGGGAAGAGTCAGCAGGGCTTTGGCAGAGCAGCATCGTTAAACAGAGTAAATTCAGCTGTTCTGGTCAGGGCTGCAGTCTCACTGCCTGCCCTGCTCATAACTGACAAATTACTGATGGCAGCTGCTACTGCCACAGCTCTTTCTCGTACGTGTGATTTTGGGACTGAAGGAACCATTGACATTCTGTGTTTACGTGGTTATTCTTGGATCATTTCTGTGGCTTCTGGAGGGATATCCCCATAATGAAGGGTTTGGGGTTGTCTTTTGTTAATGTAACTTGTAGAATGTTGTAGATGCTCATTTTGGGCATTAGAGAGACTATGCCATGACAAGATCACCTGGTGTATTTGACCATCAGCTCTGTATATCCCAGTGAAGGAGGGATTAAGCCTCAGGGAGATCCCCAAAGGCTGGTTAGATGGTCTGATTAGCAGGGCAGTCTTACAGATGCTGATGACCCTTTGCAGTTTAAAGTACTGAAAGGTGAATCTCTCTGATTCAGTAATTATAAAGAAGGCAAGACAATGTGGTTTTGAAAAGATGTGCTTTAATTTTCTTTTTCCAACAATCAAATACTTAAAATACAATAATTGGCTTCATGTTGCAAAAAAAAAAAAAAAAGTGTTTATAATGAAGTCAAATTGTTTTTTCTGCCTTCTGGGCAAACTAGCAGTTAAATGTTCAACAGCTGAGGTATTTTGGAAGGAATGCTATTTAGTAATAATAATGATAATTTCAAAACAATAATTTGCTTTGAGACAAAAACAGCATGAAGACCATCTCAGGAGGAGAACTGTTCTCTGCTGTGCTTCAGTTACAGAAACCAACTTGTTCTTTACTGCTCCTCACACTGAAATTTGTTCACTGTTTGTGTTTGATTTACAAAATTGGAAGTGGGGAGTATACAGGAGAAGGTGGTGCATGGAGAAAACAAAATCTGGGAATGTGATACTCAGAGTGACTGTGTTTATAACTCTGGAAAAATTACATGCTGTCAATGTGTATTAAGAAGTTAAAAAGTGAGTCTGGAGTTGTTGCAGGAAGTCAGCTGGAAAATGTCAGTCCTGGGTTTCAGCATACGCTAGGAAAGGAGGAGGAGAATGTCTCTGGGGTTTATGAGCAGTGCCTGTGCTGGGAGGCAGGGGCAGAGGGATCCCCTCTCTCTGCAGGAGGCTTCCCTGGGGGAGCTGCTGCAGCTCCCACCACGCTGTGGTTGCGGGTAGTGCCCTTCAGGTATGGAGTGGTCACATTCTTTATGAGAGCAGTAATAAAAAAGGGTGTTTCTGTCTTCCTGAAGTGTATTCACACGTGTTGATCTTAGTTGTGACTGGTTTCTCCTTCATGGTAAAATCAGCTGCTGTGAGTGGCTTTAGGGAGCTTGGGTCACTGTCCAGGGCTGGCACCTTCCTGGGCCCCTCACAGGGTCACTGTGCAGGGCTGGCACCTCCCAGGGTCACTGTGCAGGGCTGCCACCTCCCAGGGTCACTGTGCAGGGCTGCCACCTTCCTGGGCCCCTTCCAGGGTCACTGTGCAGGGCTGGCACCTCCCAGGACCCCTCCCCGGGTCACTGTGCAGGGCGGCCCCCTCCCAGGGTCACTGGGCGGGGCTGCCACCTCCCAGGGCCACTGTGCAGGGCTGGCACCTCCCAGGGTCACTGTCCAGGGCTGGCACCTCCCAGGACCCCTCCCAGGGTCACTGTGCAGGGCTGCCACCTCCCAGGGTCACTGTGCAGGGCTGCCACCTCCCAGGGTCGCTGTGCAGGGCTGCCTGCCCTCCGTGGTACCAGCCCAGACCCCTGGTGTGACAGTCTGGGGCCTTCAGGGCTGATGTCTGCACTGGCTCCCCTTTCTCTCCCCGTGTCAAAGGGCTTGTGGTCACTTTGGGTTTGGTGCAGCCACTTAGCAGATTCCTGGTGAGTTCACCCCCACAGCACCTCTGTGTTTTGAACTTTTTGTCCCTGACCGGAGTTCACCTGTCCTCCTTTGATCCTTTGCTTCTCACCTCCATGGCTGAATCAGTCATTGCAGGGGAAAAGCCAGTCCAGTGTTAGTAGCAGTGATGTTGGGCCTCTTTCATTCCTTCTGGCCGTGTGCTTAGCTTAAATGAAGTTTTTGTTTGCTTAGTATCACATGTGATGTTTTTTTAGATTATTTCAGTTTAAACTTTTTGGACACATCAAAATTAGGTATTGAATTTTCTTTGGCAGAAATGGCCAAAGCAGTGTCCATATCTGGGCCTCTCTTTTGGAAGTGTTGCTGTTGATGGGGAGTGTGAGGCTGGGCCCTTGGCCTGTGAGTTCACGTGCCATGAATTCCTGTGTACCTTGTGGGACACACCCGTGTGTGCCAGCTGCAGTTTGGAGCACGAGTTCAGCAGGTGCCCATGGACCTCCCTGCACTCTGGCAGTGTCTGTGTTAACAGGGAGCACTGAAATCTGGGGGATGCGTTCCTAGGTATTTCCTGTGTTGGTGTATTTTTAGAAAACTCTTCCACTGCATCCAGAAAAAAGTTACATTGCACCTTTCAGTGCCATTGCACTTCCTCGGGAATGCTCTGGAGCTTTCAGGCTCCTGATTAAAATGTACTTCAGTTGTTTAATAAAAAGACATCTAATTAGTTCTTGCTCAGCATCCAGAAGTGTCTGCTTGTGGTGCTGTGGGAATCTGGGAGCTGTGTTCCAAAGGCTAGTGGCTCCCACATTGGAATGTTGATGTAACTTCCACAGGCATTTGCCTGTGAGTCTGTACCTTGGTGTGCAGACCAGAGAGTGGCACCTCCTTATTCCTGCTGTCCAGCATTGTGGGGCCAGCTGTGCAGGAATAAAATGAGGAATAATATGTCCTTCAAAATTCCAGGGAGCAGGTGGAGCAAGAAGAGAAAGCTGTTGATGGTAGCATGTTAGGAGCTTTTGGAGAAGGCTGACAGAAATGGGTGTGGGGTCTTGTGTCTGTGATGTGCCTCTGCTCCACAAAGAGAACAGGGCCTTCCACGGGTGTGGTGCTGTGGTCCTCTCCCTTCCCTTGCCCTGGTGTCCCTCCTGTGTTTAGAACTCCTGTAGAGCCAGGCCCGCCTTGGTGCTTTGCTTTCTAGGTTTTGGCAGTACTGTCTCTCTTTTTAATCACATTTTCCCACAAAAGGTATTCAAAATATTGATTGATTTGTCTTTGTAGGTGAAGAAGAATGGCCTGTCAGAAGCCATCAGCCAGGAGGAAAGGAAGAGACAGGAGGTACTCTGTGCTTTGGGGCTGGCTGCTCAGGGCTGCACTGCACGCCTGGCTCAGTGCTCTGCTTGTTGATAAGGAGACGTTGATAAGAGTTCATTGCTTGGCTTTCTGCACTCCAGTGAAGTGTCCTTTCTCCCCAGGGAGAAAAAAATGAGCCCAGTGTGTGCTGAGGTGCCTGTGTCCATGCCAGGGGCTCCTGGGGTGCTCCAGCCTGGCAGCGCCAGGGGAAGGGGTGGCAGTAACCTCCAGCTCGCAGAGGGGGGATGTGGCACAGGAGTTTTTATAGCAGTGAGGAGCAAAGAGCAGCTTCCACAGAGCCCCTGGGCTGTACCTGCCCCTGTGAGCAGTGCTGGGCACGTGGTGTGCCTGCTGGAGCCCAGCTGCTCCCTGAGCCCTGGAGCAGGGCAGGGGCCTCCCTGCTGGCAGCAGCAGCACCAGGGTGCTCTTCGCTTTTCTCTTCCTCTTCTCTCTCTTTGCCCTTTGCTCCTTGTGTCCTCTTCATCCACTTTCCTTTTCCTCTGTGCTCCTTGTGTCCTCTTCATGTGCTGTACCCCCCTTGATCAGTGCAGGGCAGTGTCACAGGGAAGGAGAGCTTGCCAAGCTTGGCCTGGCCAGGGCAGCTGTGTCCCTGCAGCTCCTCCCCAGGTGTGTCCTGCACAGCAAATAGGGCTTGCCTAGGAGCCCTGCAGCATTACCTGCCATGGGAATCTGTCCCAGTCTTCATTCTTCTTCAGGACATGCCTCAGCCTCCTCCTGCTGGGAAGCTTTTGAGCCAAGGCATATATTTCAGTGATGTCCTTTAGGAGCCCTTAGTCTGTGTTTCCTGGAGCCATACTTGCATCCTTTCAAAAAGAACAAGTTCTTTGGATTCCTTTTAAATGTAAAGTCTTCAATGTTAGCAAAAAATGTTTTCATGCCTGAGGGTTTTCAATTTGAATTTTAGAGGCCAGTTCTTTCAGTGGGAGCCTAAATAAATATTTTTAAGCTGTAGTTACATTACCAATTCATGCTTTTGCTGTATTTCTTTTAAACTGCTTTATCATTTATTCTTTATCTGTTCTTTAAATTGCTTTTTAGAGCCTATTAGATTATTTTATAGTTATATGCATTGTCACTGCAGAAAAATATTTGTTTGTTTTCTGCCTTGATTAATGTCCATGTCCTGTCTTCATGCACATCCCATCTTTCAGAATCTGTTAGTGAGGTGGATCTCTGTGCATATTTTGGCTGAAGAAAATGTGTCACAGACTGGTTTGAACTAAAATTCTTTTCAGTAGGTCTTTCCTTGCAAGCCTAAAACACCTGTGTATGTGTGTACAGCCACAGGGTGCACGTGGCCCCTGAGAGTGTAACTGTCCTTGGGGTTCACACGTCCCCTGGCCCTGGTCTGGAGCAGGTGAACCCCAGTGTGGCTTCAGGTGCCATCCAGGAGAGCCCAGCAGGCAGCAGGGAGCTGCCCCAGCCCTGGCTGTGTCAGGCACCCTGCTCTGGGTTTTGCTCTCCAGATGTGTTTGGGTCATGGTGAGATGATTCTCTCTCCCTTCCTTGCCCATCAGGAGCAGTGTCTGCCCCATTCCTGCCCGTGCTGATGGCTCTGCTCCCAGTCTGGGGAGAGCTCCACCAGGGGCCTCAGCCTGCTCCCTGCAGCCTCGCTCTGTGCTCTTGGGGTCACACCTGCTCTTGAATTGAAAACTCCTGCTTTGCAGTTGCACTGAAAACTCTGAATGTAGGCTTGTTAACAAAGACTTTGTTTCTAGTATTAAATCACTTATTTCTAATTAATGATGCAGCTATTATAGAGATTAATATTCAAGTCTTAATCTCTAGCTTACATCCAAAACTTTGCTTTGCATCCCTGCTCAACATTTTCTTTTTGTTTTTAAGGAAAAAAGCCCGGTCACTAGTAAGTCTCTTCTTTTCCCCCTTCACTTTGCAGGCAATATTTGAGGTGATATCTTCTGAGCACTCCTATTTGCTGAGCCTGGAGATTCTGATCCGGATGTTTAAAAATTCCAGGGAACTGAGCCTCACAATGACCAAAACAGAGAGCCACCACCTCTTCTCCAACATCACGGATGTTTATGAAGCAAGCAAAAAGTAAGTGTGGCATTTCTGTATTTAACAGAGCTGTGCATCCTCAAACATAGCAGCAGGTTTCTTTTTGGATGCTGAGTGAACCATTTTAGTGGTGAGCATTTCTTCCTAAACTCCTGCTGGTTTGAAGATGGAAAATACAAGTGGCAGAGATCTGCACAGGAGTGTGAGCAGGGCTGGCCTGGGATTTGTGTCTCTGAAAATGGGGAGGGAAGGAAAGCACAGAGTGAAACGTAGTGGAAGTCAGCATCCTTCAAATCTAAACAGTTCTGGGCTAAATGCTGACCAGGCATTCAGACCTGGTCCTTGCAGGGTTTCAAATAAAGCTTAGTCTGCCCTGCTGAGCTGTTAAATTTCAGCTGGAGTGCCAAGCTTGCCCTGGAGAGCTGGCTCATGCCAGGAGAGGCAGAGGGTGCTGTCCTGAGGCCTGGCTGTGCTCTGGGACTGTCACCCCTGTCACCCCTGTGTGAGCTCCAGGACCTGGCTCTGCTGCCACGGGGAGCAGCTGCTCTGCTGCTGCTTTTGGGCACATTCCTGAGTCTGGAACAAGGCAAGCAGACACACTGCAGATAGTGCCTGAAGAGGAGGAAATGGCAGATCTTACATGATACAAGCACAGAAAAGCCTTGTTGTGACTGGTAATCACTGCCAATGTTATTTAATCCAGGACATGCATATGTATGTACTCTCAGAGTACTTCACACTCTCTTTGCACCAAAAAGTTGCTGCATGTGGCTTTGCTGCCTTGCAATTTGCTCTGTTCACAGCAGCAGGTGGATTATGTGTTCCACATCCCTAGAGCACCAGAATGTCTGTGTTGCTTTTCCTGTCCCAGATTTGCAGTCTGAAGGGAGCACAGTGTCTGCAGTGGCTCCTGGCCTCCTGAAGGTGCTGAGTGGTCACAGCTCTGTACAGCTCTACAAGGATCTCTTTACCTGTGGAACAGAGAAATATTGGCCTCCTTTCAGAAGGCTGAAGGTTGACAAGGATTCTAATGGTTTTTTATTTTGTTCCCCCTTAATTTGTTCCCCTTGTGAATTCTTTAGCATTAAATCCTCATTTACCTTGGTGGAACTTGTGAAGGTCCGTGTCCCCAGTCACAGTCACTTCTTGGCTTTTTTCTCTGAGACACCACAAAGTCTGTGGAATTTGACATCTGTTGTGCAGCAGTTTGACTTTTGTCTTCTGAAGCTCATGCAGCAACAATATGTTGTTTTTTGGAGGCTGATGTGCTGTGTCAAGTGCAAAGCCAAGTGTAGTTTAAGAGCTACAGAGCAGGAGAACGTTTGGGTCTGGCTGGAGACCCTTCCTTTCTCCCTCCCAATCCCCTTTCTTTGTCTCTTGCAGTTGAGGTCTTTTTGCCAGAGGTTGGGAGTTGTGTGGCCCCAGAGCCACCCCAGTCTGGTGGCACCGGTGTCAGGGAGTGCAGCTTATCAAAGGCTTTGTTTTCAAGGAAAAGTTCCTTTTACAGGTACTCCTTGCACAAAATGTGAGGTGTAAAGGTAAAGGACAATGGGGGTGGGGAGAGCAGTACTCTTAGGGGAACTCTAACATCCCTTTTGATTAATAGTCTTCAAAGGAAGTGGGAGGGAGAGGAAAAAAATAATGGAAAAATACCACACTAGCCTAGAATTATAATCTTATTCTTTTGCCTGTGAAGTCTCATGGTTTAAGAGCTTGGTATTTTATGACTTGGGGTAAAATCAAAAGTCATAACTCCTTTTAAACTTAAATGGAAACATAATTTATCTCCCAGGTTTTGCAGTACTGTTAAACTAAAACAAAACTTTGTGCTGGCTTTGAGCAATGTCATTTGTGTAAACAATGGAAGTGATTTTAAACCAGATACCAGCTTGGTATCTCCAAACTGTTGCTTTCTATTTTCAAGGTGTTTCAAAGTAGCAAAATCCACCCTTTGGTATAAAATGGAGCATCTGTCCCATTCTGCTGTTTTCTTAAGCAGCCTTTGCTTAGTACAAAACCTGAGTATGAGTATAGTTACCAGTTGTTTTGGTTGCTGGGAGAAAGTTTGGTGAGCTGAAGAACCTGAGCTGATAAAAATGCTTTCTAAAAACCTGTAGTCAAAACTGCTTAAAGCCACTGTCTAGGAACTTTGACTTGGAACATGTTTAATGGAAGCTCTCCAATAACACCAGGATAGGCCTGTAGTGCCTGACAGGGCATTCCTGGGAACAAAGCTGTCTTTGTTGGAAGCAGAATGCAGAGAGTAGAGACTGTCTCTGCTTTTGGGAGCTCCCTGGAGTGTCTCTGACAGAGGGAAGTGGAGATGGATAACCTGTGCAGCACATGCTGCGTGTGTTCATGGAAACCTCCTGGAAGGTGGCTTCAGAGAGCTGGAGTTCAGTGGCCTCGTGTGATGTGCTGCAACCCAAACTCACCAGTGCAGCCCTGGCCAGGAGCTGTTGGACTGGGCTGTGGGGATGCCAGGGAGCAGCTCAGCTGGGAATGAGCCAGGAATGCAGCCTGAGAAATCAGTGCCAGGTCGGACAGCTCCCCAGGAGCCTCTCTGGGGAAAGAGGAGTCCCAGGGAAATCAGGGAAGTGTCTTCAGGAGCAGCTGGTCTGCAGGGTCAGATCCCCAAGTTTATAGGAAGAAGGGAAGATTCAGCATTTGTGCCTTCTCTGCCATTAGGCCAGCAAAGGGCAAATGCTTCTGTGATACCAGAGCAGCATTAGCAGAAAAAGATCCTAACAAAACCATTTTAACAGACTCTGTCAGGTTTTAAACTCTGTCTTAGTCACAGAATCACAGGATGTGAACACTCTGGTTGTGATGTGTTCATGGCTTGTCAGAGACATTCCCATTCCGTTGTCCCAGTGTCCCTGGGTGCGTTTATTGCCTGAATGGACATTTGTTATCCTCCAGGTCCCACCTGTGCCCAGGTGCTCTGGGCACTCTCCTGCTGTCTGGGGAATCTCTCTGGAGCAGGATATCTTGGCAGGGCTGCTGTGGCCTCCCAGTGCCCTGGATTCCTGCCAGGGCACTGTAAATAGCTGGCAAGGAGAGTGGCTCCCCAGTGGGACAGCCTGGGGCGTGGGCTGGCCCGGAGCTGCTGCAGAGGAGCACAATGCTGCAGGGGAGCACAATGCTGCAGAGGAGCACAATGCTGCAGAGGAGCACAATGCTGCAGGGGAGCACAATGCTGCAGGGGAGCACAATGCTGCAGGGCCAGCTGCTCCTGCCTGGGTCTGAGCTGCTCCTGCTGCTGCCCAGGAAAGGTGTTTTATGGGCTGTGAGTCTGCAGGCTCAGGTGTCACATTTGTGCGTGTAGCTCTGTGTTGGTTTCCATTATTGAGACTGGGGGAACTCGCCAAACAAACTGATTTCAGTTCTGCACTTTAATCACCCTCTCTCCAGCCTTTTTTATTTTGTAAAAACTGATTTTGATTCAGCATAAAAATTCTATGGAAATAAGACCATTTTTCCTATTTTTGCTATTTTAAATCCTTCCCTGAATAACAATAATGTTGCAGCTGTTCAGATTCTGTTCCTGATGAGAAGGTTCAGATTTGGAGAGGTTAATCAGAAATCTTTGTTACCTCTAGCTGAAGTTATCTCAAGGTGGCAGTTGTTACTTCAGTGCCCCTGTCTCCAGGAGCAAGAGGCTGAATTCTGCTTGCTGCCCCTCCAGTGGTGGTGGCAGCAGCACCCTGGAACTAAACCTGCATTTCTGAATTTGGCCCTTGGCCTTCAGGAGTGTTGCAGAGTGGATGGTTCTTTTAAACCATCCACTCTGTAAGGACAGGATGAGGGAAATAAAATTCTGTCCTGCAGTGCTGTTTGACTTTCTCTGAATTGGATCTAACTTTAACCAGAAAAGTCCTGGATTTAACAAAGAGATGTTTGAAATAAATCCTTCTGACATTCAGCAAAAATAGCTGCACATATCACAGCAAATTCCTTGTTGGCTAAATTGAATGGAATCATTTCATCCCTCAGTCCTGAGCTTTATGGCAGAATCTGTCCTAAAATTGTTAGTGAAAGGGTCTATGATGTGTCTGGTTCACTGATTGTATCTAATAATTGGCAGATTGGATATGGAAAACTACAGCTTTTGATTCAAACTTCAGTGCAGGGTTTCCTTACGGGACATATTGGAGATGGGACTTTGATGTACTGCTCCTTTGTCCCTCTTTGCCCTTTTTTCTTTTCTTTTTTTTTTTCTGTCTTCTACTCTTCCAGCTCTTTACTATTCTTACAGGGACTGTCTCTGATGATGTCACTGATGAAGCAGCAGATAAATTTTGAAGGTGGAAGTTGTGGCCCAGCAGGGTCCAACACCTTGTCAGTGTGCCATAACGCAGCAGGAAATGTTGGATTTCCTCATTTCCTGAGCAAAGTGAATTGGCAACAGTGGGAGGTTCTCCCAGCCATAAACATGTCTGAGCAGAGAGAAACAAATCCCAGTGTGGGATGGGGCTCTGCTGTGGCTCCTGAGACACTGCAGACTCCACACTTACAGGCTCTTTTTTCTGTAATTTTATTATTTATGTGCCCCTTGGGGCTGGTCCTGGCACTAAACCCAAATCCACAGCACAGGACAAGTCTGTGAGAGCTCACAATGTGCTGTGCCTTGGAGGAGGCTGTGTGGGGGACAGGAGGTGCTGGAGGGCTCAGCAGTGACAGGGCTGTAACAAATCCTGCTCAGCCCCTGCAGGCAGAGCCCTGTTTATCAGCCAGTCCGTCTGCAGTTACTGTGTCACAAAAACAGAGCCCAAAACCAGAGCAAAGTCCACTTGATTGTCGTGGCTCTGGCTGACCCAGTGAGAGCCTGGCAGGCACTCAGTGCAGCAGCTGCTTCTCAGCACACCTGGACAGTGCCTTAATTCAGTTAAGCCCTGCTGCTGCACACAATCAGCTGCTGCTCATCCTGTTCTGCTCCTCTCGCGTGTTTGAGGTGTGTTCTTAAAGCAAACTGTGGAGAGCATCACTTGAAATAGGTGGCAGATTTGAAGAGCCACTGTTAGTGATAAAAAAATTGAATAAAGAGCTGAAATTAAATAAAGCAGATTTCAAAATACTGGAGCTTAATGTGAGCTCGTGTGTTCTAAGTATTTCCTTAATGTTTTCTGTGCTGGATGAGAATTTTTGTATGAACTTGTTGACTCCAGGGAGTTGAGGATTCTTGCAGTGAATGCTGATGTACAAAGGCTTCAGCCAGGGCAGCTTTTCATGTGTGAGGGGTGTGTGACCTGCAGAGCTGATCTGTGAGCTGTTCCACACCAGACAGTGGGGGATTACCGTGAGCATCATGGAAATCAAGTCTTGTGCTTTGGGAACATCAGGAGTGCAGAAAGCAAGGGGAGGCATCCAGTGGCCAGAGACTCACATGTGGGACAGAGACAGACAGCAGAGAAGTTGTCAGAACAAGCATGCTTAGGGGAAGAGCCAGCTCAGGATTTTGGGTTCTGTGCCTGTTTTCAGTGTTTCCAGTGTTTGGTTCCAGGGGAGGACTGCAGCACGTGGAGCACCATGTCCTGCTCCACCACGTGGCTTTGTCCTTGGCTCAACAGCCACACATACCCGTACTCCATCAAGCACCTCTGGTGCTGTGCTGCCTTTAATTGCAAGAGGAAATGTGTTAATGCGTGTATGAAGTAGTTTCATTTCTTTTCCAACCCTGTTTCTGGAAATTCTGGTCTGACCAGCTCAATGATGCTGTTTGGTTGTGGCAGTGGGAGAGCGGGAAGTGCCTGTGCCAGCACTGCTGCTGAGCTGCCAGGGGCCAGCAGCAGCCTTGGGCCCGTGTCCTTGGGCCGTGTCGTGGGCCCGTGTCCTGGTCCCGTGTCCTTGGGCCGTGTCCTGGGCCCGTGTCCTGGGCCCGTGTCCTTGGCCCGTGTCCTTGGCCCCGTGTCCTTGGGCCCGTGTCCTTGGGCCCGTGTCCTGGGCCCGTGTCCTTGGGCCGTGTCCTGGGCCCGTGCCCTGGGCCATGTCCTTGGGCCGTGTCCTGGGCCATGCCCTGGCCCGTGTCCTGGGCCCGTGTCCTGGGCCCGTGTCCTGGGCCCGTGTCCTGGGCCCGTGTCCTGGGCCCGTGTCCTTGGGCCGTGTCCTGGGCCCGTGTCCTTGGGCCGTGCCCTGGGCCCGTGCCCTGGGCCATGTCCTTGGGCCGTGTCCTGGGCCATGCCCTGGCCCGTGTCCTGGGCCCGTGTCCTTGGGCCGTGTCCTGGGCCATGCCCTGGGCCCGTGTCCTGGGCCCGTGTCCTGGGCCCGTGTCCTTGGGCCGTGTCCTGGGCCCGTGTCCTTGGGCCGTGCCCTGGGCCCGTGCCCTGGGCCCGTGTCCTTGGGCCGTGCCCTGGGCCCGTGTCCTTGGGCCGTGTCCTGGGCCCGTGTCCTTGGGCCCGTGTCCTGGTCCTGTGTCCTGGGCCCGTGTCCTGGGCCCGTGTCCTGCCAGCTCTGCCCTCGCTGCCCTGCCGAAGGAGGGATGGCCTCGCCCTGTCACAGGCCAGCCCGGCTGGCATCGCTTGGTAACTGGATTGTGTCAGGGGAGTGTTGTGAGAGGAAGATGCTGTTTGCATGTAAAAGTGAGCAGTTGATGTTAACCCCCCAGGTTCTTTGAAGAGCTGGAGGCCAGGCACCAGAGCAGCGTTTTCATCGACGACATCAGCGACATCGTGGCGAGGCACGCGGGCTGCAGCTTCGACCCCTACGTGAAGTACTGCACCAACGAGGTGTACCAGCAGCGCACCCTGCAGAGACTGCTGTGAGCATGGCACAGCCTCCGTGCTGCCGGGCACGGGGCAGACCTGGGGCTGCCAGCCCTGCTGGGTGCCTTCCTCTGAGGGGACTGGGGCCCTCCTGCCCGCTCATGGCTCACGTGCTCTTTCCTCCATCAGTTCAGTGTCACACAGTGTGACAGTGGCCCTGTGTGGCACACCGGGCTCTGCCCTCACCGCTGGGGTGGCAGCTCCTGAGGTTTGATGTCAGTGCTGGGGCTGGTGGATCTGAGGGAACAAAAGCTGAAGGTTGGGGTGGTCTGACTCCTGCAAATCACACTTCCTTTTTATAAAATAATGGTTTATTTAAAATGTAGCAACTCGCACAATCGTTTGGTAAAACATACCATTGAATTCTCCCATGCTCTTTCTCCCCAGAGCCACAAACCCAGCCTTTAAGGAGGTGTTGTCCCGGATCGAGTCCCACGAGGACTGCCGGAACTTGCCCATGATCTCCTTCCTCATCCTCCCCATGCAGAGGGTCACTCGTCTCCCCTTGCTGATGGATGTGAGCACCCACTTCCCTCTTTCCTTGCTGCTTGTTCTCGCAGTGTTAATGTCCTCTCACACTCAGTTCTGGTTCTCTCCAGTCTCTTCATGCCTTCTCCCTTACGCCACTCCCGGGCTGTGGATTGTGGATTCCTGCTGCATTTGTTTGCTGACTGGGACTGGGCCCTCCTGCTCCCCCATCCACAAGTTAAATACTTGGATGTTCTAGTGGGAAGATTGTACAGTAAAGGGTCAGAATGGTTCTGAAACTCAGGAGGAACCAGCACAGGAATTGTATGTAGTGCTAGGATTGAAATGAACCCTGCAGCAGAAAAACAAGGGCCCTTAGGCAGGGATACTCTTGGGAACCTGAAGGATGGACTCCATTCCCAAGGGAGCTGTGTGTGAGTGGCACTGAGCTGTCCCTCCCTGTGCAGTGACCAGGGACTCAGAGTGATGGAAGTGCCAAGGAGTGTGTGTCAGGCAGAATTCACACCAGGAGTTAGGGTATTTCACTTAAGGTGCCAGGACTGAGGGAGCAGCTGGACCACCAGCAGGAGTGCAGATTGTGATCAGGCTCAGATTCCAGCACTGGTAGGAGCCAGAAACAGAACTGATAATTTTGTTCGGTATATTTTTAAATTGAGCACTGAGTAATTTGATCACCTGGACAGTTAGTTCATTCATGGACATTCAGTTCTCTCTTCTCTGCAGTACATTTCTAAGTAAAAAATTGAATAATAATCCAGCATTCCTGCAGAGTGTCGCTGGGGGTGCCTTCCCCTTCTTGGGTTTTTTTCCTATACCTCCTTCCCCTCTTTGGCTGAAATAATCTAAACAATCAAATGAAGCATTTTATTTCCCACTCTTTCAGTTTTGTTTTTTGTTTGGAGATGGTTGTATAAACCTCTTCTGGAGAGGTGCAAAGCATCACTTTGTTCCCAAACCTTTGCAGGGAGGCATTCCTTAGTGTGACCAAGTGACCGGTGTTCCCTCTTTATCTCAGTCCACAGCTGTGATTCAGCTTCTGGATTTCAGTTAAGATGTGAAACCTTTCTAGGTTGCAGTCTGTGCTGCTTGGTCCTCTGAACTAACTGATGTTTTGTTCCAGACTATTTGCCAGAAAACCCCCAAGGATTCAGCAAAATACGAGAACTGCAAGCAGGCTCTGAAAGAAGTCAGCAAGGTATGTTCTCAAGTCATTCCTGAGTACTTCCAGGGAAAAATGGATGTTTTCCATGCATAAATAATGCAGGTGGGAAAAGCACTGAAGTGTAGAGGCTCTGCACTGTTGTATTTAAGGAAGGGCACTGGGGATTGGGTCTGTGCAGAATTACTGGCTCCTACTTTAGAAAAGATCCCAAACTGGATGATAGTGTGGTGATTGTGGGTTTGTAGGGGGAGCACTGTGGGAAGTTCATCCAGCCAAAGGAGGGTGTGTGTTTGGAGCTGATCATCAGCCTGGGCCCTGCTCAGCCAGAACTTGGGCTGAACCTTTGTTCCCCCTGGAGAATCACAAATTACGGGGTTCCTGTTCCCACAGGGGTGAGGGGGGTCTGGGAGCAGTGCAGCCACCGGGCCAGCCCTGCAAACTGTGGCCCTGCAAACACCACGTTGGGGTGGATGTGTCCCCGCCGGGCTCTGTGTCCCCACCGGGCTCTGTGTCCCTCAGTGCCTCTGTGCCCAGCAGTGCCTCTGTGTCCCTGCAGTGCCTCTTTGTCCCTCAGTGCCTCTGTGTCCCCGCTGGGCTCTGTGTCCCCAACAGGAATGAAAACTTTTGGTTAAGTGTTTTAATTTTAGTAGAAGGTGATGCTACAGCGCAAGGGATTTTAAATAAATACTAAATGTAGAGTATTCTTTGCTGTAAAGATAAAGCTGCTGTGGAGATTCTGGCATTAGGAGAGAGGCCAAAGGCTGCTGCTCACTGCTGAGATTTTCTTACGTACCTGATGAGAAAGGTGTAGCTGGGAAAACACTTCCAGGCCAGGGTAGGATCCAGGGGGTGCTTGTCCTTCCCCCCAAGGACAGGTTTCTATTAAAAACTTCCTGTACAGTCACTCTTTTGTAGGAAACAACAGCAGACCCAGTCATAGGTAGGGGAGGCTTATTGGATTTTCTTCAAGTACATTTATTGTCTCTATTTAATGTTTGCTACAATCCCATTTCTATAATTGATGTCTGATACCATTACACAATGGGGATTCTTTTGGGAGAAGATATTTTCATTATCAGGCATGTAGTGAGTGGAGGTTGGTTCATGGTTTCAAAAGCACAGCTCTTGAAAAGCTCTGGGTCAGGCTTGGGGCAAATGCTGCCTCCAAAAAGACATTTTCAACTTGCCTAAAGTATTTTTATTCTCAAATTTTGTCTAAAAATTGATAGTAATAATATTTGCTTATAGCAACAGCAACAACAAATGCAACACTTCTGGGCAAGTGACAGCAGAGCATTTCCTGATGGGTGGTACCAGACTGAAGTCTTCAGTGAGTCCAGCCCAGTGTGGGGGCTGAGCTGCTCCGTGGTTCCCTGAGATCCCAGGAGTCCCTCGGGGCCTGGGGTCCCTCTGTCCCTGCCCATCCCTCTCTGTCCCTCTGGTGGCTCCTGGGTGACCCCACCTGCCCTGGAGCAGCTCGTGCTGGTGCCTTGGCAGCAGCAGCTTCGGGGGGCTTTGTCTTTCTGTGCTTTTGTGTGAGATTTCCCTTTGTGCATCCAAGCCCCAGCCCTGCAGCCCCTCAGCCCCCAGGGCAGGGAAGCCCCACTCTGGTTAAATGCATTTTTCACTTCTGAGAGTCTCATTTCTGCAGCAGGGACATGGTGCATGTGATTTGCTCCTTTGGCAATTAAGGAAAAATTAAAGTAAAACCAAGCTGTCTCTGGAAGAGAGTCAATTGGGAAAATAGGATGAACTCATTTGGAGTACAGATTAGAGGAATTTTTTGTTCATCCTCAAATAGAACTTTTAAAAGTTTTTTTGCTTGTAAACCAGTCATCTTGGGACTGTCATTCTGTTTTATAGCCATTATAAATTAGTTAAAGTATTTCTGTTCTTGCCCAGTCTCATGGAGTTTTGGAGATTTGTTTATTATTTTGTTAGATGTAACTGTGGAGAGCTTCATGGGAGCCCAAGGGAAGTGACTCAAATCTCGTGTTGCTTGTGTACACGGCTCAGCTGTGGAATTCAATTTGTAATTAAGTTTCAGCAGTTTTTGTTCTTAAATTTTACATCTTCTGCACGAGAGAAGTTGTGGGGGTTTGTTTTGGGGAGTTGGTGTTTGTTCTTGCAGCAGTGAGCTCTCAGTCCCAGCGCTGGCTTTGGCTTGGGCTCAGCAGGTACAGGCAGGCTGCAGTCAGCTTGGCCAGGATTAAGGGATACAAAAAGCCAACTCATGCAGAGTGGGGAAGGCAGCTGACACCTGCACGAAGGGGTGTTGTTCAAAGTATGTGAAAGGTGCTTAGATGAGGGAGAACAGGCAGTTGTGCTCATTAGCTTGGACCTTGTCTGCCTGCAGCATCTGTTCAGGGCAGCCTCAGAGGGGTCTGTGTGACCAGGACAGTCCCACATCTCCCTCCATCGTCCTGCCCCAGAGGAACAAAAGGGCCTCCTGTGGGCTCTGTGTCTCCTGGGAATAATTTGGATTAATAAAGGCAAGTCTTCACGTCAGGCAGCTCAGATCCTCTGGGGCTTTGGTGCAGCTGCTGCAGGTGTTGACCCCCACCTAGGGAGAAAGGGAGCTCCTGCTCCATCAGATGAGCTGGATAAAGAGAGGAGCTGTAGGATCCCTCAGTAGCCCTTTTCAGTAAAGCCTGGCAGGTAGCTGAGACACTTCAGGAGCCCCAGCAGAACAGCAAGGCCATGGAAACCTTCCTGTTGTGCTGCCAAGGGAGGGCACATCAGAGGTGTGAGAGGAAGGAGGTGGTACCTGCACACCCCTGCCTGCCTTTCCTGGTCACCAGCACAGGGACTGTCCCCTCTGCTCCAGGAAGAGCCGTGAGTACTGAGGACACTGCCATGTCCCCTCGTGCTTCAGGAGCTGCTCTCACCCTGCAGGCACATTCCTGAAGTCAGGCTTTGCTCTGTGCCCTCGGGAGGTCCCAGTGTGTTCCATCCCAGTGGGATCAGTCAGGTCTGTTCATTTCTCTTTTCTGTGAGCAGTGATGACAGGTGCCCGAGTGATTCCCAGGTATTTGCAGCTGCTCCCTGTGTGTTGTAGCAATGATGCAGCCCCTTAAACTTTGGTAACCTCTTAGTGTTTGTAATCTCTGAGCTTTGAGATTATTCAAGCATTTTTTCCAAACGGATTGTACTCTGTTTTTTAAAAATTCTCTAATTTGGAAGGATTGCAATGTGATTTTCTTGCCTTGCAGCCATTTCCATTGGTTTCCTCCTCACGGTGGCTGGTGAAAAGGGGTGAATTAACAGCCTATGTAGAAGACACTGGACTTTTTTCCAAAAGAACCTCTAAGCAGCAGGTGTACTTCTTCCTCTTCAACGATGTCCTCATCATCACCAAGAAAAAGAGGTAAGAGCTTCACCAGTATAAAACTGCTTTTGTGTTCAGTCCTTGAATCACAGTGACTTTTAACATGATCCTGGCTGTGGAACGAGTTCAGGAGTTATTTGAGCCTCTATCATGGGTTACAAATAACAAGTAACTGCTTGTTAAACAGGATTTACTTTTGGCAAACACAGTTAAGATTCCAAATTGTCAGACAAATTAAAAAGATGATTCTTTATGCCCCAGCAAAGACAAGTTTGGGAAGGATAAAGTGTTGGGAATGTCCTTTCCCTGCACACTTCCCACGATTGTTGCAGGAGGATGAAGCTCCCTCTGCCCGAGTGCCAGAGCTCGTTAGCAGGGCTGGAGCTGATTGTGCTCCCACCCACGGTGTTGCCATGGCACCACAGCAGCACACAGAAATGTTTGTTGCTAGTTGGGGTTGAATGTTTGTGGTTTTCCTTGAGCAGCTGAATCTCAGAAGATCCTTAACATCACACTAGGACACCTCACTTGGTGCTAAAAATGGGCATTTCTGAGGCTGCACTTGGGGCTTCACCCAGAGTTCATCTCCAGCCCTGGCTCAGCAGCCTCTGCCCAGCTCTGCCCCATCTCCATGTGCTGGAACTGCTGGGAATTGTGGCTCTGACATGCTGCAGAGGAGGGAGCCAAAGGGCTCTCCAGTCACAGGGCTGCTCCCCAAAAACTGGGCAGGAGGTGACACAGGGACTTGGGATGTGTGCAAGGCTTTAAAGAGGGATAAAAGTCTGCTTTTCCCCAGCTTTTAGCTTGTTGGGAATGTTTCTTCTGCCAGTTGTCCTTGTAGCCACTGCTGTGTGTAGACACAATCTGATTTATTTTTTTTTTTTAATCATTAAAAATGAAATAATACTTGCCAAGCACTACTGCAGTGTCCTGAGAGGAGCAGGCAGTGCCAGCAGGTGTGAGGATGGTGGGGCAAGGCCAGGAGACGTGGCTGCTGCTCGGGAAGGGTCACACAGACCTGGCTGTGGGCTGGCTTAGGGCATGAGCTGAAGGTGGGGGAATCAGTGCAGTGCTGACCCCAGGGGGCTCGTGGGAAATGCACTGAGTGCTCTCACGTGTGTTTGGATTCCCTCCAGCAGGAGTCTGAGCCAGCAGCTTTGTGGCATGGAAGTGAGGAGTGGGAAGGATTTGTAGAGGTTTATCTGCTGATTAATTAGTAAGAAGTGCTGTTATGATTAGCTGTGCACATGTACAGACTAGTTGATTAATTCGTAAGAAATGCATTTATTATTCATTGCACAAATGCATAGACACATTTCTTTTTCAGACTCAAGATTCCCATGTAGTGATGGCAGCACTCCCAGCAGGGATTGCCAGTTCTTCCCTTGGCTAAGGAGTTATTCAAACTAAAATACTGAACTGACATCTTTAAAAAAAAATACACCCCCAAAAATCCCCCAACTTACCAAAAAAACCAAGCCCCACCCAACCCTTTCCCTGGTTCAGAGCTGAGCAGGATTGGTTCCATTAGAATGCTGTTCTGTGTCCATCATTTGGGAGTGCACAAAGTCATTGTGCAGAAAGAACCAGAGCCACGTCAGTGTTTATTTCCCAGAACACCGCTGGAGATGTCCCCTGGCAGCTGGGCTCTGTGTCACACCAGACCTCTGGCAGAGGCTGTTACCCCGTGTGGAGCCGGGAGGTGCTGCCAGGGCTGTCCCTGTGGCCGTGCCTGTGGCTGGGGTGGCTTCCAGACAAACGGAACGGGAACCTAAACCCTGCCCGGTGTCTTGTTCCTTCCCGGCAGTGAGGAGAGCTACAACGTCACCGAGTACTCGCTGCGGGAGCAGCTGCTGGTGCTGCCCTGCGACGGCGAGGAGCCCAGCTGCTCTCCCAGGAACGCGGCCGGGGTGCTCCACTCGGGCCGCGCTTCTGCCTCCCACCTCTTCAGGCTCCTGCTGCTAAGATGTCCCCTGGCAGCTGAGCTCGGGCTCTGTGTCACACCAGACCTCTGGCAGAGGCTGTTACCCCGCGTGGAGCCGGGAGGTGCTGCCAGGGCTGTCCCTGTGGCCGTGCCTGTGGCTGGGGTGGCTTCCAGACAAACGGAACGGGAACCTAAACCCTGCCCGGTGTCTTGTTCCTTCCCGGCAGTGAGGAGAGCTACAACGTCACCGAGTACTCGCTGCGGGAGCAGCTGCTGGTGCTGCCCTGCGACGGCGAGGAGCCCAGCTGCTCTCCCAGGAACGCGGCCGGGGTGCTCCACTCGGGCCGCGCTTCTGCCTCCCACCTCTTCAGGCTCCTGCTGCTCAGCAACCACGCCGGGGACAGGGTGCAGATGCTCCTGGGAGCAGAGACTCAGTGAGTACAGTTACCTGAGGGAATTCTTCACCTGCTTGTCTCCATGGGCAGCTCCTCCCGCCCTGCCCAAAGCAGTAATCGTTATTTATTTATTTATTTATTTCTATTACTTATTCTGGTTTATTCATTTAAACTGCTGGGTAAGGCCTCAATGACCCTGCCTGCAGAGATCAGTGTAGCTGTGCCTCGGGCAGGTTCCTGTGCAGGGCCAGCCCTGTGCTGGGTCCCTCACCCCAGGGTCACTGCTGCCAGGTGGGTATCAGTCCCTCACCCCAGGGTCCCTGCTGCCAGGTGGGTGTCAGGCCCTCACCCCAGGGTCACTGCTGCGGGTGGGTGTCAGTCCCTCACCCTGGGGCACTGCTGCAGGTGGGTGTCAGTCCCTCCCCTGAGGGTCACTGCTGCAGGGGGGGGTCAGTCCCTCACCCCAGGGTCCCTGCTGCCAGGTGGGTGTCAGGCCCTCACCCCAGGGTCACTGCTGCGGGTGGGTGTCAGTCCCTCACCCTGGGGCACTGCTGCAGGTGGGTGTCAGTCCCTCCCCTGAGGGTCACTGCTGCAGGGGGGGGTCAGTCCCTCACCCCAGGGTCCCTGCTGCCAGGTGGGTGTCAGGCCCTCACCCCAGGGTCACTGCTGCGGGTGGGTGTCAGTCCCTCACCTGAGGGTCACTGCTGCCAGGTGGGTGTCAGTCCCTCACCCCAGGGTCAGCACTGCCAGGTGGGTGTCAGTCCCTCACCCCAGGTTCACTGCTGCAGGTGGGTGTCAGTCCCTCACCCCAGGGTCAGTGGGTGGGTGTCACCGTGGGGCTGTGCGGGCACAGCACCAGTGTGTGGCACGGGAGTGTCCCCAGGCACACCCAGAGTGCTCTGGGCCCTGAGCAGGGCACTGGGATGGCACAGCAGCGGCAGCAGAGCAGGGTTAGAGCAGGAGGAGCTCTGCTCCTTGCTCTCCCGGGCACCCTGAGGAGTGTCCTGCCTCAGGAACAGCAGCAGCCAGTGCTTGCTCTGGGATGTACATGTGCCATCAACTTCCACAAGGCCTCCCCGCACTGAAAGAGTTCATTTGTTCTGGGGGAAGCTGGAGGCAGGACAGAGACATGAAAGGGAGTGCTCCAGACATGTCCCTGCCTGGAAAAATCGATAGTTTTAGGTTGGCTTTCAAAGTTTAGAATAACCGTGAAAGGAACTGAAGATCATCAGTGCTTTCTATTAAAGATCTCATTATGAAAGCAGGAGATGATTCAGACTTGTTTGGAAATGCAATTTTATTGGGGAAAAAATGCAGGACATTTTTAGTTGTCTGGGCTTTGTATGAAAAGACATTTTGTTCTGCAGACTTATTACTGATTTGTTCTGTGCTGTTTGCAGTAAAAATAGCAGTCCAGCTGATCATCACTCAGAGCAAGAGTCTGAAAAGAATTCTTGTATTTTAAGTTACCTATTTTTATAGTCTTATCTTTTGAGGAGGATAGGAAGGGAATTTCAAAGGCCAAACAGTTCAGAGAGTTGAGTGTGCCTTCAGAATAGCTTTGTGCAGGTGAAACTGAAATGTTTCCATTGACCCCAGGATTTCCAGCACAGTTTGGTTGTGGTTCACCATCTCCTGTGGCATGTGGGTCCTAAGGAGAAAAGCACCAGTGTTAGGTGAGAACTTTGTATCTGTGAAGAAGGCAGAGCATACACAGAGGTGGTGATACACGGGGGTTACTCCCAGGTGTGACGGGAGGGATGCTGGCACTGGAAGGAGTAGGGGCAGTCTCAGAGCTGAGCACTGCCCAGGGCATGAGCTGGGACACGGGGTTCTGCTTTGCAGGAGTGACAGAGCCCGCTGGATCACGGCGCTGGGCCAGGACAGCGACGGGCAGCACACGGACAGGACCTGTGAGTCACGAGCCTGGCACGCGTGGTGCTCTGCAGGGCTCTGGGGCTGGGCCGGGCCGGGCTGGGCCGGGCCGGGCTGGGCCGGGCTGGGCTGGGCAGGGCCGGGCTGGGCTGGGCTGGGCCGGGCTGCAGCCGCCCCAAGCCGGGGGAAAGTGTCAAGTGGGAATTGTGTAAATAAACAGCGATGTGTTGTAGTTAAAGCCCCTGCCTGTGACTGGTTTAACTGAGCCTGGCTCGCTCCTTCCCCAGCACTGGCTCAGGTGGAGATCATCAGAACGTACACAGCCAAGCAGGCCGATGAGCTCTCTCTCCTTTGCAGGAGTGACAGAGCCCGCTGGATCACGGCGCTGGGCCAGGACAGCGACGGGCAGCACACGGACAGGACCTGTGAGTCACGAGCCTGGCACGCGTGGTGCTCTGCAGGGCAGCAGCACTGCCCTCGGTGGGGCTGGGCCGGGCTGGGCAGGGCCGGGCAGGGCCGGGCTGGGCCGGGCTGGGCTGGGCTGGGCTGGGCTCTGAGCCGGGGGAAAGTGTCAAGTGGGAATTGTGTAAATAAACAGCGATGTGTTGTAGTTAAAGCCCCTGCCTGTGACTGGTTTAACTGAGCCTGGCTCGCTCCTTCCCCAGCACTGGCTCAGGTGGAGATCATCAGAACGTACACAGCCAAGCAGGCCGATGAGCTCTCTCTCCAAGTCGCCGATGTCGTTTTGGTTTATCAGAAGGTGAATGATGGTGAGTGAGGATTTTGTCAGTACCCATTTGTCACCTCTGCAGGGGGATCCAGCTACAAAAACTTGTTTCCTGTTAGCACAGGACTGCAGTGAGTACAAGTTCAGCTTCCAAGGAAAACGTAAGCATTTGGGTTCAGGTTTCTAAAGGAAGCAGCAGATGTAACCAGCTGTAGAACATGGCTGCTGGCCAGTTTTGGCATGGGAGGTGTCCACAAATAGGAAATTGAATTTGTCTAAAACCACAGAGCTCAGACATTCTAGTGAGTGCCAGGGCTGTCCAAGACAAACAGCCCCAGTCTGCTGTGCCATGGCCTGGGCTTTCCTGCCACAGGGTGGTTGCTGAGGTTTGCCACAGGATCAAGTATCCCAAGATCACGGTGATTCTTGCCCAGACTTGCCCACAACTGCACTGATAGCACCAAGTGCTGGCTCAGGGATGCAGAACACTGTCTGCTTGAGGGACTAAATTCTAACTTGCTGTTGCTCAGTTACCTGTGAAATCAGAGATTCTGTCACTGTACTATGACATTACTTCAAACTATATCTGAATGACAAAAAAGACAGCGAAATTGTGCAATACTTTGCACATACTATTTTTTACCTAGTCTGTCTGGATTAAAAACATCTGCCAAAGCTATCCTAAAGTGGTACTTGATCCCCAGTGGAGGCAAATGCAGACTGTACCTCAGAGCCAGCAGCCCGGGGCGGGGTCGGCTGCAGAGGTGTCACTGTTGTCCCCTGCCTGCAGGCTGGTACGAGGGGGAGCGGCTGCGGGACGGCCAGAGGGGCTGGTTCCCCTCGGAGTGTGCCCGGGAGATCACCTGCAGGGCCACCCTGGACAAGAACATGGAGCGCATGGGCCGCCTGCTGGGGCTGGAAACCAACGTGTAAGCAACGAGCAGCCGGGCCGGGGCACGCCGCAGACGCGGTCCCTGCTCTGACAGCTCCGAGCTGAGCCCCAGCAGCAGCACCTTGCAGCAGTGTCTCGGGCACGCTTTGCAGCTCTGCCTCGCTGCCTCCTTACCCTCTGCTCTGTCTGCTTTTGAGCATCTGAAGTTGTTTCCAGCAGCAGAACTCTGGAGGGGCCTGCCTGGCCCAGTGCTGGCTGTCCTGCTGCTGAGGAGCTGCAGCCCCAGACCCTGTGTTACTGTGACACCCTCGTGTCAGCACCCGCGTGGCACCTGAACTCCAGCGAGCAGCCCTGGACTCTGTAAAGGCTGACCTACCTCTCCAGGGCAAATCAGGGATGGCACAGCTGGCACGGGCACAGCTGGCATGGGCACAGCTGGCACAGGCACAGCTGGCACTGCCTCGCCAGGACTCTGCAGCTGCGCCTCCATGGGGCTGCTCTGACCGGCTCCAGGTTCTGCTGTGGGCAAAGGATTTCTGAAAGCCAGGAAAAGGCACCACCCTCTGCTGCTCCATCCTAGCACAGGTATTTTACTGCAGAATAACTGCTGGAAGTGGGGGCAGTGGTTTCTGGTTTTCTCAGGTGCACTTCACTCAGTGCTTCAGGGCAGCGGTGATGAGAACACGAAATGCACTCACTGAACAAATGCACTCAAGGCTGAGCAGAGTTCGGGGCAGGTGCCTGCAGAGGTGTGAGTGTGAGTGATAAAAACCCTCCCTTTCAAGGACCAGCTGCTGACTCAGCAGTGTGAAATGAGGGGACAACTTGTACTACCAAGGCTTTCCTCCTGGTGCCTTCCCCAGCCTCTGCTGGCTTTTATCCTGCACGATGCTGATTGGAGTGGTGAGTGAATTGTTTGTAAAGATGTGTAGCTCTAATAATTTAAACTACAGTAGGAAGGCAGTAATTTTGTACAAAAATACTTACCTGGACAGCGTGACAGTGGTTATACAGCCTTACAAATTAATTTATAAGTGGACTGATAAAACAGTAATGAGAGAAACTGTAAATTGAACAAAGACTTATTTAACATAGTAAAAACACTGCGACTGTTTTAACAGATTTTACTGTATACATGTGGATGTTTAACACATAGCTGAATGTATAAATCCAGGCATTAATTTTATTCAGATTTTTTTTAATACACTGTATATATTTTTCATACCTAGTTTTTCCAAAAATGCTGTAATGTTTTGTAAAGACATTTTTCATTTTTCCTATTGTTGGACACAGTTCTTCAGGAATTAAAAGACTTCTATGATTTTATAGGACAACAATCAATAAAGTGCTTTTAAATCCTTACTAAAAAAAGTTTTGATTTTGTTTTAAATGCCATAAAGCCACCAGGTGATAATGTAATTTTTGTCAGAGAAAGTAAATCTCTTCAGTAAACATTGGCATTTTAGCTTTTCCTGTTCTGTAAAGGTAAATAGCACCATCCTATGTCCTACCTCATCTGTCATAGATCCCAGTTACCTGTTGGACTTGGAGCACTGGCCTGGGACAGCATCTCCTTGCTGAGACACCATTAAGAGGGAGATGGGAAAAGTCTTCAGTTCCCTCTGCTTCTTGTAGTTCAGCACAGTTCAGCTGGAAGGAACCCACAGCCCTGTGAGTCCAACCCCCCCAGGGCTGACCCAGTGTTAAATCCTGTTCCTGAGTGTTTTTAACCACCCTCAGCCCTGGGCCATCACCACCTCTCCAGGGCCTGTTGCAGGCTCTGTCCCTTCCCCCAGTGAAGCTCTGCTTCCTTGTGTCCAGTCCAAACTCAGCTTGACCTGTTAACTGCCCAGCCTCCTGTCCCTGGAGCCCAGGGCAGGGAGCTCAGACACTCCACACTATTTTCATTAGCAAAAAATAAAGTCATTTTTAGCACTGACTTCTCTATCAGCACTGCTGTTGCAAAGGAAATCACCTGAAAACTCAAGCCCTTCATCAGCCCTGTGCACTTTGAACACACACACACACCCCCCTCTCCCTTTTAACTGGAGGTGGGCACTGCACCAGCACCTCCTTTTTAACTGGGAGCCCAGCAGTGGCAGCTGGCAGTTTGTTACTGCAACATCAGCTCTGATTTCTGCAGGGCATGCAGTGCTCCCCTTCCTCCTGATCAGGACACAGGTTGCCAACAGAAGGCTCTCGCTTGCCCAGATGGAATCTCCAATGAAATCTCTGTGTGCCTGTGGCTCCCCAGGCCCTGCTCAGGACTGCACACCAGGCAGGTGGTGGTGGGAGGGAGGCTGAAGGACTTTCTGTGCAGCTGGCAGTGGCAAAGAGGAGCTGGGCACCCTCCATCCCTGCTTACCCAATGGGAAGCACCTCACAGCCAGGAACTTTGACTTGAGCTGCTCTGCTTTCCTCAGAATAAAGCATAAATCCTCCTGAACCTGATGATTAAGGTCATTTTTGCAAAGAAAAATAAACCAACGAAACACCAAAGAAGGGAGAAAAGTTGTATTTCCAGGTTTTTTTCCTCAAGGATAAACCTCAAAACCCTTAACAAACTTTGTCATTCAAATAATCTTCCATGACTGGAGATCATTCAAAACAGAACATTCAAAACATTGAGAACAGTTGAAGTAAGACTTGCAAAGAAAGACTCTTAATGGAATACTATAACCCATACATTAACTTCTTAAAAAAATACAAAAAAACCCCAAAAAACCTCGAATGCAATGAAACCTTAACACATAACCCAACGTGACTTTCATCCAACCATGCTTTCTGCAAGCTGCAATTTCAGTCAGTAGTGATGATGGATGGGGACAGAAAGCAAAGGAAGATTAATTGAATGGGATGAAATGCAGAAAAGGAGAATTTCTGAAGATATTATTTCCTCCCACCATACAAATTCAACAAGTGTTTTCAAGTTCAGTTAAATTAAGCTGTAATTACCTTCTGTGGAAGTGCTGGTGAGCACACTGCTGCACAGCTGGAATAACACAGCAAGTATAATTACTCACCACACCCCATTAAAAGAAAAAAAAAAATTTAGGTATTACTAAGCTGCATTTGAGCAGGTTTTTTAAATATCTGTTACCTGATGGGTAAAAAACCCCAAGAAAACAGCTACAGCAGGACAAGAACCTTACACCACCCAAGAGCTGCCTTTCTGTCCCTCACGAAGCCACACGGAGCACAGAACACACGCGCACACACGTACTGCCAAGCAGCTCTGCAGAACCGAGCACAGAACTCGTGCACACACACGTACTGCCAAGCAGCTCTGCAGAACTGCTCCTCAGGACGGGGCAGGCAGCAGCTCACCCCACAGAAGTGCTCCTCCAGCTGAAGGGACGCCGCGAAGGCGGCCGCGCGCGCGGGCGGGCCGCGGCGTCAGGTGCAGCGCTCGCCCTGGAAGCGCGGCGCGAAGTTCCTGACGGCCTCGTTCTCCTGCGTGGTGATCAGGTCTATAATGGCTGTCAGCACTGCTGTGTCCCTGCACTTAATGTCCTTCCAGTCCACGGGGTGGGGGTTTTCGATTTTTTCTTGTAGAAGATCGTCAAGTTCTTTTCGCAGTTTCTGGGGAGTGTTGTAATAAAGGAAAAGCAGGAAAAAGGAAAGGGAGATGGGCAGTTAGAGCCACAGCATCAACAGAGAGGTTCAGTGCCTCAGGCCTTCTGTTCTCCCTGCTCTTCTCCCCCCAGGTCGTTTCCACACTGCTGTTTCCAGGATCTAACGCTGCCTCTCAAAATCCAGTCTCTGATGAGAGATGACCATGTCTGGATGTGACACCTCTAACAGCCCACCCAGCACTTAGCTGGCGACCTCAGGATTAAAGGCTGGTTTAAAATAACATTTAAAAAGAGTCAGGTATGATTTCTGGGATTCAATATTAAACAGTTCTATGGAAGCCATTCCTGTTAACTGAGGAGCCCCACTCTCATGATTCCATATCCATGTGGATATCTCCTGTATCTCCTGACCAAGTCAACCTACAGCATCTCTGCAAAATTAGATCTCTCTTGCTTAATTTGTGTGCTAGAACTGCTTGCTGGGAGGGCATTTCAAACATCATCTCCCTGACTGACAAATCAATAGGCCCACAGGAATATCAAATCCAGAAATCCCTAAGCAGAACCAGTGTTACACTGAGCCTTCCAAGTACATTATTTTGAAACAGTTACCTTGACCAAGTTTGCTATTTTTTCTGGAGACTGGAAAACAATCCACTCATCCACAGCAATGGTGTCCTGGTCCTTATCCTTCTGAATGGATATATCCCCTCCAAAGAACAAGAGGCAGTATGGAGACACCTCTGTACAATCATACAGGTAAATCTGCACAACAACAGAATTGTCTGATCACCCTCAAAATGTCTCAAGTGCCATCACTAATCCTTAATGAGACTCCTACAGATTTCCAGAAGATCCTTACTCAGTTACTCACAAATTCTGAAGAGATGCATAAAGCAACTCAGTTCAAAAAAAAAGGTTACATGAAATCAGATTGCACAAGAGCAAAAATGGTCCCAAGTCTTTCAGTCTTTCACACAGTGGTGAAATCAAACCTGATGCTCCGCAACAATGAGAGGAAAAAATGTGAGCATATTGAGAATTGTTAAGACTATTGAAATGAAAAAAGAAAAAAAAAAAAAACAAACTAAAAGAATTTACACCTGTTACTGCCAAAAAAAACCCAAATCCTCAAAAAAAAAAAAAACCCCCAAGAACTAAACCCCCAACAAGAACTAAACCACAGAAGTTCATTACTTGTGGCACAATAGCAGTATCACAAAGGACATAATCTGATGGTGTGCACAAGGAATGGCCTAGGACAGGAAGGCCCCAGAGCAAAGGCTGTTCACATCCCCTCTGAACCCTGGCCCAGGCTCATTCAAGAGCCTTTATTTTGTTATAAAACAAATAAACCCCACAAGCACAGCCCTGACTCACGCTGCTGGTCCTCATCTTCAAGTGGTACACGAGCCAGTTATAATGGAACTCTGTTTCCTCCACGTTCACTGATTTGGGATGGATATTGACTGATCCATCTGTCTTGGTGCAAACTTTCACCCTTCAAAGAAAAACAACAACAACAAAAAGAGTCTGATAATACAAGAAGTGATAAATCAACAGACCAAGATCCCTGGGATCTCTTTCCCAAATAACCAGAAGTGACAATGTTTGGTCTGCTGCTGCACAGCCCCTTCAGAGCAGTGCTGCTGAGATCATCCATGTAACATTATCCATGGCGTGGTAAGGTCACACCAGTTACTTCAGGTGTTAGCAGCAATCTAGGAGTTAAGAAATCAGCAATCCCACTCTCAGGAAGTAATACACAACCACAACTCAAACTGTAGAAGTGAGATTCATTCATGCACTCAAGCCACTGCTTCACCTTGCCAAATTATGCCACACAGAAAACACCCTGAATACAAACCAACATTAACCAAACCCTCACATTTTTCTCTTTTTGCTGAAGCTGGGCCGGATCTTTGCCACTTTGGGATAGAGGCCAGCACAGATGACTGCTTTGAGCAGCTTCTCATTACCTGCAGGAGACAGCAGAGTAAGTGAGGCAGCTCTGCAAGCTGAGATTTCAGCTGGGATAAATCCTCCCTTTCCCTCCACAGTTACCTGAGTTGGTGTTAGATTTGGGATCCTTGGGGTTTCTACTATTCACAAATCCAGCTGCAAGGAGATGCTCAGCAAACTGCCCTTTCATGTTATGCAGCATCTAGGAAACAACAGAAATTGCCCCAGAATGATGCTGTGCCAAGGCTCCTCCTCTCCCCCACACACAGGATCCTCTCTGAGCCTGGCAGGATGCTGTTACCTGCATGGTGTTTGAGGACAGGAAATATTCCCAGCAATAGTCCTTCTCATTCCTGAAACCACAACTCCGAGCCTCTTCCCAGCCCTAGGAATGAAACCAGAGTTGTAAGGTGTTTGTAAGTGAACACTACAGACTTAAGGACAGCCAAAACTGGAGGCCAACAGTCACATGTTCCCCACCAGGGAGAAAGTAAATCCTCTGATCTCTGTATATGTGCACTCACCACAACTTCACAACATGCTGAATCAAACCTTCCTTTTTCCCTGGCAGGCAGTGACACCTGGCTGTGTCTCCAGAGCACCCACCCTTTGCTGTAATTAACAAAGTTAAAGTTCTGGGCAGTAACTGCCTTTTCCAGGCCCTTTATTTCCTCCTCTCCTCACCACGACCCAGTACAGCACCACGTCCAACACTTCTGAAGTTGGCTTCAGCCTCTTGTAGAGGCCAGAAGGACAAGAGGGCACAACTTCAGGAATGTAAATGTAATACTATGTTTCCTTTGTCTTTTTCAGACTTGTCTAGCAGAAATGAGGTTACTGAGCCTGGAGACAAGATTATGCAACACTAGAAGGGTGAAAATCAGTTTGGTTTTATGTTTCTGTAGAAGCCAAACAAGAAAGCCTACAGAGCACAAACTGATCAGCTTTTTCCTCAGGATCATCTCTATTACTGAAATTAAAATTCTAGAAGAAAAAAAACACATGGAAACATGCTTACAGTGAAGGCATTCACCACAGTCAGATGGTCACTTTTCGAGTTCTTTGACAGCTCCTTTCTTCTTGCATCTGCGATTTTCTCTTTGCCCTAAAAATCAGAACCTACATAATACCCAGGCTGACATGACAGTTCTCTTCTCCAAATTCAGGTACATCTGTACAGCAGCACTCTGTATGTCACACATGAGAATTATAGTAATTTCAAACATTCCACAGGAAAAATGATAATTCATAGTACACAAAGGCAATCCCACTAGTAAAAATGTAATTACCACGACATTAATGAAAGTGCTCTTAAAGCTGTAACACCTCACTGAGTCCCAGCATCCTCCTGAGAGTCTTAAATTCCCACATGTAATTGGTGTCTGTGGGACTTTACCAGGGGGATGACAAAGGGGTCCTTGAAGCTGAGGCTGGCTGCAATGGTCAGCACGGGGTCCAGGCAGCAGAACAGGGCTCCAAACAGGATCATCTTCCCGATGTGCGGCTCCACGGGCAGCCGTGCTAGGTGCACCCCCAGGGGAGTCAGCTCCTCCTGCCTGTCCAGAGCGTTCTGCCAGGACAAGGGCACAAAGGAAAGAGCACACACACCATGTGAAACGGGGAGGATTTCCTTGGGAAAGCCCCTGCTACACAGACACCACCCACTAACATCCCAGCCAGATTTTCTGTTTATGCTACAACTCATTTGTACAGGTACCACCAGAGCAAGGAGTCAGCAGAACAAAGGTGCCCTGAACCTGTCCCTCCCCAGGGACAGCAGCCAGGGCAACAATGACACAAGGTGCTTCTCCCACGTGCCTCATTTGTCTCCAGCCCCTCACTGACCACTGGCAGCAGGAAGGCAGGGAGGCAGCAGGGAACAGCAGGGAGTTCAATCAACACCCGCAGGGAGCTTAAGTGCGGGGTCTGTGTCTGTTTGGAGTCATTTCCAAAGTCCCTCAGAAGCACCCTGCAGAGCCCCCAGGCATCATGGAGTGTGGGGAGTGTCCCCCTGAGCAGGGAGGGTCCATCAGGCTCTGCACAAAGGGTGAGGGGCTGCAATGGCAGAGCTGTAACACCCACAGTGCCACGGCTCTGAACAGATGAAGCCACACTTTACCAGCTCCATGAGGTGATTTATGGCCAACATCACAGCATCACGAGATGGGGGGTCCATCAGTTTGCTCAGGAAATAGGCAATTCCACCAAGCCTCAGGATCTGAAAGAAAAATCACAACAAAAGCCTACAGCAGCTGGAGAAAGACAGCTGTCTAAAATTGGGTAGCAGTAACCACACTCATGGAAACAGTGTGAGTAATTCACAGCCCGGGTCAGAATTTCTTTAGTTAAGAATTAAGGACAAAAAAATGTATTAGTGATGGAATTTGCAGCAGAAAAATCTATTCTTCCCTTCAGTTCACATACACATGGCAATCCTTCTGCTTTTATAAGGAATTCTATGTGAACTGCCAAAAAGGGAAATTCACACCAGTTCTAAAACTACTCCGTAGTAAAATTCTTTTAAGCAATCATATAAATTGACTCACTGGCATTCCCACTGAAGCTTCTCTCATTGAATGACATGTGATATTTGGGGGACAGCACAGCCCAAATTTTTGTTAGTGGACCTCACCTTTTATTGATACAATAAAGATAATTCCATTTCCCATGAGTTTGGTGCACCCAGATACAAGTGTGCATTTACAAAAGTTGCTGCAATTATTGGCTACATACATACATTTCTGGTGTAACAGAATTTTGGTTTAACACCCCTAGCCTCACAGTTGCATTAACTTATTCTCTCAACCACTAATCCCAATGGAAAAGCAGATAGTAAATGTTTTTGAAGATTCCTGCATTTACCTTGATTTGCAGGCAGAGTTCTTCCAAGGGAGTCCTCAGGATCTCTGGTAACTGATAATCATCCAGAAGGCTGGCACGCAGTCCATTGTACAGATGGTAGCAGTGGCCAGGCTGAACTCTGCAATGATTTAAAGAAACTGTTCTTTTGGGTTTGCTCATTTGTTGGGTTTTTTTCCTCAATGAAGCTGTGACATTATGGTTCTGTTTCTCACAAAGAGCTTCCCAAAACTCCTCAAGGAATTAGAACTGAAGTGTATTCAATTGTAAAAGCCACTTCAGTCTTCTGAAGCACAGACCCATCAGCAGGAACGAGGCATAGAGAACACAGAAATTAATTTTTAAACTGTTTCCACTTTACTGTATCAGCCTCATAAATCAGGTGTGAGGGCAGTGACAAATTTCACAACAAAATGCAGGACATTTTTCTGTAGGAGGGGAAACTCTGGAGTTCAACAGAGCCCAAGTCAATTCAGCTTCCTAGGAAGGCAAGGAAATCCTTCTCTGCCCAGGAACAGGAGCCAGCAGTGCCACACATGCAAATAATGAAGAACCTTCAGCACTGCTGGAAACTCAGCATCCCCAAACTTCCCCAAGCACCCACTGCTCTACCTTCCTGCCCGACCCTTCCTCTGCTTGGCATTGGCCTTGCTGACCCACTCTGCTGCCATGGTGCTGATGTTGTTCTGGGTGTCAAAGTGAGTCTCCTTTATCTTCCCCCCATCTATAACGAACACCACGTCATCAATTGTGATGCTGTTCAAGAAAAAGAGCAAAAAAAAGCAAATTTTCATCTTGGCAAGTGTGACCTAGGATGGGTTTGGCCTCTCTTTATTCCCTCCCAAACAGAGTCAGCAATTAAGAAAATCTGTCTTTGGAAGTTCATTAAGAACTATGTTACTGAACAGCTCAAGAGCTGATTTATTCTCCTCAGCCTGGCAGAAGTCCCCACTGGGATTCTGAACAGAGGACAGGCAGCTCAGATTACCCTGTACAAATCCTTCTAGCAATTGTTTAGTATCCCTGTAGTTTAACTGCTCAAAACAACGTGGTTGGCTGAATTGTTTACAACAATCATAGGAAAACTCTGTTTAGTCTATAAATATTTCCAAAGATAAAGTGCTACAAATTAATGGCACAAACACAGAAACGTATTTTTGGCAACATCAAACAGGTTTATACTTGAAATTATCACTTCCATTTATTTTGTTAAGCACACAGCTTCCCAGGCACTTACCTGGTTTCTGCAATGTTGGTTGCAATCACAATTTTCCTCACTCCTGGTGGGGTCTTCTTGAACACCTGTAATTATCCAGGGCCCGTTTATGTCTTTGCCAAAACCAAACACATGCTTCATTCTTTTTTTTTTTTGGGTTGTGAAATATTGCAATAAAAGAGAAGCATACCTGAGTCTGGTTAACAGTAGGCATCAGTGAATGCAAAGGTATGATAATAAACCTATCTGAAAGTTAGAAAGAGATAAAAAATATGGTGTAAGCACAGAAACTTCCAATTTTACAGGAAAATCTATTAAATCAACTATGCAGAACAGAGAAAATAGGCTGCAAGTCAGGCCACTGCTTCTTGCTCTGAGATCACAGGTACTTGTATCACAACAGCAAATTCTAAAGAAAAAAGGTATAAAGGCCTTTCTATGATGCTATAACATGATGAGTTAAGACAATATATGAAGTTATGTACAGTAATTCAGACTTCCTTTTTAAATTCTGAAGTTATTTAATAATTGGTCAAGTTTAATACATAAACTGACACTCAGTCTTTCCATGAGCTGCAATTCTGCATCTATGAATGTACACAACCACACTGCAAGTGACCATCAGAAGAGCCAAGAGCCCAGCTGAGACAGGTGAGGTGGAAATATGAGAGATGCAAAAGGACCAACTGAAGTGTGTCAGACAGGCACAGAGTACTTGAGAGTCTGTAAGACATCCCCAAATCAACAGGATTTAAGGGAACTATCAGCAAAGCAGAGGAAGCTGCTCAAGGATGAAGCACAGAGGAAGTGCACACAGAATGGAGCTCAGTTTTGGATGGGAGTTCTCCCAGCTGCAGCAAAGGACAAGAGGAAGAAGATGCAGGTCAGGTTGTTTTTCAGATTGTCACTCCCACACTGAGAAAAATGTGTTGGTAGCAGAGGAAAGGATACCACAGACACTCAAAAACTGCTGAACACTTTGGAGAGGAGACAAGGGAAAATAAGAACCCAGCACAACTGCAGCAACCCCAAGCAAAAGGAGCCTGCCCCCAGTGCCACTGCCAGAAGTCCCACAAAGAGTTTGGGTTTTACCTGACTTAAACATGACTTGAGACATCAAGAGCTCATGCAAAGTGCTGATGTTATCCCAGCCTGGCAGAAACACCAGAATTGCACCATCCTACAAGGAAAAGAGGCAGTGAAGGGAAGAGAGGTCAGAACACATCACACACTGCACAGAGAGCCAGCTCCTTGCACACTGACATGTGGTGGGCATGTGAGATATGAAACCTCACTGGCCCAGCCTGGTACAGTCTGTCAAGGGCTTTTTTTCTATAAAACAGCTACCTCCATTTATCATACATAAGAGTAGTTCAAAACTGTTCAATTACTTAGAAGAGCAAACAAGAATTTCTCCTCTTTCTGTGTGACCAGCTCTGGCACTGCCCCAGCTCAGTCCCACTGTACCTCCTCTTCCAGCACAATGTGTCTGATCAGTGCTGCCACAAGGTCCAGGTCCACCTTGTCATCATCCATCATTTCCAGGGCACTGATTGTACTTGCTGAGTACCTGCAGCAGGGAAAGCACAGACATGCAAAGCCAGGGCTCCTGCTGCCTGCCTGAGTGAGCCACCCAGCCATGAACCCACCTGCAATCAGCTCAGTTCTGTGAGCAATTCCTGCACCTCCAAAGTACTCTCCACATTTAGCTCAGTGGGATTATTGTCAGTTCAGAACAGCTGAAGAATTCTCATGTCATGACTGAACTGTCTTTGAAGCACTTACACGACCTCTCTCCCCATTGATGAGCCAGGGACTGACAATTTCTATTTAGGTAATGAACTGAAATTTAATTTGAACAACTCAGAGGCAAAGGGAGCTAATCCTGCTGTCTCTAAAGCACTTCACTAGTTGCCAGCCAACTGTACAGGCAATTCCATCACCATTTTCCACAGCAGCCACTACCCCACTGTTACTAAAGCCCAGCAACACAACACAGCACTAATTTATGGCTGTCACTTCAGGGCTGCCTGAAAACTGAAAGCAGAAGAGAAACTCGGGCCCAACCTGTCCTGCAGCTGCCTCAGGTAGCCTGGCCACTGCTGCCTGTAGATCTCCTCCTTCTCCTCCTTGTCTGGCCTGCTCATGTGGCCCTGCATGAAGCCCCTCCTCCAGTGCAGCCGGCGGTCCGTCTTCTCCGGGGTGTACCTTCAACAGGAGGGGCAAACAATTCCTTCTGAAACTGAGGGAATTCAGAGCAGCTGCACAGTTTTCCAAACCATGGACAATATGCTGTGCTTTAGCTAGATCATGTGTAAGAATATGCAGTTTCTCTTTAAACAGAAATCTCACAAAAGCAGGGACCAGCCCTTGTAAGTATGAGAACATGCAGGGAAAACAAAGTGAACAGCAAGAAAGACTAGCTTGATTTAGAGACCTGAAAATTCACCACAGCAACAGAGGAACTGTTCTCCTCCTCAAGCCAATATTCCCAGGTAACTGTGTGCCACCTGTAATTACTGTACAAGGCCCCCCTCAGCAGCCCCCCTGTTTTCTGTTGAAAAATACAGGCAATTCTTCTTTATGGCAAGTTAATCTCTGAGCATACATACACGAAGCTAAGCCCCCCCAGTACTCCCTGAAATGATGTTTAGAAAAAACACTTGCCTCAACTTCTCAATGACATCTTCAAGCAGATATTCCACCACTGGGAAAGTGAACCCAGGGATGTGAATCATTGGGCAATGGTCTGTGGAGGGAGGCAGAACTCAGTTTTAAAAGCACTGATGAAATACTGCACTGAAAGAACAGAAGCAATAAACATTCCTCACTGTTTCTGCAACATAGCTGCCATGTCTACAGGACATTTCCAGCTGTCAGGGAAGATGCCACATTCACCCCCAAATAAGGCTGCTGAATACAAAAAGGACAGGCAGCAGGCAGTATTCTGCACAGCAGTTCAACTGGTTCCAGCTACTGGAAAAAGCTGTGAGACTGAACAACTCAAAGTTCAATCTGCTTGCCCCCTCACAGCAAGAGTGCTAAAACATGGTAAATATTTACTAGGAAAACACTCTGTGGATTCTGTATCCACAATATGTCAGAAAAGTAAAACCAGAAGCAATATCAGGTTGCAATGAGATAAAACTGAGGAAACTGCATCTCTAGCAGCTGGCAGATATTTGTAAAACTGAAGTAATTTCTTCTTTTGATACAAATCAAGTCTATAATTCCAGAACTACACTATACTGTAGAAGCCAGAAGAACATTTCTAGGAAGCATTTCACCTACCAAAGTACTCAGAAAACTTCTCTGCATTTAAAGTAGCACTCATCAGTATGACTTTCAGATCCAGCCGGACATTCAGAAGATCTTTAATAATGCTCATTAAAACGTCTGATTGAAGATTTCTTTCATGGATTTCATCAAGAACTACATGACTGATGCTGGACAAGTGCCTAAAATAGAAGGGGAGGAAGTTAAACTTTTGCTTTTAGAAAAAATAAAAGTAGAGCCATGACTGTTTGGAGCAGCTCAGGACTAATTTCATAACTGCACTCAGTGTCTCATTTAACAGGAGCTCTTACTTGTCTGACTGGAGCCACTGCAGCACAATTCCCGTGGTACAGTACAAAATTGAACCTTGCTTCCTTGGCAAGCGACTGAAAGACACACAAAAAGAACTCCTCAGTTTTCCTCTGTGTTTAAGAAAATGCTTTAAAACCTTAAACCTCAGCTGCAGGTGCCATTGCAGACGTGCCTCACTCACAGCACAAGGGCAGCAACAAGGAATTAGGCCACTGTTGTGGCTGGGGAATGGAGCAGGGAGAGGCCCTGACTTCCCAGGCACCCTTTGCCATCTCCTGCACACTGAGGTGCTGATCCCCACCTCCTGCAGCCCTCCAGGCCCAGCACAGAGGGCACTCACCTGCACAGCACTGGGAGCAAAGAGTAGCAGCAGGGAGATTCTATGAACCCCAACTGAAATGCTGGGAGGGCTCAGCTCTCTTCCCTCACCAGCAGTTTTGCTTCAACAAAAAGGTTCCCTTATGTGCTGGTACCACTTCAGATTTTTAAATTATAGCCCACTACAAATGTAAAAGCTTTATTCTGCAAGGTACTGTCACTGCAGCTATTACATGGTCCCAGGGAATTAGTCCATGAATATGTGTAGCAAATGCACAGCTTTCCACAGAAACATGGTTTGGAGCATTCTCCCCTTCAGCATTTTCACTTCTCCTTGAAATTCATTGATTAGGGACATCAGTTTTATTTCTGCCCACAGCAGAACCTTTTACTAGAGCTGAAAACAGACAAATTAGACAAATTAGACAAAGCCTAACTTAGGCTTGCCACTGTCACATGGGGCATAAAACACAGTAAATGCACTCAAACCTTTTCCTAAAATTCAAAAATCTCATTCCCTCCTCACAGGAATTCCTTCAGGGGAAAATACCAGCAGGAAAGCAGTTCTTTCTTTTTGGAAGTACTTTTCCAATTGTGTCCTTTGGATAACAAGAGGCCCTGGCCAGGGAGCCGCTCACCTCTGCAGGCGGATCTGGTACCCCGTGCTCCTGCCATTGCCACAGCCCTCTGCCCTCTCGGCAGCCACTCTCTCAGCCACCTGAGGGGGACAAAGAAAATCAGCCTGACCTGTGACTGAGCCGCTCACCACCAGGAACACCTGGTACTGAGAGGTTTGTAAACAAAGAAATGCCCTGAGGAGCACCTTTTCTCCTCCCCTGAGAGCAGCAGGCCAGGGACCAGACTGCAGAGGAACACAACCACTGGGCACTAGCAGCAGTTCCCCTTTCAGAGCTGACACCCAGCTGTCAAGGACAGTAACTAGCGAGCACTGGAAAGCCAGATTCCTTCCTGCTCATTGGCACACCTCTAGAAGGCCTGCCACAACACCAGTTTTTATCTCAACGGGCATCTGCACTGCCACATCCACTGGAATCACAGCTGTAACCTGAGGTCGGGGCAGAGCGAGCTGCAGTGCCGGTGCCCCCGGACGCCACGCCTCGCGCACGCCGACCAGCAGAAGGGCTCTCTGCAGCAGGCCGGGCCCCGGTGTTGTATTCCATTTTATTTAAATGGTGTGCTCTGTCTCACCCCTCCGAAATGTATGGTACATTCTAAGCCTGTGGTCCTGCCCTGAACAGCACCCCGGGGCGGGGGCACTCACGGAGATGGCGCTGATCCTGCGGGGCTGGGTGCACACGATCCTGCAGGTGGAGCCCAGGCCGCGCTCGATGTGGTCGTCCAGGATGAACTGCGTCACCTGCGTGGTCTTCCCGCAGCCCGTCTCGCCGCTGATCACCGTCACGCGGTGCCCGTTGATCAGCTTCACCAGCTCCTGGCCCACACAGAGACACGGCTGTCACTGCACTGCTGCTGCAGGCAGGCTCTAGAGCGCTCTCAGAACCCTCTGCTGCTGTGGGATGAGTGTGGGAATGCGCCCCCCAATGACAGAGTGGCAAAAACTAACCTTTGTCCCCCAAAAAAAGAAAGAAGCCCAGAAGCTTCTCTCAACTGTTAGGTGGAAAGCCACCTCACAGGGCCTCAGGGACTTCAGCAAACACCAGAGAACACCTAATTGGATAGAAGCCAAAAAGTCCCGCCTGATCAATCAAGTAGAAAAGAACAGAACAAAGGAGAAGAGGGGCTTTTGTGTGAAGTGTTTCTACCAGGGACAGACCTCTGTACCTGGCTCGAGTTTTTCTGTTTGTTATTTTGCCTTTATTAAACCTTTTTGTTTCTAACACCACAGCAGAAGCCATCCTGCTTATTTTATGCCCCCAAAGTGTAGCTGAGCTATCCTTGGGTGTATTAAGTGTTTTTCTAGGGCTTATAAGAACTGGCTCTAGGACAAACAACTTAATAGATGAGCTCTGAGCAAACTATCAACAGCTGAAGAAATGCTGGGCTGCTTCCTGTAACGCTACCAAAAAAGCTCAGTTTAAACCTCACAAAAGCCATTTCTGCACATTTGCACTTCCCATGTGTAGGGTTTAAAGCATGCCCAACCCCAACACTAGCTTTAAATACTTTAGATCCTGTATGAAAGCAACATGGAAGAACTAAAATGAAAGCCTGAAATACATTGTTAACCTTTCTGCCTCCTGCGGCTCCTGTAGATCTTTGGAGGCTGAACACAAGAGTTTGCCCTGTTGGACTCCAAGCCTGCACAAACTAAAGGTTTTCAGCACAATATTTTAACATTTCTTGTACCAACAGGAACAGTTTTCCAGCCTCGTCCTCCCCACCCCAAGGACTGTTAAGGGGAGTGTGACTATTTTAAGAAACAAATGCTAACAGCAAGGACATTATGGCAAAGAGAGGGACTGCAGGAAGGAGCTCACTGATCCCCACTGAGCCTGCCAAAGCAAACACACCAGAATACTCCATTTCTACTGCATACAGGGGATATCAGCCTAAGAACTACCATCAATTAACAAAAGCCCCTACCCTCACTGACCTTATCCTGTGACTGGGAAACTAATGGCACTGAGAGCCTGCAGTGCAGCCAGTAACTCTGTGGTTAAAGCTAAAAAGTCCTAATTGGCATTATATTCAATTCCAAACTGGCAAATTGTTCAACAAAAGGCACATTTTTATACACAGACGAAAGCGTAACAATCTGAGTAACCAGGAACCTTCTAGAAGTAACTGGCAGAAAAAGATGACCTATTATTATCAAATGTGTGCAGCAGCCACACATTCCCATGACATTCCACCAGAACGCTGTACTGAGCCCCACATCACATCAGTGAGCCCTGCTGCTGTCTGGAGAGGAACCAGCCCCAGGGTCACAAGCTGGGAGGCCTCTCCCCTTCCTGCAGGCCACCAAGGATTGCTGCCACCAAGGATTGCTGCCCTCCCCTGCTCTGGAGCCCTGCAGCACAGGGTCTCTCTCTCTCAATACACACTCACCTCTCTCATCCCGTACGAGGGGAGCTTCTCTCGGAATCTCTGGGGAAAAAGAAAAAATGTTTCTCTTTAAGCACCTTTTCAGCATCCAAGCAATAGGACAAACTTCACCTCTAATCTGGGCTAAACTGCAAAATAATGACAAACTGCTCAGCAACACTTGTATAAACACAGGCCCGTGGGAAATAACTTTAATTCCATGTGTTGTTTCAGTTTTGCTCAATTTAGAAATATAATTTCAGCCCAGCAGCTCAGGACTTGACAAGGTAGGTATATACAGGTGCAAGAGCAGGGCCTGGTATGGAACAGAACTGGTGTTCAGGGCAAGACAATTTTCTGTCCATGGCTGTTCAAAACAAAACCTCTGTTTTCAAAAGGCATTCTTCAGAGCCCAGTGCTGTGCTTTCAGTTTCAGCCATAACTGCAGGGACACAATCCACAAAAAAGAAAGAGAAACCCACCCAGTAAAACAACATCTGCTTCAAATTTCAGATTCTAACTGTTTCTGAAATTTGTCATTTCCGATTTTTAATCACTGTTCTATCAATAGGTATGAATGTCATGAATTCTAAGGATAATTTTCAGCAAAAGTAACATCACAACAACTTTCTAGTAAACTACCAGATATTACATTTTGAGGTTAGCTTAATTAAAAAAAAAAAATCCAATTAAAAGTTTTCAACTTAACACAGGGAAAAGTACCTGCATTTCAATATATCTGGGATCAGATCTCTTCTTCATTAAGTCTTCTTTAAGTTGCTCATCTAATTCAGCATCCTGCTCAGTTTTTTCACAGAGAAATTCCACATCCAAATCCAGGGATGTTTTTTCCCAAGTTGGTAGCTGTCTCACAGGAGCTTTCTCAGCATCTGGTTTCACTTTGGCAGGCTGCTCTGGAGCAGGGCTGGAATCACAGAACAAGAACTTCAGATTCCCCCAGCTGTGCCTGGCCACATGCAGAGTGCAGGTAACTACATCCAGCAGCTAATTCCAGAGAACCTTGGAATGGTTTGGGTTGGCAGGACCTTAAATCCCACCCAGTGCCACCCTGCCATGCAGGGACACCTTCCCCTGCCCCAGGTGCTCCAGCCCCAGTGTCCAGCCTGGCCTTGGCACTGCCAGGGATCCAGGGGCAGCCACAGCTGCTCTGGGTCTGTCACTACAGTGAAAATATTAAACCAAATAAAGTCTTAAACCACCAACCAGCAAAAACCTGACATCAGGATCTAGAAAACAACACGCTCTTTTGCACCAAACGAAGCCACAAAGCAACGAAACATCATCAGAGAATTACTGCTTGATCACATAACTGGATCCCTGAGCCAAATGGAGCCTCAATCCCCTCATTTCAGCACACCAGCCTATTCCAGCTATTCCTGCAAATCCTTAATGACTCCAGAACAGACCCTGCTTCAGACCCTGCGAAAACGTTCCAAGACTGCACAATAACTGAAAACAGAAGCCAAAATCCACCTCTGGAAGAGTAATTCCAGAGCCCAAGAGAGCTGAAAAATCCCATATATCTACTGTAGTAGCCTTGAGGTGAGTTAGAACTTTTATGAGTTTAAGCAGAAATTTAACACCCCAAACTCAGCAATAATGAAGGAGTTTTACAGCAATGACTACAACCATTCAGTGTGACAACACACGTGGAGAAACTGGAGGATATTTGTTGAGCCGGTACACTCAGTAAAGGTAAATCACTTCTGACACATCTTCCTGCCAGCTTATGGAAAGTTTGTGCTCAAACTCCAAATAAACAGAAGAACTGGTAATTATATGTGTTTACCCTTCTTCATCCCCGGACCACCAGGACATGGCTTCTTGCTCTTTGTCGTTTTTAGTGTGGACAGAGTTCAGCAGCTGCACGATCTGCTCCTCCCTGCGCTCGTCCATGCGCACCACAGCTCTCTAGGGCAGAAAGCAGCGCCTCCGTCAGTGCGGACCCGCCACGGCCGGCGGAACCCGCGCAGGGCCTGCCGCTGTGCCCCGGCACGGCCCCACAGCTCCGCTTCCTGCCGGGGCACACAGCCCCACAGCCCCTCACCTGCTGCCGGTCGGCGTCCCGGTTCTTCTGGCCCTGCCTGCGGGCGTACCACAGCCCGATCTCGCGGCCCTTCAGGTGCCCGGGGTGCCGTCCCCGCCCGCCGGGCCCGCCCGCAGCGGAGGAGGCGGCGGAGGGGGCGCCGCCATCGCCGCCACGGTCACGGTCCCGGTCACGGTCCCGGCCCCGGCCGCGGCCGCGGCCCCAGTCACGGCGCGGCTCGTAGCTCATGGCCGCAGGTACCGGCGCGGCTCGGCCCGGCGCGGCCCCGCCTCATCCGCCGGCACCGCCCGCCTCATCCGCCGCCGCGCTTCCGCCCGCCCGCTGCCCCGCGCGGGGGACCCGGGTTCGAGTCCCAGCCTGACCTAACCCAGCCGCCAGACCGCGGGTTCGAGTCCCGGCCAGACCTAACCCAGTTCTGGCACCCCGAGTTCGAACCCTCACTCTGACCCGCCGCGCTGGACCCGGGTTCGAGTCGCGGCCCGGCCTAACCCAGCCTCCCGTTCCTGGGTTCGAGCCCTCACTCTGACCCGCCGCGCTGGCCCCCGGGTTCGAGTCCCGGCCCGGCCTAACCCAGCCTCCCGTTCCTGGGTTCGAGCCCTCACTCTGACCCGCCGCGCTGGCCCCGGGTTCGAGTCCCCCACCGGCCGGCGTGTTGCAGAACGGGGAATTTGTATCGTTTTCTTAATGTTTGGTCTTCGTATACTTTCAGGCCTAATCAACAAGAAGAGAGATTTAATCCGTGAAACAAAGAGCAGCCAGTGAGCTTTAAGTGATGTCGAGGTGTTAGAAAAGTATTTCTAGTATTATGTGGATTTAGATGTTGACAAGGACTGCAAGTGAATCAAAACTGCTGTAACCTCCCACATGTGCAGCTGCCCTCTGCTTTCCGCAGGTTCCTGCAGACACGCCACCCAGTGCCAACAAACACCAAAGCTGGGGTTTAAGATTTTATTTAGGATTCCCTTTAGACACACATGTGCCTCAAATAAATAGGTATATAAATAAATAACTTAAAATCCACTATGGAAAGCTGTAAAGCACTTGAGCATTTGTTATCCCCTTGATACAGCATTAACAGAATTGTTTCAACAGTGCACCTAAACAAAATTTGCACGACAGCACGAAACCCAGCGTGTTTGCTGCGCCTGTCGGAGGTGCGCAGGGTTTTTCAGCCGTGGCCCTGCTGCTCCCGCTCTCGGTACGCTCTGTTCAGCAGCTGTATGTCCTCCTGGTGGCCGGCCGGCGCCGGGCGCTGCCGGCTGCTGCGCCGGTGAGCCTCCACGGTGTCCGGGATGGAGATGCTGAAGTCGCTGCCGGACGGGACGAGCAGGGAGTAGGATGCGCTCTCGCCCAGCTCGCAGCACACGAACCTGTTCTCCTTGCGGGAGTAGCGCAGGGAGGGCGAGCGTGCGGAGGAGGACTGGCTGATGTTGCTGACGATGGACACGGTGTCCAGCGCCTCCTCGGTGTCGCAGATCTCCAGCACCTCCAGGTGAATCTTCACGCTGGTGTCGGCCCACGCGTCCCGAGCCTGCCCGGGGCTGGGCTCGTGCCCGACGCTTTTGGAGCGGTACACCTCGATTTTCTTGGCCGCGGGGGTTATCCTGTGGCCCTCGGAGCTCACCTCGTAGGTGGACAAGGAGAGCGTTTTGCCGGTGGGGGCCTGCAGGGACACGGTGCCCTGGACGGCGCACAGAGGCACGGCCAGGGCCCCGGCGGAGCGCTGCGGAACGAGAGCGTTAGTGCCGCCCCAAAGCCGCCCCTGCTCCGCGCTGAGCCCCTGCTGCCTGCCCCTGCGGAACCCTGCACGCCTTGGCTGTGGCTCACAGCAGCGAGAAGCTCTCTGTGCCATTATACACTGCGGTGTACGGAGTGCCTGTCACTCGCTATGGAATCTACAGAATATGAAAACTGCGGTTTAAATAAAAGCTGATTCCTGCAGTGCAAGGTTATGTCCGGGTTAATCAAACTCTTTGATTTGCCAGACTGAATATGAGGCACCCGGAGGGAGAATGAGCAATCTCCACTCTCTGGAATGAGCACTCCGGGTCTGGAGAAGGAGACATCTCCCAGTCACCTTCTGAAAGTGCCTTATTAAGTTGTTTGTCCTAGAGCCAGTTCTTATAAGCCCTAGAAAAACACTTAATACACCCAAGGATAGCTCAGCTACACTTTGGGGGCATAAAATAAGCAGGATGGCTTCTGCTGTGGTGTTAGAAACAAAAAAGGGTTAATAAAGGCAAAATAACAAACAGAAAAACTCGAGCCAGGTACAGAGGTCTGCCCCTGGTAGAAACACTTCACACAAAAGCCCCTCTTCTCTTTTGTTCTGTTCTTTTCTACTTGATTGATCAGGTGGGACTTTTTGGCTTCTATCCAATTAGGTGTTCTCTGGTGTTTGGTGAAGTCCCTGAGGCCCTATGAGGTGGCTTTCCACCTAACAGTTGAGAGAAGCTTCTGGGCTTCTTTCCTTTTTTGGGGGACAAAGGTTAGTTTTTGCCACTCTGTCATTGGGGGGCGCATTCCTACAGTGCCTCTTTCTGAAAGTCTTCTCAAGTTTTCTCCTGAGAAATTAGTATTTATTGTTAGAGTGACAAAGATCCATCAAGCCTCCTATGTCACTGCCCAGTCAGTAACCGGGGAGACACTGAATGCTGTCATTATCCACTTGAACAGTTCCACTGGAAATGTTCAATTCCAGACACCTTTACCTGTTTCTAAAGTACAGAAGCCATTTGTCAATGCCAACCACAATGCTGTGCTCTGGGGAGCACTGTGGATATAAGTGCTGGGAGTAAACCCATGGTTATGGGGCCCAAGGGAGGGATAAATGCATTTATCCTGGGTTTATGTACAGCCAAGTAGCACTAATTATTACTGGAATTACTTTCAGTATAAATTATTATGAATGACAACAGAAAGACCTTTATCTTGTCCTTAATACCATTATTAAATACCCATTTTTGCTCCTCATGACACATCCATGCAGTAAATAGGAATCCACCAGCAAACCAGACTCTACTGGTGCATTCTGTGAAGTATTTTGCCTCCCTCTCCCACGGTTCCCTGCAGTTCAGTCTTTGCCTTCAGCTCCTGGCCCTTCCCTCACCAAGTTCCACTGTTTGTGGAGAGGATTCCCCATGTCAGGGCATCCCCCCATGCCTCCCACAATGCCTGGAGAATGTTCTGGCTGTTGGAGTCTGGGACAGGGATTTCACTGGAGAATGCCATGGACCAGCACAGGCATTTTTTAAAAGCAAAGACCAAAAAAATCCCAGTGAACTAAATCACAAATGTCCTTGTTCCTTATGGAATGCTGATGCGTTCTGAGCAGAGAAATCTCCGCGGCATCGATCGAGCAAATCCCCTCATTATTTAATTACACATCCACCTTGCAGAGCTCACAGAAGGCAGCAAGCAGCGGTGGCTGCCACGAGGCAAAAGCTCCCCCAGCAGCCCTGTGGGTCAGGAGCAGGTTCCCTGTCCTGAGCAGGCTCTGGGCTGGATTCACCGGGGAGGATATTGCCCACAGGGAAGGTTTGGGTGCATCTGAGCCCACAGCAGCTGGAACAGGCTCTGACAGACAGATTTCCCTTTGGGAATGGTCAGAGCAGCAGCTGGGGCTGAGTGTGACACTGCACGCCATCCCAGCTGGTTCTGCAGGGTCTGGTGACAGACTCAAGCACGAGGCCTTTGTGGACTCTCCCTCCCAAGTGCCGTGTCCCTGGCCCTGGAGCAGGAGCCAGGTGTGCCAGCAGTGTCCCAGTGAAGCACGGGTGCCCTGGGCTCTGCTGCTCCCTGGCACAGGGCTCCGGGCAGCACCAAGAGCACACACAGCTTGTGCCGTGTGCCTGTTGCTCCACTGGGCCATGCTGCCTTCCCAAACAGAAAAGCAGCAATCTCAAACAGCTCTGAGCAGTTTGCATTCCTATTTACTTTGGTCAAACACAGCCTGAGATGAAAAGGTCTATTTTTGGAATGCTTCCAGTAAGGATCCTGGCTATTTCTTTCCAGAGACAATGATTTTTCTGTTTGTTTTAAAATAGAGGCTTAGTCTTCTACTTCCCTAAGAGTGCAAATTAGCTGCAGTGAAATTAATTACTGCAATGATTTGCCTTTTCTGAGGCTGACTGCAGTAAATGCAGAGCCAAGGGGGTATGACAGGAAGAGACAAGCTCACCTCAGATGGCCTGAGCCCGGTGCTTGCCATTGAACTGCCCGCTGCAGGCAGACCTGGATTGTATCTGTCACTACCAGGAGATGCAGCAGAGCAGCCAAGGTGAGGACACCTTGGAGGGAAGGGCTGTAGGAGCTCTCTCCAGCCTTGCCCTCCTGGCTGATGTCCCCACTGTCACCGCTCTCTGCAGTGCAGAGCCAGCCAGTGGCAGTGGGACTGCAGCAGGGAGCAGCCAGCACCACACAGAGCACATGCTCTGAGAACATGAAGGTGAGATGATACATTGATTTTCCAGCCACAGGAACCTCTTTGGAAACCAGGAACAAGTTCCAGCCAGGAAGAGCCCCTTTGGGAAGAGCTCAGCCCATCAGCAGGGGGGATGTGGTGCAGATTCCCACCAGCCAGTGGGAAGCAATGAGAACCTTCAAGGCCATTCCTAACTCGGCTTCTGTGCTGTGCCTGCTGTTGGAGGGAATGCTCACACCCTTCCTGCAGCCAGTGAGAGAGAGGCTGTGTGTTTCTCATGTTGAATACTCCTGCCTGCGCTGGCTCCTCCTCAGCGAGGTCACTTGCACAGCCTCCCCCTCTCTTTCCTTGCAGGGCACATAAATAGATCCTGTACACTCTCTTCAAAGAGCTTCCTTGAGGCAACCCACAGATGAGGTAGAGAAAAATAATCAGCAAGCCTGGAACAAACTGCCAGCCTGGGAGATTTCTGTTGCCTGAGGGCACTGAAGCATAGACAAAATAAGACATGACATATTTACACTCAATCTCTTTAGGAAGGGAGATACACGGGTATTTTATGAGACCTTAAAGGTATTTTTCAAAAATGGAGCCAAAGGAGTTAGCAATGACAAGTACAATTTCCTCTCTCTATTACAGCCATCCTATCATATATTCAATAAACCCTGCTGCCTCATTCTCTCATGCCACTTTTATTCCAGAGAAAACACTTTGATGGAGCAACTCTTTACTCACAGAACAGACCATGAAGAGACAACCAGCTCCACAGTCACTACTGTCACCCCAAGGAAGGGCCACTCTCCAAGCCCACAGCTTCCAGAGGGAGCCAAAGGCATCCTGGGTCCTGTCTGGCACCTGCCCTTCAAACAGCTCCATCAAACTCACTGATCCCACATCCATGGGGATGGCTGATCCCCCTCCTGCTGTCAGTTCTTACAGCTTCTCCTCTTGATGAGAAAATCAGCAGCACTCCAACAAGAACCCCTGTATTTATGGACTCTCAGAAGAGCCCCTGCATTTCCTGCAGAATGATGTGGCCAATCAATGCCAGGGGGAATCTCCTTCTTTACCACACGTAGGAAATGCAGAGTGATGAGAACAGAGTGACTCTTCTTAGACTTTGGGACTTCCAGGCAGGATGAATAAAGGAGATGGTTTTCAGCTTGTTAATGTGTGGCCCAAACTGATCTTTCATCCAGCGTAAACCTGAGCAATGCATTAATGTTATTTTTACGAAGCTTGCAGGGGTTTCACGCTCTGCCCTTTCCCAGCTGCAAAGCAAATGTCAGCTGTGAAGCTCTGGCAGCTCCTGCTGAATGTCAGAGCCAGCAGAGCTGTGGCTGCAAAGCCTGGGGCTTTCACCCCACAGGGGCTTCAGTGCCTGGCAGTGGGTTATACCTGGGAAGGTGTCAGGAGCGGATGAGCTGTGATTCTTTGTAATGCAAGAAGGGAAGAGTATGTCCAAAAGTGCCATACAAGGCCCAGGGCACATAAAACAGCCCCAGGCAGTCACTGCCAGCTGCTCACAAAGAGCTGCTCACACCTGCTGCAGTCCCAAGGCTGCAGCTGAACTGGCACCACGGGACATGGGGAAAGGAATTTTTTTTTTTTAAGCATCATCTGGAAACTCCTGCAAGGAGAGGCACAGTTATGGACCTGATACAGTGATTTTATTGACCAAGCTGTACGTGGCACATGAGGCCTTGGCAAGAACCGATAGATTAAAACCAGGCTGAGTCACCACTGCCTTTTGCCCCCAAATGCAGGAATTCATCTCTGCACACTGCAACAGAGTGAGCATTGGTTTTTATGAAAGGGATGATCAGTCACCTTTGAATTTTCAGCCAAATTCCTACTGTGACTCGGATGATAAACTTGTGTTTATCAGATGGAGAGAGATGCCCGTATTTGAACACAAAATACACCTTATCCATCTCCTGTGCATGTGCAGAGGCCGAGCACGAGCTGATCTGGCTCTGAAGTCACCCTGCTTGGATTAGCTGACTTCCAGAGAGCCCTTCCCACATGAAGCCTTCCAGAGTTCCTGTCTCACAGACTTGACATGGGCTCTTACCCCACTCCCACCTGCTGTAATGCCCAACAGCCACTGAATTCCACAGTGGAATTCTCTGGAAAATGTCATCTTTTGGAGAGAAACTTCCTATTCATTAAGATAAAGTAACATAATTCATACTTACTTCTCACCATACACAAATCATGCAGGTGCACACAAAATAAGAAAACCCCACGATTAAGAAGACAAGTGAGAAATTATTGCAGGATCAACACCTGCAAATAGACCTGTGGTGACTAAACATTATCCAATGCCATGTATGAGTTTTACTAAAAAAAATGGGTGTCACCCTGATTTTATAAGACTTTGTTAAGCTTTCTGATGTTTGTATTCTTTCAACAAACTTTCTCACACACAGCTCTGTAAATAACCTATGTTTTGCATTCTTTCATAAAAGTAAAAAAAATTAATAAACCCTTAGTCTGTCCAGTGGCATTGGAGAGGTGGCACTGTCACCCTCCAATCCACTGTCACCTTCAGAAAACTATAAATGTTAAAGTCAAAAAATAAAGTTCTTCTTCTTCTTCTTTTTGTTCCCCTCAAGAACAGCAGTGTCTGTGTCATCATTTCGTGTCTTATCACAACAAATGGGACCAATAGAAGTATCGCTGTCAGTAAAAACCATTCCTACTTCACAAGGAAACTCTTATTGCCAGAAAAGAATAACCTCCCCCTTTACCTGCCGAGGGTTCCTCTCGGATTTGCTCCGGCACCACTCCCAGTCCGAGAGCTGGGGCGCGGGGCTCTCCTCGTGGCACAGCCTCCACTCTGGTCCCTCTGGGAAGGCCGGGGGGGCAGCGCTGGTGCCCTGCTGGCCCTGGCAGGGCCCTGGCCCAGCGGGAGGGGTGCCCTGGGAGCCGTGTGCCAGCGCCCTGGCCCCGCCGTCAGTGCCGGTGCCAGGCTCCCTGCAGCCACGGCTCGCCAGGCTGGGGTAGGACGAGGGCTTGCCATCGCTGCTGGGCTGGGGAGGGCTCTCCAGGGAGATCCTGTAGATGCCGCAGCCTTGCTGGAAGGACAGGTTGAACTCAAAACCGCTGCGCTTGGCTAAGCAGGAAGGAAAGAAACCGTGTTAGGAGTTGGGACCAAAAAGAAAAGTGAGATTATAAACACAACGCAAATGACATGCTAAAACGCGGAATAAATTATCCAGCTCCTGCTGGAAACAGGCAATTGTCCCTCCATTAAAAAAAATGAATTGTTGAGAAGAAAGGCTTGTGAGAAGGAACTGCCTTCTAGATGAACTGCAGCCGTTCTCTCTGGGAAAGTGGCTGGAAGGGCAGCAGGGGCAGCACAAGCCATTCTGCACCTGGGTAATGTGTTTAAAGTGAGTGAAAGCCATGCACTGAGGATGGCTTTTCTCTAAGATTCGGGAGTTCTTTCTCCCTGAACAAGCAGGGAATGTCAGGAATTCGTCTACTGATGGTAGAGGATTTTCACTCCAGAGAATGGGAAACAACTCCCACATCCTCAGAAATATTTAGCCCTTAACATTTGCAGTTGAGACCAGATGATCCCTGTGATCCTCTTCCACCTGGCCCACTGTTCCTCCAGCTGTTTTTACACAAAGCCCAAGGAAAAACAGGGCTCTAGAAGATGCCAAGAAGGTTTCCAGGGAAGGTCTGGCAACCTCTCTCACACCAAGGCAACCCTTCCACACTTACTTTTGGCCCCTTGTGAAGGGGCATAGGAGTTCCTCCTGCAATTGATGACGCAGCCGCAGGGCAGGTGGAGCCAGTGCTGTGACAGGACAAAGAGCGGGGTCACTGCGGCAGCCAGCGCGCTCAGCAGGAAGCTCAGTGTCTCAAAAGAAAGGCTCTGCAGCCCAGTGAAGTACTGGACAGCCATCTGTATCTGAAAGGCAGAGCATTTTGAAATTTAAATCACTTTGGGCACATGAGATGCTTCCAGGAACAAGGAGAACATCTCTCTATGGATATGACACCACTGTAAGACACAGATTGTCATTAGTGTTTGCCTCCACTTCTGGCTCCAACAGACAGCGGAGGAAACACGCTGACTGCCCTTCTCTCGTGCCAAAGCCCTCACTGAAGCTAAATGTAGATGCAGAGCATCCCTGAACAGCTCCCAGTGCCAGCCAGTCCCGTGTGGCAGCGAGGAGCCCCAGCCTCACACCCCCAGGGCAGGGGTAAGTGCCCCAGAGCCGTGTTCCCTGTTCCCACAGATCCCTTTCTCAGGTTCCTGTTTCCAAACACACACACGTGCCCACGGCAGCGCTCCCTCCTGCCCCAGCACTTCAGGGTTTACAAAGGTGCAACCAAACTGCATTTTTCTACCAAACTCCTATTTTTTTAGCCCAAAGGATGTCTCAGAGGACAGGACAGAGGGGCTCTTAGCTCAATTCCCAGCCCCAGAATGCTGAACAAACCCTGTCCCACAGCTGGCAGGGACCTTACTGCCCCCGGTGTTCATGTGCCATGAATGATGTGATGGGAGAGTGTCAGAGCGATGAACCAGGCTCTGCCAAACCCACTGGGCAGAGTTAAACTCATGCAGTGACACAGACCTGCTGGAGAGGACTTGTGCTGGCACAACTACACTACGAGGAACAACTGCAATGGCCACTGTTCATCAGTTTCAATCCATGGCCCACAGGTGACGTCCCACTGAAATGTAAGTGAGCATTGGAAAGCGAAGCCATCTGAGAATTTACCATCATTGGCAGCCAGAGAAGGACTTTGGTGAGTGCCAGGATCAGCGAGAATCGTTTCTGGGCAAAGCCCACCGTGAAGCTCCTGCTCTGCGTGCCGCTCTCAGCCACACCCTGCCCAAAAACTGCCTCCGAGTTTTGGAGAGGCTCCCGGGTTTTGTCCCCGGGGTCCAGCAGTGGCATTGGAGGGGCAGCAGCACCGCAGCCCCACGGTGTCCCGGGGGAGATGCAGCCTCCAGAGCCCTGCAGGTGCTCGGTGTGCAGCAGCTGGGGCTCACCTGAGCACAGCAGCTGCAGGGTGAGGGGAACAGCCAGCACTGCCACGAGGGAGAAGCACAGCGAGTACACGACCAGCACAAACAGGATGGAGGAACTGGCACAGTCGGCAAAGCAGCCCCAGGACGTGGGGATGTACCTGCCCCAGCCACAGAGAGGCAAAATGCACGTCAGCAGGCTGGCAGTCCAGATGGTGAGGATGGCCCATACCACACTCACACGGCGCTTGGAGGAGCTGCAGCTCAGTGTCCCGGTCGTGTTGAGGGTGTAGAAGTTGTAAGAAACTATAAGAGACCCTTTCAGGTTGCTAGAAATGCCCTGGAATAAATACATAAACGCTGAGGTGGTGCAGAGAGGCTGGGGGAGGGCTTCGCTCGACCACTGCATGAGCATGAAAATAATCACTGGCACGATGCTGATCAGATCATCCGCTGCCAAAGAGGTCACAATCATCGAAACCGTGGTTTTGTTCTGCAGTTTCAGCAGGGAAACTAGTGAATAAATGCTGCCCAGAAGGGCTGGGAGTGCAATGGCAAAAGTCAAGCAGAACAGAAAGACATTCCAAGTTCTCTGCTCATTGGGTTTGTCCATAATGCCGTGATTCTCAGTCAAGAAGCTCGTCCCATTGAGTGACAAATTACCAGGAGTTACCGACATTGTCCTGGGCATTTTTCCTTTGTCTTCTCACTGATTCTGCAAGTTTTCACCAGCTGAAACCAGAATTGTCAGCTCCACATCACAAGTTTCTTTGTTTTCCTAGACTCCCTTCAGTGGCATCTGATGAAGGAATATCCAGGCGGCAGCACCCCTAATGACCAGAACACATGCTCTCAAAAAGCCAGGCAACGATGAAGTAGCAAAGGTGCTGAAAAAAAAAAAAAAAATGGAATTCCTCAGAATGGTTCCCGTGCCGTCAGGCGGTGAATTCGGGCTGCTCGGGTGTCCCCATGCCGGTCCCCGTGCACTGCCTCCCTGGCGAGCTGGCTGCAGGCGGGCAGAGCACGGCCGCGCCCGGCTGCGGCAGCTCGGGCAGCCCCGGGAGAGGCGGCCGGAGGCAGCCCGGCTGCACCGGCAGCGGCCGTGCCCGCAGGACGGCAGCGGGCGGCCGGGATGCTGCCGGCCCGGGCAGGGTCCCCGCAAGCCCCACCTCCGTGCGAGCGCCGCCGGCTGATGTCAGCCCCGGCTGCCACTCCCGGTGTGCCGGGCGGCTCGGGGCTCGCACCCGCTGCGGTGCTGCTGCTCGGGGCTCACAGCCTGGCTGCGGTGCTGCTGCTCGGGGCTCGCAGCCTGGCTGCAGTGCTGCTGCTCCCTGCTCGGGGCTCACAGCCTGGCTGCAGTGCTGCTGCTCGGGGCTCACACCGGCTGCAGTGCTGCTGCTCCCTGCTCGGGGCAGGATGAGCGGATGCAGCACGGCTCTGCTCTCCCTGGCCATTCCCACTCCCACTCGGGCGCACGGATGCTCGGGGACACGCTCGGGGCTCCTTTCGGGGACAGCAGGGAGCGGTGGGTGAGGCAGCCCGCTGGCATCTGCCCGTGGCCGCTCAGCTCACGGGGTCTGAAAACGTTCATTCCTCGCCCGACCGCAGCCCGAGGCCCGTCAGGTGCCGAGAAGCAGCTCTGCTGCACCCTCAGCCGGCACAGGCACCCTGCCCCACGGCAGAGAGCGAGCAGCTTCCCGCAGGTCCCTCCGGTCTGCCTCCTCACTCGCGGCCCTGCCCCTGCTCGCTTTCTTCCTCTGCCTCTCTGCAGCCCTGCGGGCACAGCAGTCCATCCTGTGCTCCTGTTTGTGTTTGCAAGGAAATGTTCATCAGTGTTCTCGGGAAGAAAGGCACCTTTTATTGCCTTGCCCCTTCAAGGCAGGTGACTTATTACTTCAGTTTGTCTTCTCACATGGTGTATTTGTGATCTGAACTGCACCTTGCTGCTCTCTGTGGCAGCTTTTATCATAACTTACAATACGGTGAGATTTCCTCCAGTTATCACTGCAGGAAATTCATGTCCCAAATTTTCTGAAATATCATTCATGTCCCAAATTTTCTGAAGAAACAGGGAGAATGGAATAACACAGCTCTGCCAAAAAGGGACAGGTAATGATGGTGCAGAAGCCTGGAGACAGGAGGAGGCACCTCTGTGTGTGTCCTTGGCAGGACTGTGCCAGGCAGGCAGGGAGCTGCAGATTCCTTAGTGCCTGCTCTTTCCTTCTCTGCCATCAGCCCCTGCATGGTGGAACATCCCAACAGCAGAACTGCCCTTCACTGTCCGTGGATTTATTCCTTATCCTGCTGTGAATTCTCCTCGCTCAGGAAAGGTCCCAAAGAGAAGATCCATTGAGATGGATCCTCCCCTCTGGCCTCGCTTCCCACAGAGCTCAGCGGGCTGGGAGTGGAACTCATGGAGCAGCACGAGGTGAGTGACTCTGGGTGTGCTGCAGCAGCAGCAGAACACCTGTAACCCAGAGGCAGGGGGGTGACACCCAGCACTGAGCAAACCCAGCCATGCCACACTGCTCAGGAACCACTCCTGCTTTGCAGGCTCCAAAATGTCAGTGGCATGTTGGAGAAAAAGCCAAAGTTGTGCAGCCTGTAACACCACAGCACTGTGGGAAACTGCACAGGGAGGGGTAAACGTAGGATGCAAACTGCTGAAGAAACAGCTATCCCTTTCTGAAGGGAGGGAATAAAAAAAGAAGAGGGCATATGCTTGGAGTGACCCAGCTGTGACCCCATCTGGAAGCAGCAGAAAATCAGCTGTGTAGATGGGACTTTCTCCAATAATGATAAAATTAATGGCTGCAAGAGCCATGTGTAAAACTGCACATTTCCCTGCCTGCTGTGCATTCCCAAGAGCTCTGCCATGGTTTGTCTCAGCCCCTCATTGCTCCATCTTTACTTCCCCATCACCTTCTCTCCCACTCAGCTCCAAGGAAGGCAGGGGGAGCAGATTGGAAGATTCAGCCCCAGGAGATGTGATCAAATTGAGTTTTAATGACAGATTGAAAGCTCTGGAACAAAATTCTGCCTCTAGAGGACCAGGAAGTTGTGTAAGAACAGTGCTGGTTAGCACTGCTCTTACCTACACCCTACATTTGACGGGGAACCTTCAGCACAGGCTCCAGGGCTGCCACCAGCTGTAGTTCCTGGGAACCTGTGCCTTGGGAAGTGCCCTGGCAGGGTCAGTGTCTCCCCTGAGCAGAGTCCCAGGTGTGTCTGAGGAAGGGATGCTCAGGGGATGAACACCTGACAAGACAAAGCTCTGCACCCTGATTAGGAGGTTTCAGATTGGGAACGTGTGGAATATTGAAAGACCCATCCAGGAAGGAAGTGCAGAGCTACGCCACTGACATTTATTAATGATTCCAGTCAAGAGAAAGTACTCATGAATATTTTAATGAGATTGTGAGGGGAAACCTCCCAAAGACGATAAAATCACACTTAGCAAACAGGGACAGCTCCAGCCTCTTGGATCTGTGGTTTCTGAGACTCAGATTGTGCCAGGCACTGCAGAAGCCAGGCTGAGTGCCAGCCCAAGCTGGACAGAGCCAGCAGGATACCAGGGACTAGGGAAAGCCTTGCCATAGACATCTTCCTTCATCAGCCTAGATGGAAACCATGGCTCACTGCCCCAGAGATGAAGGTTTCAGAGAAAGATTAGAGAAATAATGCTTGAGAAGAAGCCAGAGTATTTTCAAACACTGATCTTTTCAATTCATGTGTTTATCTCATTCCCTGGGGCTGATGACAAGCTGGGCTCTGTGCTCACAGGGAAGTGGAGTCCATCAGTGTCACTGCTGGTAAAACAGCCATCACTGGGACACGCAGTCCCCTCGCCCTGGGGACCCCCAGCTCCTCCAGGGGAGCCCCAGGCCCCTCGAGTGAGCATCCTCTGGGGACCAGGAGGGACCCGAGTGCTGCTGCCCTGCAGAGGCACAGCAGGGAGAGAGCCCTGTGCTGCTCCCCACTCCATGGCTGCTGACCTGTTTGATTCCATCAAACATTCCCTGTGCTGCTCCTCACTCCATGGCTGCTGACCTGTTTGATTCCATCCAACATTCCCCGTGCTGCTCCCCACTCCATGGCTGCTGCCCTGTTTGACTTTATCAAACATTCCCTGTGCTGCTCCTCACTCCATGGCTGCTGCCCTGTTTGATTCCATCCAACATTCCCTGTGCTGCTCCCCACTCCATGGCTGCTGCTCTGTTTGACTTTATCAAACATTCCCTGGGCTGCTCCCCACTCCATGGCTGCTGCCCTGTTTGACTTTATCAAACATTTCCCACAGCCATGGACAAGCAGGGCTCCCATTAGGCTGGGTGCAGGCAGAGCCAGCCTGGCTGTGCTGGGAGAGCTGAGGAGATGAGAACTGAGCATCAGCAGCCTCTTACACAGCGTTTGCTTTGCAGAACATGCACTTATGAAATATGCATGTGCTGAGAGGTGATTAGGATGCAATTCCTCATTTTGATTAAAATGCTGCTTCCTTTGTGTTTACTGAGCTTCACAAAACAGCCTGATTTGTATGCTTACATAGTATTTTTGTGAGGTTTTTTTACAAACTAAATTTAACTTCACTGCTATGTGTGCGAAAATGAATGCAAATATGCAACTTTCTTTAGCTTACAGTTATTAACCTGAGAGATAAAGTGTTAAATCCAAGCCCAAAATGATGGCTTTGTTTTTGGGGTGGGGTGCTGGCATTATTTTTAATCACCAGGAACCATTTTTTCCCAGGATTACATGCCCAGATGCTGCCAGATGCATCAGGCCTGGAAAAGCAGGTTACTACCCTGAGCCTAAGTTAGATAATCCCATTTGCAGTATCCCATCAAAAGCCTTTACTACTAGAATTCCTGAAGTTGTTAATATCTGCAAAAAATTTCCTAGTCTAGAGAAAATTGAAACTCATTTGGAGCAAGCTGCATTAGATGGCAAAATGGGCCTTTCTTTCTCACAAATGGCAGAAAACAAGCCCTAGGGGACAGAAAAGAGATTTATTTAATAGGAAAAGGTGCAGTAATTTTGTTTTCCCAGCCATTTTACCAGTGCTTTTATTATAGATTTTGTATTTTTCACTCCTGTGCCAGCACTCCACCAGGGCCTTACAACATCCAGTAGCACAGTGTTCTGAAATTGAGCTGGCTCCTGAATCAGATTCTGTTATTATTTTAATGTCTCGTATATCACTGCCTCTGAAAGACCTGCCAGAAACCTTTTCACAGTGAAGATATCACTGGTCTTTGAGCCCCTAGCAGTGTCCTATCTGCTATCCTGTTCTGAGACAGTAAATTTTCTATTTCTTTGACAATGCCCAGCCTCCCTTCAGTCCTCAGTTTCAATTAAAACAGAACAAAGATCTTAAGGCAGTGTTCTGGTATCACTCACTGGGTATCTCTAACCTTCAGCAACAGGCACTGGGAAAACTGGGAGCTGGTCAAGTCTGGCACAGCTCCTTGTTCAATGAGAACAGTCTCTAAAACCCCCCAAATCTGTTCAAACAGAAGGCAGAACTGAATCTTCGTACAAGAAAAGTCTGCCAGTGCCAAGATCCCTCCACTCCATTTTGTCTGCTGGTAAGAAAATTCACGGGAGTAACTGTGTGATTTCATTCACCACTCTTCAGTGAAATATTAATGAGCTTTTTTCACTCTCCTCTGCTTCTCAGAACTGTTCCACCCTTTATCTCCTGCCAGATTTGAATGAGGACAACAGCAAAGGTCACCATGACAATGGTAACTGTGAACTGCTTAAGCACAGGATGGATTTATCCCTGAGCATTGCCAAGGCCACTTACAGATGTAGTAGGAATCCTAAATGCCTGCTTATCATCCACTGAAAACATTTCAATCAAACAGCAAATCACGATCAGAGCAGCAACCCCCTGTGGGTACCTGGGGCACTTGGTGCAAGTGCAGCACTGCAGCCACGAGCAGACAACAAATATTGCTCTGCATAAGTGGTAGGAAGACATTTAAGAGAAAAGACATTGAAGCAGAAAAAGGAAACAAAATGACAAAGCCAAATTCCAGTGGAAATTACATCAGAATCCAAAAACCTGGAGCCAGTGGCCTCCCAAAGGCACAGAAAATGGCACATGTTGTCCCAACACCACAGCAAGCTGCAAAACAAGCTGCAGGTGAAACAACAGAGGGAACATCTGCAGTGCACTGAGCAAAGCCTTCAGGCTCAGGGCTAGAGCAAAGCCTTTGCCTGCTGGAGGAGCAGCGATCCCTCAGAGTGGTGAATGGCCAGCAGAGTCCAGGGCCTGATGTCAGTGGGAAATCCACTGTCCTGAGAGCTGCACTCCAAGGATCCGCTCACAGGGAGGGAGCTGCTGCCCAGCCCGCTCCCCTCCACCTCCCTGCCCAGCAAAACCCACGGCAGGAAAATTCCACTTTCCACAACGTGCTAAGAAAAACTGACACAAAGATCCTTCACTCATTTACTGCGCTCCCAGGAGAAACCCCACCCTGCCTTTAGAAACTGTATTCTCCAAGCTCTACAATAAAATGACTGTCCTTCCATCACGGACAGGAAACAATGAAGTCATTTCCATGGATATTTCCTTCTTTCCTCACTGCTCACGTGCTGGAGGGGAGCAGGGAAGGGAGCCTCTCCCTGCATCACCACAACACCCAAGGAGGGCTTGGATTAGGGTAGGAACAATGCAGGGGGAGATTTTTACTTCTTCTTAACTTCCTCCACGCTCATTTCCCCATAATGGATCGTTTTTTGTGGTCTGTTTCCAGACCAGATGCACTCAGGGTGAGGACAGCCAGTGGCAGAGCTGCCACGGGCACGTGAGGGCACTGCCACGAGGGGACAGACACCGATGGCAGTGACAGGGGCTGCCTGAAGCCACAGCTTCTGTATGGGATCCCCTGGAACAGGAACCTGCCATCAGGAATCAGCATTTCCACCTCAGGCCACTGGAGGAGAAGTTTGACAGCTCTTCTGTCACCTGTGGCAGTCACACCCTCCTGCTGAATGCAGAGACCTCAGAGCACCTTCCCAAGCAGGAAACTTTTCCCTGTCCGTCACAAACAGCAGAAGGAAGAAGTACTCGTGGCTATCTCCTGAACCAAAACCCGTTCAGAAAGCCCCAGAGCCCACTACAGCTCAGAACAAGCTGACTGCTCTAAATGGGACATTGTAGAACATAATGAACTTTCATTATTCATTCTCACTCTGAAATCTGCCTGAACATCTGTGCTTGCTGGGATTTCAAGTGGGATTGTTCAGACAAAATTACAGAAGGATTTGCAGTGTGTGAGAGGAGGTTCTGGTATGATCAAAGGAAGAAAACCAAAGCTTTACAGGGTCTCACGTGACAACATTGAAGAATCTGAACTTTCATTCCGCTCATTTGTTGCTTTTATGACTGCTCAGGAGTGCCCAGTTCATAGCTCCTCATTTTCACCTGTGTAGAGCTTCCCTGAGTTCAGAAAGTGAGGCTGACATCAGGTTAAAAGAGAACAATTAAAGAAACATTGATCTCATCACATACAGCCACCTCTGCCAAAAGCTGGGATCAGTGAGGGCTGGGGAGACAGGACTGTGCTGCACTTCTGCCTTGTTCAGTCCTTCCTGACAATCCTGAGCAGCTTTTGTTCTATTTTTACCTCCTCAAACACAGGATAATGTCCCTGAAAGCAGAGTGAGAACAACAAAACAACTTCTGGAGCCAAAGCTCAGCCCCTGGAATCAAGGAACCCAATCTCTGACAAAGCTCCCAGAACAGGCAGCAGTGCCAGAAATGGCTCCCAGACCCATATCTTGCTCTGCTAAAGCCTGGAGCAACCACTCCAAAACCTGCATCCTGTCAGGAGATATCACACTGCTAAAAGACTCCAGGGAAGCAGGGCCAACATTCCTGCAGCCAAGGAAAGGTTTCCTCTCAGGAAAACAGTTGGAGATAGTCTTGAACTAATTATAACAGAATTTGTAAGAGGCCCTGAGATTTTCCAAAACAGGGAAATCCTTACTATTTAACTGAATTTATTTAGGAAATAATAAATAAACCTCCAAAAATTAAGGACAAAGCAAGTTGTAATTGGGAATATGGAAGGATTTTCCCTTCTGGAGTTGCAGCCTTGAGCTCCTGTGGGGCTGCTCTCAGTGCATGACCTGCTCCCAGGCTCTGGCACTGTGCAGCTCTCTCTTCCAGCAGAGAGAGGGGACACAGGAGAATGGACACCCAGGAAAGTGGATCAGGTGAGACAAGAAGCACCACAAACCATTTTCCCACTGGTTTGGATTCCTGTCCCAGCTTGGTGGGTGATGAGCATCAGGTTTTGCAACATCTGTCCTTGTCTTTATGCATTGCCAGGACTCCTGGCACAGAATAGGGACCCATTTTCCATCTCGCATTTCTGGTTTGGTTTTTTTTTTCATCTGGCTTAATTACCTGTAAATTTATACTGGTGATACAGCTTATCCACTCTAAATGTCTCTGTTCTTGCTCAGCTGCTTTGAGCAGAAAGCCTGGCACCAGAAATATGCAAGATAACTGCATGTACAAAGAAAAATAAATATACATGAGTCACAAAAAGCACAGCTCTTGCTCACATGCCTGCACCAAAAGAGCCAAGTTCTGCCTTCAGTCACCCCTTCAATGGGGTGAAGAAGTGACCCACCACTGGAGATGATGGAGTTCACAACCATTTCCATGATGAAGTGGTAAAACATGGATGTTCCATGAAGAAGCTTCACTCCAAAGGCCTGGAGTGCAGGAATGACTGAAAAAGGACCCGTAGGAACTGAGCTGAAAAAGCTGCTCCCATCAGCTGGCTGGCCCAAGCAGGATCCTACTCCCACACACACAACTCCAGGGACATGGTAACAGTGAGTGTCACCTGGAACTGGAGTGGGAAAGCACAGAACCTCCTCCCTCAGCAGGGAGAAGCTGCACAGGGCTGGGGCAGACGGAGAAGGGGAGGCAGAGGTGGCAGCAGAGCCCCGGCTGCTCTCTGCAGCTCAGACAGTCTCTGATCCACGGCCACACGCTGCCCAGACTGACAGAGCACTCCCTCCTCTTAGATCTCATTACAGGAACAAATCAGGGACTCTCCTTTCCAGACTGAGCTGCAATCACTGCTGATTACCAGCCCATTAAACTCCAAGGAATTACTGAAGTGCTTCCTCTGGAATTAGTGCAGTTAGCACGGCTAATGGCAAGTGGTTTCAGTCACTTCACCACACACTTCTCATGTTCACCTTTATGTAATGAAATAAAAATTACATGTTGACACAGTGTGAAGTGGAATACCTTCTTTCTCAGTGTCTGCTCAGTTCAAGTATTTCCTCTGTGTATTTTCTGGAGGGGGTATTTGATCATGATTTTCCTGCACATCTTCCTGCTCTTTAGCAGTGAATCAGCAGCTGGAATGCCACAGAAGGGGAGCAGCAATCCCAGCAAAGACTAATGGTGCTTTGAAGGACTGCTGATAAACACACACAGCGTGAAAAACCTGCTTTGAACCAAAGAAACTGCACTAAGGATAGACCAGCTCCTGTGGGTTTTAGGCACCCATTTCTTCCAGATATGCCACCACCAGTGTCCATGACAGGACCCAGAGAAAGGGTCTGGAAGCATACAAGTGTTTCTCATAAAATCATTTTCATCTGTACACGTAAATTTAAAATTTCTTGTAGTGAATATGCTTTCTATAACATGTAAGTTCATACTATGGCTAAGGAAAAAATAGGAAAAAAGCAAATAGGGGGAAAAAAAGGTAGGATAACACCAAAGCAAAAACCGACGTATTCCTTACAAGTGCATTGATATGAGCTTGAAATATAAAGGGGGAAATTTATTGTGCAAATTGCTTTTGAAGCCCCTAAATGTCAACATTAAAGGGAATTTTACAAAGAACGAGTTACTTTCCCTGTGCATAAGGGGCAACTTATTTTGGAGGTAAGAACTCTGCTCTGTCCATTATTATTATTTTTTAAAATTATTATTATTATTAATCACATCTCCATTCTTTATAGACTTTAAAGTCATAGAATCACAGTGCGGTTTGGGTTGGAAGGACCTTACCTCCCATCCAGTCCCACCCTGTGGGACTGGATGAGCAGAACTGTACTGGTCACTTCTGCAGGATGAGATGCTAAAACCACCGGGGAACCGGGGAAATTGTACAAAATGCATTACAGGCTTTTGTCCTAACGGTAGTACAGTTAAAATCCCGTTCGAGGTGATTTCTGCAGCCGCAGCCCTGTGCAGCCGTGCCCTGGCACTGACCCACGGGCGGGGGTGCCCGGCCCGGGCAGCTCCTGCTCCTGGCAGCGCAGGGAGCGGCACGATTCCTGCAGCAGAGGGAGCTGCAGCCCCGCGTTCCCATCGCACCTGCACCCGCGTTCCCACCGCACCTCCACCGCATCTCCACCCGCCTTCCCACTGCATGTCCACACGCATTCCCACCGCATCTCCACCGCATCGCCACCCCATCCACATCTCTACCCTCATCTCTACCCTCATCTCTACCCGCATCTCTACCCTCATCTCCACCCGCATCTCCACCCGCGTTCCCCCCGCGTTCCCACCGCATCCCCGCCCGCACCGCGGCCCCGGCAGGCAGGCGGGCCGCCCGGACATCCCGCACAGCCGGCAGGGGCCGGGCAGGGTGAGCCGGCCAAGGGCAGCGCGGTGCCTCCGGCCCGGAGGAGGCTCTGGGCAGGGAGCAGCCGGGTTTTCCCTCTCTCAGGGCGTTCCTGGTCAGGGCAGTCCGGCAGTGAGCCGGGGGCGTCCTCGGGGTCCCAGGGCAGGGCTGTGCCCGCTGCCAGGGGACACCACACTGGCAAAACGTGAAGAAACCAGCCGCTCATTTACTGCCAAACACCCACAGTGACACCTTCCTAACTCTTCCGGCTCTCTGTAGCCCTCTGGTTTGGGCCAGATTTCTGCCAACCGTGTCGCAGCCCAGAAGCCCCGTTCAGGCCAGCCCCGGCCCGCAGTGCAGGGCACAGCGGGCACCCCAGGACAGCGGGCACCCCAGGGACAGCGAGCACCCCAGGGACAGGGGGCACCCCAGGGACAGAGGGCACCCCAGGGACAGTGAGAACCCCAGGGACAGAGGGCACCCCTGGGACAGGGGGCACCCCAGGGACAGCGGGCACCCCTGGGACAGCGGGCACCCCAGGGACAGTGAGAACCCCAGGGACAGCAGGCACCCCAGGGACAGTGAGAACCCCAGGGACAGCGAGCACCCCAGGGACAGTGAGAACCCCAGGGACAGAGGGCACCCCTGGGACAGGGGGCACCCCAGGGACAGCGGGCACCCCTGGGACAGCGGGCACCCCAGGGACAGTGAGAACCCCAGGGACAGTGAGAACCCCAGGGACAGTGAGAACCCCAGGGACAGTGAGAACCCCAGGGACAGTGAGAACCCCAGGGACAGCGAGCACCCCAGGGACAGCAGGCACCCCTGGGACAGTGGGCACCCCTGGGACAGCAAGAACCCCAGGGACAGTGAGAACCCCAGGGACAGCGAGCAGCAGTGCTCTGCTCCCAGACAGCCCACGGAGCCCAGCAGGACTGCTGCTGCTGCTGCTGCTGCTGCTGCTGCTGCTGCTGCGCTGGAGCTGCTCCAAAGGGTAGCTTCTGTGCCTGTCAGATACCTCTGTGAGCTCCAAACCTGATCGAGTGGCAAAGGAAAGAATTTGAACATGTCTTTCAGAACCTGGCTCTGGCTGCTCTCCCGTGGGTCACCCTGAGGTGTTTTAACACCACCACACGGGGTTTGCACAATCCTGTACACTCGCTATCTGCCCCGATTCCTTGATGGCATTCAGGCAGGACCTGAACTTTACCCCAAGTCTTCTGTACCTGAATATTCAAAGTAACAAAAATCAAACTTATACAAGGTTGGTATAGGGTGCACAAACAATCTAATTCCTCAGAGCCTCATTATACAAAGTTAGGTAAAGGGGAAATCCCTAAGAATAGAATGGGAAAATTAAGGACTGCACACAGATGCTGAAGAGCCTGATCAAAGTTTTTGTTTTCATGTTCTTATAGGAAGGATGAGTAACTGGAAGATATAGTGCCTGTACCTTCCTTTTCAGTTACTTTATCAGTAAAAATGTGACTCTCAACCTGTTTTCTGCACCCCCAGATCAGGAGATCATTTACTGAGGTTCAGCTCAGCCCTGAGAACCAAGAGCAAGGGCTGAGTTCCTCCCTATCCCCTGTGAGTCAGGGTGACACTGTGACACACCTGTTGTGACACATTTAGGCAGATTGCTGGCTCTGTGCAGCCATGGGTCTCATGATGCTTGCCTGGTTTCTGGAGCAGGGCCAGGCTGGCTGTGCCCGTGGCCGTGCGATGGGCTGGCACTGCTGGGACCTGCTCACTCAGGTGTGATTGAACTGCAGCACCTGCAGAGGAGCACTGACTGTGCTTTCATCAGCGAGCCACCTCCTGTCTCCCCAGCCCTGCCCACAGATCAGCACTCCAGGGACCTCTGGAGTTAAAACATTTTCTCTCAGTCCTGCTGCTGCTTGTGAACTGGCCTGAGTGGGTTTGCAGGGCTGGGAGAGCGAAGTTTGGCTGCAGGAGAGTTTCCTTTTGTTCCATTGTGGCATTCCTATGATCCCCCACAGCAAGAGCAAAACAAAACCAGTTTGTGAAGTCGATTCTTAAAAAACCCTCTCAGCCGAGTCAGAGATGCCTGCATTCTGCAAGGCCTGGAGGCAGTGGGGGGAGTTTAGCCATACAAAAAAGTGTTTGTTTTCAATGCACTCCCCTTTGTTTCAGGAGAACAATGTCCTGAAGGATCTCTCTTCACTCCCCATGGCCAAAATCAAGTATGGACAAGAACTGAAATAAACCTGGGTGGTAGAAGAGACTTTAAAATCCACATTTCCTGTGGACTTTTTGTTTGTTTCACAGCACATCATAGTTTTATACTGATGGGAAGGACTCAGCAGAAGCAGTAACACAGACAAAGTCCTTCATACATAAGGAAAACCCCTCTTTTTAAAGTACCTCTGCCCTCTGGAGAGCTGGAGTACCTGCCACTGGAGTTCAGTCAGCATTTTTCTTGTCTAATCTCCACGTGATGAACTCACATAGTCCTTAATGACTCAATGTGTTTATTATTTTTAACAGGGAATATTACAGTCTCTCACCTACTTTTAGGCCACTCTGTTACCTTTTTTACATTTCCTTATAGAAACAAGCAATCATTTCTAATAAAACATTGTAAATTTCTGTATGTGCTTCTACCCAGTCCTAAAAGAATACTACAGCACTGACAAGGGCTTGAAGGGATTTAAAGGATGATAAAAGATTCAAAGACTCTGCATCTTTGATCTTCAATGATATTCTGTGTTATTAAATTAAGTCTAACTTAAATGTCAAATATATGAAATGCTCTAATTGGAGCAAGGTTAATGCATAGATTGAAGGCATCTCCTTGAACGTCTCTTTTAAACTGTGCATTCTGTGCTAAGTAACCAAAGTTCACCCAGACTCTGAGGCAATAGATAATCCCCCCTCAGTTGCAGTAGTCACCACCCAGTGAAGTTCTCTGAGTTCTTTGTAGAGCATCAGTGGTTCACGGCCACTTCCAGGGCGTCTGTGGAGTTGTTCTTGTCAAGTACTTCCCAATTTTCAACAAAAAAGGCAATCCCTGAGAGCTTTCAGGAAATTTTGGGAACACTTCAGACCTCCCTACTGGTACTTGCTCCAAGTCCTTCCCTCTTGTGTGTTTCTCACGTGGGAATTTATTTACATTAAAATTTGCTGTTTCAGGAGAAGTAGCACTCACAGAATTGTATCCCCCTGTGCAGATGGGAGCAGCTGGAGCTGAAACCAGCACAGGAGACTCAGTCATGCTGCTGAGCATAAGCCCTGCAAGCAGAAATAAAGAGCACAGGCAGAGAGTGGGGGAGAGGAGCTGCACACCCCTCATTCCAGGCAGGGGCCAGCTTGTTTAACCCCTCCTCGCTGAGGGCATGGCCCAGTGCCACTCAATATCACACTGCCCCAGAAAGGGGAAAGGATAAAAAGCAGGACAGTGACACTTAAGGAGAAAACAATGTCCCAAAGCCCTTTCCCAGTGCTGTCACAACAGGAGGGGCTGCAGGATGGAGGCTGCAGAAGGTCAGGTCAGCATGATCACACACTGGAGTCAGTTTTCCCAGAAGGGCCATCTTGGAAAAAAGGAACTCTGGCAAATTTCCATGTGGAAATCAATTCAGACATAAATGCTCTGGCTGGACAGTGTCATCCAGCTCCCTGCCTTCATTCCCACAGCCCTTATGGGTACCTGCAGGAGGCCCTAAAGCCAGGGGACAGAGCTGTAATCCCTCTCTTCCACAGACCTTTGCTGCACCAGCCACAAGGGAAGACTCAGTTCTCTTTTTGACCTCTCCAAAGCCAGGTTCTACCTGTCTTTCATCTGAGTTTCAAGTCCTGGTGTGTGAATAATAAAAGTAATGTAATCCACATGGTCAACATTCCCTGAAAGCCCTTCACACTGCTCTAGAGTGTCTCAGAAGTTAAAGGGACTTGTGCAGTTTGGCTCAGACAGAACAGATCTCTATCTGTGGTGCAGGAGTTTTTATGACAGATTATCACTCTTTTTTTCTCGCAGAATTCCATGGGAGTCTGACTGAATCAGACATGAACAAGGGCTGAATCAAAACCTCAGGACCTGGTTCACTGGACATTTAAGATGCAGAGTTAATCCCAGAGTGAAAAAAGTCAGTTTTCAGAGGAAACTCACAGGACTGACTCACTGCAGTAGGTTTTCTCACTTTCCTGATATTTCTAGAACTCTGTCTTTCAACCTGTCTGTTACTCAGCTCATCTGGAAAAATTGTCCTCAGTTTCTGGTCACCTTTGACAGAGCAGAATTGACTCTGTTTGCCCCTTCTCTGTAACTGCATGGACACACCAGCTGGGATATTACAAGTTCAAATAGGCAAACTCTGCATTAATGAAGATTTGTGGTTCTGTATTTTTATCATCCCTGGCTACCAGAACTTACAGGCATTCATTCCTTCCTGGCTGCAAGGAAGAGAAAGCTCTGTAATCCTTTTGTTATAATTTAATAATCCATCATTCCTTTAGCACTGCCCCACTGCTGTTGCCAACTAACACATCTAAGTGGGAATATTGCCATTTGGAACAGCTGGATGTGCATTTCTGTACAGGTGATAGGGAAGACAGGAATTGTGAGGGATCTCTTTTCTCTCCCCCCATGACCATTTTGGCTACCTGAGTTTATTCTCCACTGCGAATGAGCAGTGCTAGTCAGCCTTCCTCATTTGGAGCTGCCCATTGACAAAGACTGGGAAATGGCTGATGAGAATTGTGTTATTTTCTGTTCTCTCACATTCTGGCCAGCTTCAAGCGGGGCACACAGGGGGCTCGATGACCTCAGCCAGCCCTACCCACACCAAGGCAGATCATGTCTCTGAGCTGCTTTCTGCTGGGAGCCCAGCTCAGCGCTCTGAGTCCACCCCACCTGGAAATAGCCACAGCCCTGCAGGGCACTGTGCCCTTCTGGCTCCCCTCCGTGCAGACAGTCCCTGCCAAGGAAACCCTCTTGTTCCCGTGGGCAAGGCTGCAGCTACCCCACGCTGTCCCAGGAGCAGGGCAGGGCCTCTGAGCACCCACAGCAGCACAGCCCTGCACAAGGGCCAGGCTCAGAGGCCACTCGAGCTGAGCCTGAGCCCTTTACACGTGGCTCTGCCTTGGACTGAACATGCCACGCTGCTGCAAAGCAGCTCTTCGGGCAGAGATTCCTCCAGGAATGTGCACACACACGGGGGCTGGAGCAGGAGAATGTGCATTGAAAACGGGATGACCTGGCTTTGCTTGAGTTCTGGCTGGGGACAGCGTGCCAGGAACGGCTGGCCCTGGGCAGAGCAGGCAGAGCTGCCACCCTGACGCTGCCAGTGTGTCCCTGGCATGGGCACAGCATTCCTGGCTGCCCACAAACCCCCCGTGTCACAGCACAGGCTGCTCGAGGTTTCACTCATAAAGGCTTAAGTAGAGATTTTAATAAGGACTGATAAGGCTAATAAGGGCTCTAAGCAGAGATTCCACCCAGACTCACAGTTCCAGCTGAGGCAAGTAGACTGAACTGGGAGGCAAACACTCCCCAAAGCACAGTTCAAGTCTTCAGGGCAGGGAAATCAACATTTCTTTAGCATCAGCTTCTCTCCACTGTTTTTTAGAAGGAGGGAGAAGGAAAAGAAAAAGTAGAAGTTTGGGAATAATTAATTTGCAGTGAGCCCTGCTTAGGCAAGTGCTTCTCCACCAACTCTTCTTTTAAATATTTCTGATAATGGGATGCAGATACTTACACCTGTGAATTACAGAGGTAATTTGCACCCACTTAGAGCTCCGTTTTGGGGAGGTATAAAAATACCCCAATAACGGGAATCCGGTCCATTCCTTATAACCATTATTAGAAATGAGACTAGAAATTATTTTAGCTTCACTAATAACAGGAAAATCAGGCAGAAATGTGCCTTTGAACATTCCATGACAGTCTTGTCTGCCACTAAATATATGAACACCATTCCTGCAAAAGTTCTCCTTGCTTTTTCATCCTCCTGCCCCCTTCACAAGAATGGAATGATGCTGGAAGAAAGCAAAGTGTCCCGAGATTGTTCCAAGACATCTCAACACTCAAGTTCACCGAGCTGTTCCAAGCATGTGCTCGGTGACAGAGGCTGCATCCCTGCAGTCCTGATCCCCCAGGGATGTCAGACCCATTCTGCATGCTCCCTCCACAGTGAGCCTGGATGCACACTGGCCCCTAGACCTGGAATATCAGGGATCCAGGGATAAAGCACTCAAAGGAAAGGGATTAAACCATAGACTAAACCAGCACAAAAAGGCATTTGTGTCCATCCCACCTGGGGACATTCTGTGTGTAAATCCTATCTGAAACAAATGCTTCATAAACAGACATCATTTAAACCCTGTACATGAGCAAGCTCAAACTTTTCATAAAGAACTGCCAAGAGAACAAAAGATCTTTTTTTTTCCCCCAGGAATTCTTCCACATACACTGGAACAACACTAAGATATTTTGGGAATGCTGCTCCCCCTGTAAAACCGACTCTAGATTCTCCATGACAGGTAATTGTGGCAGGTAACAGAACAGATGACCTGAGATTGTCCAAACAGATTAAAGTGAGCAGGAAAATGAAGGGGTTTGAAGGCAAGCCATTTGGATCATCCCTCTCTGCAGTTACAGCTGTCACACTCCACATGACAGCTACAGCTTCAATTTCTTTCCGCTTGATTTGATCCTTGTGTGACAGTCCATCAAATTCAGGAGTCAATCCCAGAACTGTATCATAACTTTCCCTAAAATTCACAGAAATCACACTGCTTCTGTTAAAATAAATGGCCTGAAATTAAAACTCTCCCCAACCTTTGATAATTTTTTTCAGTGACAGTGCAGCACCTCCCTAGGCAAATGTGCAGCTGAAAACTGTGGCAGTGCAAGAGCAGGGCCTGCACAGAACCCACCAGTGCAGGCTCTGGGAACCCCTCCAGTGCAGGACTGGAGCAAAGTCTGAGCTGCAGGAGAGTGCAGGCAGCAGTTCATCCCATCCTGGGCTGCTTGGCTGGGCAGTTCTGGTCCCCTGAGCCCCTGTGCTGGCTGCTGGCAGGGCTGGAATGCCAGCAAGGAGCAGCCACGAGGGAAACTCTCCAACTGGGAAACTCTTGCTGGTGAGCACTCACAAGGAACACGCTTCACCTTCCCAGCTGTGGGAACACTTCTCTGATTCTGAAGTGCACTGTTGTGTACAGGATTGGTTTGCTGGATCCATCCCAATCCAGAAAATGGGCAAGGAGTGCAGAGAGGCCACACAACTTCCAGCCCAGTCCTGCTGGCACCAGCACCTCTGCCAGCTCAGGGACGCCCACGTGTCCCAAAGTCCAGCACAGGAAGCTGGATCAAGTACAGATGCACAGGACAAGGAGAACCAAGAAAACTTCTCCCTTAGCACTCCTCATCAAGAGCCTCCATCCCAAGGATCCATGGGTTTAGTGTGGAGCAGCTTACACATCCTGGGAGAAGACCTGAGCTGTGTCCTGGGAAGAGCTACAGGCTCAGCTGGCTGTGCCCCATCCATGGCAGTGCCCCCGTCCCTGGTACAGCCCCTGTCCCTGGCAGTGCCCCCATCCCTGGTACAGCCCCCATCCCTGATACAGCCCCCGTCCCTGGCAGTGCCCCATCCCTGCACAGCCCCCATCCCTGGGACAGCCCCCCTCCCTGGGACAGCCCCCCTCCCTGGGACAGCCCCCCTCCCTGGGACAGCCCCCCTCCCTGGGACAGCCCCCCTCCCTGGGACAGCCCCCCTCCCTGGGACAGCCCCCCTCCCTGGGACAGCCCCCCTCCCTGGGACAGCCCCCCTCCCTGGGACAGCCCCCCTCCCTGGGACAGCCCCCCTCCCTGGGACAGCCCCCCTCCCTGGGACAGCCCCCCTCCCTGGGACAGCCCCCCTCCCTGGGACAGCCCCCCTCCCTGGGACAGCCCCCCTCCCTGGGACAGCCCCCCTCCCTGGGACAGCCCCCCTCCCTGGGACAGCCCCCCTCCCTGGGACAGCCCCCCTCCCTGGGACAGCCCCCCTCCCTGGGACAGCCCCCCTCCCTGGGACAGCCCCCCTCCCTGGGACAGCCCCCCTCCCTGGGACAGCCCCCCTCCCTGGGACAGCCCCCCTCCCTGGGACAGCCCCCCTCCCTGGGACAGCCCCCCTCCCTGGGACAGCCCCCCTCCCTGGGACAGCCCCCCTCCCTGGGACAGCCCCCCTCCCTGGGACAGCCCCCCTCCCTGGGACAGCCCCCCTCCCTGGGACAGCCCCCCTCCCTGGGACAGCCCCCCTCCCTGGGACAGCCCCCCTCCCTGGGACAGCCCCCCTCCCTGGGACAGCCCCCCTCCCTGGGACAGCCCCCCTCCCTGGGACAGCCCCCCTCCCTGGGACAGCCCCCCTCCCTGGGACAGCCCCCCTCCCTGGGACAGCCCCCCTCCCTGGGACAGCCCCCCTCCCTGGGACAGCCCCCCTCCCTGGGACAGCCCCCCTCCCTGGGACAGCCCCCCTCCCTGGGACAGCCCCCCTCCCTGGGACAGCCCCCCTCCCTGGGACAGCCCCCCTCCCTGGGACAGCCCCCCTCCCTGGGACAGCCCCCCTCCCTGGGACAGCCCCCCTCCCTGGGACAGCCCCCCTCCCTGGGACAGCCCCCCTCCCTGGGACAGCCCCCCTCCCTGGGACAGCCCCCATCCCTGGTACAGCCCCCGTCCCTGGCAGCAGTTCCCCAGCTGTGCTGGCATGCACTGAGCCCCTGCAGAGCACCCTGACACCCGGGTGAGCTCCTGGCACAAGGATCAGGCTTCTCCTTCACCTGGGGCACAGTTTGTGAGTAAATCCTTCCTACGTGCCTTGAGCAGGCTGGGGCTGTCAGTCATGGCACAAAAGCAGTGCCTCGACTTAATCACAGCCTTTCCATCAGCTGCTGCTTTGGGGGCTTCCACAAACCCACCCCTTTTCCTGGTGCTCCAGCCTCATCCCCCCTAGGATTTCTGCCTTCGCTTGTTTACATCTGACCTTCCAAAATTAATCACCAATCAAGCAAATCCACTCATGTTACTGGACCATGCCAAGTGTAAAATAAAGGCATTAAAGGAATCAAACTTAATTTTAACCCAATGCAAACAAATCTAAATTAAGAATTTTGATTATTGAAAAGCAGGTGGCACAGGGAGGCATTACATGACCACTGCTAAAATGCCTGATTTATAAAAAGGAAAATACTATTTCATCAAGATCCATTCTTCATAGTAATGAATATATGAGACAACTAAGGCACATTAAACCAAGTTATTCTCTTAAAATGTCCCATTGCAGTGACAGAAACTAGTGTAAATACAGTATTTTACTGCAGGATAAGAAAATAGACTTAATTTTAATTTTTTCTTTGTTCAGGGGTACATCAAGTACATCAACTTCATCAGCCACAATTCCATATGGTGGCAGTTGGAAGTATTATGCAAATCAGGATTAATTCTCTTGGCAATAGCAGAGGAGCCCCATTTCACTGCCTGGGTGCCACTGCCTGCTCAGAGGTGTGCTGAGACAGCCCGAGTCACACAGGGCATTATGCAACAGGGAAATTAAACATTCAGAGCTTCCTTTCCCAGCCTGCCTGTGGCTCCTCATTCACTCAGCAGCAATGATCTCCCAGGATTCTCCTAGAGAAGGAAATGGGTTAAACTGATGAGGTATTTTTAATGTGTGTTGACAAAGGTCCAGAGTGAATGTACAGTTACATTAGTTAAATTGGGACTGCTCTGCTCAGCCCCAGTAGGAATGTCTTCCTCTTGTATTATTTAAAGCTTCTGGGTTTTTTTAACATTTCCTTATGTAGAAAGATGAAATACATCAGATGCAAATCCACTGGGAAAATATTCCTGCATTTTCTGTAAAATCACATTGAAGAAGCCATGGAAATTTGTTTCATTTTCACACTATCTTTACACTTAATTTGTACAGTCCTTTTCCTTTTCTTTTCCTAATTCCACTGTAGGGTGCAAAGAAAGAGGAAAGGAAAAGTCCATTTTTGTGCTCAGCTTGCACAGCAAGGATAAGGATCAGAGACACCATCCCAATCCCTGTGGTCTCATCCCCACAGCGACAAGCAGAGAACAGCCTGGAAGGGAAACTCAGGCTGAGATCCCCCTCGGTGATCAAGTGTCTGTTGTCACCTAAGAGGACAACATGCCACGGATTTTGAAGTACAGGAGGACAATGAAGCCTCTCTGGGCTGGTAACCTGAGTCACTTCGGATGCCACCAGGCTGCTCCCCTAGGCAAGGGAAACTGCACAGACCCAAACTCTCCTGTACAGCAAATCTGCCTGCACTGTCATTCCTGGAATCCTTCCACGGGGAATTTCCTTCCTTTCCTTGTCCTCTGAGAGCAGAATTCAGCACTGAGTGACTTGATCAGACTGCGATTGCTTTCGTACATGTGGGCAATCTGTGCTCGCTCCCACTCAGACCTGCTTGGCATGTTGGCTAAGCTGCACGTGGTGCCCTGTTTTCCCCTCAATTCTAAAATATTCAGGGTAATTTCTGGTGAACAACAGCACTGTGGGGACTTTTTAGGGAGACCCCAATCCATATGGCAACTGGGCTTAAAATTATCTATAGGTGCAAGTTCCCTGGTGAAAGAATGCATCAGTCTTGTATTACAAACAGCCTGAACATAAACAGATTTTACTGTTATTGCTTTAGATAAAATCTTTCGCCCCTTCCAAGGTTTTATATCATTTCACACTTATAGGAAAAAGTCCCAAAAGCTTTTCAAATGGGATTCAGCCACAGCTGCTCTATCATAAATCTAGAGAATTAAAACGTGCAGTGAGACAGTTTGGCTAAACAACCTCTTAATTTCCTTCACGTGAAGCAGCTTGTATAAACAGGAACAGCAGCAGGGATGGGAGCTTGCTCAGGACATGGAGATGGAGAGAAAGGGAGAGCAAAAGCAGCACTGGAGGAGGCTGAAGGAGAACATGGGGGAGCCAAGGAGAATTAGTAAAGTCTTTGGAGTCAGAGAGCTGGGGAGGGAAGGAGAGAGGGCGGGCAGGGGAACATTCACCTCAACCAGACTGGTGAGATCACCAGTCCCCAGTTATGAAAAGCCCCCCTGGAGCCACTGGAGATCCCACTGGCAGTGAGAAGACAGAGCAGCATAACCTGGCATCACCTGTGGGACTCCAGGAAGAATTTAGATTTTGCAATTAGAGAACAAATTTAGGAATTACCTTGCAGTTTTCCCAAATCAATCCCTCCACAATTTAAACTAGTCTCTCCCTGAATCCTGATGGAATTCCTCCATTTCTGCCTCGATCCATGCAGGCATGCTGCCAGCCCAAGGTGGTAAGTGACTGCTCAGTGTATTGCAGATTTTAGCAGCCACACCAATGAGCTTCCCGTGAACAGAACATTCAGGATTAATACCAACCCCAAATGTAATATGCACACACCCAGCATGCAAACTGTTCCTCATCTTGTACAACCAGCTAAGCTGGCAACTGGCCATTCTTATACAAATACCAAATACCAGAAGAAAGAAAATAAAGCAAGAATCCTACAGGTCTTACTTCTCACTCAATTAATCAGAACCATATAACAAAGATACCGTGGTTCATTACAGGGGGAACAAACGTTATTCCTGATGAAAAACATGTTTTGTCCTGATACCAGCAACCAAATGGCAGCTAAATGATGAACTGTGGAAGAGAACTGGGAAGAGTTTTCCTTCCTCCAGCTAGCATGGATGTTAGGTTTGCCCTGCCAAGGTGCTTCATCCCACCACTGTCCCACAGAGCACAGCCCCCAGGCTGGGAGGGAGCAGCTCTGCTCTCAGCTGGACCCTGCTCCCAACAGCAAGAGCTCTTTGTGGCCCAGCAGTGGGACTGGAGCCATTGCACAGCCACCCAGCCTGGGAGGCGTGGACACAGGGCTCTCCAGCTGCACCAGCTCTTCCGAGGGACAGCTTCTTGGAGCTTTGAAAGAGGCAGCTTTATTTTAGCATCTGCATGAAGTTCTTCCCTGTCAGATCAAATACACTGATAGCATCAGCCTGTGCAGGTACAATTCCAGGATTGTTCCCGCTCTCCCTTTAGATCTGGCATTTGTATCCCAGCACTGCCATAACTGGTGCACGTGGCTGGAAGCTGAGAAGTCAATTGTGTGTTTTCCTTCTCCACAATGTCTCAAAGGCTTGGGAACAGAATGTCTCCCTCCTGCTGAAACACACTGCACATATCAGCCCCACTTTATGGGCCTCTACCTTCCTCTGTCAGTTCATAAAAGTGCCTGCCAAGTTCTGCTTTGGATGGGGCTGGAAGAGCCAGGGATGGCCCTGCTTTGCCTGAGGCAGAGCTCAGCCACCCTCACCCACTGCAGGGCACAGCGGTGAGTGCTGGCAGTAAACTGGGAACCACAGCCCACACAGGAGCCAGCCCTGTCTGCCAGCACTGAAAAAGCCTGGGAACAGCTGAGGGGATCAGACTGCCAGAGCCCACGGTGCCAGAGGCCACAGCACCACCTCTGTGCACGTGCCACCAGGGATAATGGCAAATGCGGGTTGGCACCAAGCCCTTCCTTCTCCAAACTCCTGCTATTCCACAGCCAAGTCCCACCAGAGGCATTTCCAAGCTGGCCAAGGGCAGCAGGAGAGGCCAGAGAGTGGAGACCTTGAGTCTGAGCTTTGGCTGAGCTGCAGGGTGAGCAGAAAAAGGGTGAGCAGAAAAAGGGGGAGCAGAAAAAGGGTGAGCAGAAAAAGGGTGAGCAGAAAAAGGGGGAGCAGAAAAAGGGTGAGCAGAAAAAGGGTGAGCAGAAAAAGTGGGAGCAGAAAAAGTGGGAGCAGAAAAAGGGGGAGCAGAAAAAGGGTGAACAGAAAAAGGGGGAGCAGAAAAAGGGGGAGCAGAAAAAGGGGGAGCCTGCTGGATGCTGCAGTGTGGTGTGGCACAGTGCACTCGGGGACAGGAGCTGCAACACCAATAACAGAGCTGAGAGCACAGAGAAATGGTCTAACTCTGACCCCAGAGTTACTGTGCAGGACACCCAGGGCTAACAGGAGCCCCAGCCAGGATGGTCTGTCTCTGCCTTTTCTCCCAGGTAAGGCACTCACGTGTCTGCAGGCCAGGTTCCCTCTTTCTCACAGAGCTCTTCTGTCTCACCTGGCTGAGGTGTCGCCACTCAAGCTGCAATTCCAGAGCCCCCCGGGGTCTGTCCTTCCATTATCCACTGCTGAACTCAGCCCAAAGCAGGTGTCCAGCCCTACACTCCCGTTTCCACGTGTGCACAATGAACCAGCCCAGCCTGGAGCAGGGGAGGGGAGCAGCTTCCCAGGCTGTGCCCCAGACACGAGCTGGGATGGACGCTGCTCTGCTGCTATTTTCAGACATGAAAAGAAGAAACTGCAAACACCTCTGCTGGTTCTGAGACCGAGTGGCACCCGACCAGAGTGGGAATCCCTGGGAGCCCTCAGGGTGGTGGGAATGTCTGCTGACACTCCCAGGGACCCTGGCCTCAGGAACACCATCCCTGCTCTGACACCTCTCACCTGCCCACCCTGCTCTTTTCTCTCCCGCCTGTTCTTAGAAGGGTGCAAGCTGACCTGGTGAGAATTTTGGCAGCCTGAGCTCAGCCTGGCTAACAAGGCACTGTGGATTTGTGGAACCAAGTCTCTATTGCACCTCTGGGCTTTGCTACAGTCCCAGAGCATAAACACAGTCTCATTCCTGACTTTTCCCACTGTCTCTGCTACTGCCCCCCAGCAACCACGAGCTGCAGAGCCAATTCCAAACAAAGGCTGCTTCAAGATAAAACAAAATAAAAGACTCCCTCATTTTAGAGCAGAAGCACAAGGCCCCAAGCAAAAACATGCACACAATTAAGTTGATTTGTGCATGGAAATGTGGTGAACACATGAAAATGCAGCATATTTCTGTGCCGCCTTGGGCTTCTGACTTTATGGAAATTCACTCCAATATATTAAACCCTATTTGTCCTTTGAAAAACAAACGCCCGTTATTAAGTAAAGTGCCCAAACTGAATAAATGTGATTGTCCCATGCTAGCTGGATTGCCTATTTTAAAAAAACCCAAACTAACAGTTCATATCCACTTTATTAATATAACTGTCTTTTCAGCAGAAAAAAATGAAAAAGACAATGGCAGTCTCTTATGCTGACATACACAATAATCAGCAAGTCACCAAGCAATGTTCATCATCCAGACAGGCTCCTGCTTTCCAGACCAAAGTGAGCACAAAACAGTGACCCATATTAAGTGAGAAATCTCACTCCTGGTCTGAATTAAATCCAAAATGCCTATTAGTAGGTTGGTTCTTAAAATGAACAAACTGCATTTCCTGATGGAACAAGATGTTGCAGAATGAGAATCTGGGAAAGTCTCTTTCTTCAGGGGTCAGTCTCTGTAACTTCACACAGTTGTGCCTCAGGGCTGTACTTTGTGGGCATATTGGTTCTACCAGAACACAATTGCTGTTTCAAAAAAGAGTAATAAAACTTTCAAAACTGAAGGAGTGGGGGGACTCAGACAGACAAAATCCTGCAACCCAGAGGATTTTTGAAGCATTGAATCATGGTTCATTCTCCCACTCCTTCTGACTCCAAAGGAGTTTTATCACTGACCTTGGCAGGTTATGCCAACACCGAACACCCAGGATTAAAAACCCTGGAAGGTTCACTCCCAGCACCTCTGCTCGCTTTGGTTAGGAAGGATTTATAAAATACACACTTCTGTAGAAATGTTGCATCTGGAAACCTGGTGCTGATTCTATTTTATACCTCATCCACCTGACCAGTTTCTTTTCAATTTGCATCTATAATCAGGTGTAAGAAAACACCTGTTTTACCAGTTCAGGCAGCGGCAGGACAGACTGTGACCCACATCAGGTATTTGCTGAGAGGCTCGTAGCACTGAGTGTGTCCTTGTGTGAGGAGACTGCTGGGATCAAACCCTTTTCCTGCTATGATGCTGTTTACTGAGACCAAACCACAAAGAACAGATGAACTCCAAGAATCATCAGAATTAACTCCTGACAAACAATAATGAGATTCAAATTGAACACTGCTAAACATAAATTAGAGAAGAGTGAAATGGTAATATTAAATTAGCAGCCAGATCCTTGGGGTTATTTAATACACTCAGTGAAAGTCACAAGTCGTGATATAATACTTAATTGGGATATATTTGTGTCAGCTGGACACAGTAAAAAGTTGACAATGTTTTGTTTGAAAGGGATAAAGTGTGTGTTTGGTGATAGTTAAGGAAATGAATACTTGCATGTCAGAGCTGTGAACAGCTCCATCCAAGATGAAACTTTGCTACCAGCACCTACCCCAGGCCCATCAGGGCAGGTGTTCAGAGGTTCTGTCCCACTGGGGGCTCACTGGCCACTGCAGCTTAGCACAAGACATGCAGCCACAGATTTCTTTCCAGCTGGAAACGTTCCCCAGTGTCTCCCAGCTCGGCCCAGGACAGAGCAGCTGTGTGGTCTGCAGATGGCCACCAGCGACACGCCCGTGTGCTCACAGTCAGGTGGTAAAAGAATCCAGCCCTGAGAGCTCCCGTGGAGCTCACCCCCTCACAGGGAAGAACACTGACAAAGACTTAGGTTTCAAATATTAAAAGCACAAAAATACCACGGTGAGCTGATATCTCAGTGCCAATTTGATGACAATGCTGGCAGTGGGAAGGGCTCCAGGAGACCTTCCAGCACGGAGACTCGGGGTGCTGAGGCAGCATCCCAGCTCCTGAGGAGAGCAGCCAGAGGACAGCACCAGTGCTGGATGGAGCCAGCACTTCCCCCTCATCCACAGTGCTCAGGGAGCTCGGAGAGCTGCGGGCTCTGCCCCAGCACAGAGCAGAGGTGCCCGGGCACAGGAAGGGCACAGTTTGGTCCCTGTGCCCCTGACGTCCCTGGTCAGCAGTGCTCCAGCACCAGCTGCAGCTGCTCCCTGCTGCACAGGGAGGGAATAAGGTTTCCTTATTGCTCAACAAAAGCTGCTCTGTTGGGACGCTGTGGTTGGGGTTTGTGGTGCTCCTGCTGCCAAACACCTGCATTTATTCAGACACAAGTGCAAAGGAATCACAGTTTGTGATTTGTGTTCCTGTTGTCGGACACCAACCCAACAAGGCACTCGGTGAAAGCTGCCTGGAAACTCTGCTCCAACGCTGGGTTTTGGTGTCTTCACACCCTGTACACCAAGAGTGAGTAGGTGAGTAACAGCAGCAGCCCCTTGAGCTCAGTGCTGGGCAATTCTGCATTAGCAAAAGTACTGCAGAATGTTTAGGGGATAATCAGAACCTTTATTCAGTTCTGCTTTTTCTTTTGTATTTTTAATGTCAGTTCGGACTTTTCCTTTTTTCTGTATAGTGAGATTTACCCCTTGGGTCAATTTGAAGTGGTGGTGTCATTTATTTATTTTATTGTTATTATTAAAGATAACATAATCAATATGTGTATTTTAAGAAGGACAACTTCATCTGACTTGCTCTGTTTGTTTAGGCTGAATTTATCTTATTGGCTGAGAAACTACCAGGAGACTTTTCAGAGTGCAGAGCTGTGCCTGTGCCCGCAGAGCAGCCAGCTGTAATTAGATCTGCATACAAAACCTCAGCAGTGCCTTCCCAAGGCCTTACACACCAAATCCTTGTCTTAGTGATGGCAGTGGAGGCTGAGCTCAGCAGGGAGTCTGGACCCTGAGCTCCTCTTTCCTGCAGCACTGACACCAAACACGGAGCACGCAGAGCCAGGGGATAAAGCTGATGCAGGAACAGCTCTTCCAACAGCCCCGGTGCCCCTGGGCAGTGGCCACTGGCCGTGGCACGGTGGCACACGGATGTGTGGTACCTGCCAGGTGTGCCACAGCCACAGGGGGACTCCCAACAAGAGGCCACAGCACAAAAACAGACACAACTGAGAGCTGGCAAGAGCTCCTCCACTCAATCACTCTGTTCCCACAGCATGTGAAATCAGAAGGTAACTCCAACAAGGAAGGCAGCTGCTCTAGGTTAGCCCTGAAAGGATTCTCCTACAAAGGCACTGGCAGAGCCATTTCCCTGCTGCCATAAACCAAAATTGTATGAGCAAGCCCAGGGCTCTTAATCTGGATTTATGACTCTGCTACCAACTCCATAAACCATCTACAACCACTTGAGTGGCTGGATTAAAGTCAGCTGTGTGGGAAAGAATGTGAGTCTGTCATCTTCAATGAAAGCATGTCCACCTTGCACTGATCCTGAATCTGACTCCAGAGAACTAACTGGAGCTTGCCTCGGGACACACACACAGCAGATGGAACAGTTCCAGCTGTATTTTGGAAAACTGGATGACTCAGCTATTTCTCTTCTGATTTTTTTCATCTCTTCAGAGTTTTCTTGGTTCTCCTCAGGAGCTGAGTCTACACACCCTTCCACAGAACCTGCAGGCTAATCTCACCTTCACTTCACACCAGCATTTTATTTAGCTGGCACAGTTCACTACCCAGGAGCTCCCAGAGCAGCTTGCCCTTAAGAATCCTGTCTCCTGCCTGAAAGATCAGGGTGCTGTGGATGCCTGGCAGCTTCCACTCTCTGTGTTATCAGACAAACACAGCCCTGCTCCTCTCCAGAGGGCTCCAAGGATGGTGCCAGTGCTGGCTATTGGACTGGAATTGTTCTCTGTGTGCACGGTACTGCACCAGGATTTTGCTTAACCTCTGTATAACACAGTCAGTATTCCTTTCCTTCCCCCACCGTGTCCTAAAATAACACTTTTTAAGCCTAATCCCTGTCATTCTGGGGAAAGTGTGTATGGAAAATTATTATGTTGGGAACATGTATTTAAACAGCTGCCAAAAGTACACAATTTTAAAATAGTGAGAGCAAAGCAGAGCACTGTGGGGTCTCGCCAGAAGAAATCTTCACTCCAAAAAGCTTATTTCATATACACAATAATTTCCTCACATAAATAATACCATAATGCTAATAATGTTTATGGGATGAGACGGATCTCTTCTGAATGCCAGCACAAAATTTAAATTAACTGACAAGAGGCATAATTTACCTTGAGTTCTCTTCATTAGGCACCACTGGCAGCTTCTCCTGAACTAGGAGGAATAACAATTAACTTCAGATGGAAATATGAAATCTAAATTACAGTTGCTAAACCTAAGAAGAGTAAGGAGAAGATTCTATTATAATAAGATATATTCAAATTACATACACAGCACCTTTAATTTGGGAGAGTGGGCTCGTTAGGAATGACAGAAATGTGGATAGAGTATGAAGTTTAGTATTTCTTTATGTTCCTCAAACAAGCAATACAAGACTGCACCTTGTTTTCTCTCAGTGTTTATATACAGAAAATCCCAACCAGCTTCTCAGCTGCTAGACATGGTACAACTTATCACACATTCTACTGGGTCTCTTTCCACCCTAAATCTTCCAAAAATTCCTGCAGAGGACACCAGGAACTGTGCTTGAAACTCCAAGAGAGTAACAACTTCTTCAGTTTCTCACCCTCCCATCTATGATGAGGACTCCAAAACCATAGGAGTGAATTCTAGTTTGTATTACTCGACTCCTTGTACTTCTTTCAGTTGGGGAGCTGCATGACACCCCTCCTGCCCCAAACCAACCCTCTGCCCCAAACCAACCCCTCCTGCCCCAAACCACCCCTCTGTCCCAAACCAACCCTCTGCCCCAAACCACCCCTCTGCCCCAAACCACCCCTCCTGCCCCAAACCAACCCCTCCTGCCCCAAACCAACCCCTCCTGCCCCAAACCAACCCCTCTGTCCCAAACCACCCCTCCTGCCCCAAACCACCCCTCCTGCTTAAACATTTACTAGAGTTTTATTTGGAGATCAAGTTCCCAACCAGGACATGCTCTGAAGCCCTGCCTTTGATGGGCCTTACCCGGAGTGCTGTGAAGCCTTAAAGGGCCTGGGGCACTTCGTGTCCCTCCTCCTATGAAGTGACCATTCCAAGTGACTTGGAATGTCACCACCCAAGGATGTCCTGTAGCTGACAGCTGTATTCCTATGGCAGTGCTCCATGTTCTACAGCATCCCTTTAATCCCAGGCATTGTTCTCAGACAATTTCAAATATCTTCCATTTACATTCAGACAATGACATGTCACTGTTCCCTCACATATGGTCAGCTCAATTTGAGTTATGAGATTTCATTTCTGCAGCTCACATGGAAAGTGGAATAAACAAAATAAAAATTCCTGGTAAGGACAGCAGCTGACTGATACAGAACCAGGCCCTCATGAAGCCCATTATTCTGGAACAGTTGAGGGGAGGAAGAATTTATAGGACAGACTAGGTTTTTTCCAAAAGCATGTCAATAATTTATGAATTCAAGTTCTAATGGAAAGCAGGTGGGACCTGTACTATAAATGGCTGCAGCTCTAGAAAACTGAAATGCTCACTGAATACACCTTGGTAGGTTATCACAGAGCACTCTTTAGAAAATACAAAACCCAGAATTGTTACTCTTTGCTTTGGCAGAGGATAAAAAAGCAACCTGTCAGACAAAGGGTAACATACCTTTCCTTTACTGCTACCACATCAACTATGGAGATTATCCAGGATATCTGACCTTAAGTTTTCCAAGGTGCAGCAGGGTGTTCCAGGAGTGTTTCAGAGCATAAATACACAAGACCTGGGAAGACATAGCAATAAATATTTATAAACACTCTTGTGAATTTTGTTTTGGCTCAGCCATCAGAGCAGAATATTATTTACATAGAAAAAACAAGCTTCTATCTGTAAACAAAACCTAATAATCAGGGTGATAATATATGCTGAGGGCAGAGGATTTTTGTCTCAGGTAAAACAAATAACACTCATAAACATGAGAGCAGTCAGTCAGTGAAAAAGGAGGAATAGTGTCACACATCACAGTGTGAACTGTGCCCAAAGCTAAAGAACAGTTGTAAATGATGCATAAGCAAAGACAGCATTTACCTAAAACTGTCAAGAAAAGCTTGAATAAAATATAAGGTCAAAAAACCCTCTCTACGAAGAAATTGTAAACTATAAATGGAAAGAGCTGAAATTGCACAACGTAAGCAGTCAGTTGATGCTACACTTGGAATGTAAAAGGGCACAGGATGGGGCTCCCTCAGAGCAGGCACTGCAGGCAAACACTGCTCTGGGAGCTCAGGTGAGCAGGAGCTGCAGGCTCAGGTGTGGAATTGCCCCTCACATCTGGAGCTCAGGTGAGCTGGAGCTGCAGGCTCAGGTGTGGAATTGCCCCTCACATCTGGAGCTCAGGTGAGCTGGAGCTGCAGGCTCAGGTGTGGAAATTCCTCCTCTCTCTCACATCTGGAGCTCGGGTGAGCTGGAGCTGCAGGCTCAGGTGGGGAATTGCCCCTCACATCTGGACCTCAGGTGAGCTGGAGCTGCAGGCTCAGGTGTGGAAATTGCTCCTCTCTGTCACACCGGGAGCTCAGGTGAGCTGGAGCTGCAGGCTCAGGTGTGGAATTGCCCCTCACACCAGGAGCTCAGGTGAGCAGGCACTGCAGGCTCAGGTGTGGAATTGCCCCTCACATCTGGAGCTCAGGTGAGCAGGCACTGCAGGCTCAGGTGTGGAAATTCCTCCTCACACCAGGAGCTCAGGTGAGCAGGGAGGAGCTGCAGGCTCAGGTGTGGAATTGCCCCTCGCTGCCCCCCAGCTCCCACGGGGCACAGCCAGGCGAAGGGGGCTCTCTCTTTCTCTATAAAGAAATAATTCTTTAAAGTATGAAAATAAAGAAAATAATTCTACTAGTTCTGAGCTTTGCTGAATATTTTCCAATCTTCCATTGCTGAAGACTTCCAGAGGAAGTCTTGCTGGACTGAAGGTCAAACTGTAACTATAACAGTAGTCAAAGACAAGAAAAACTTAAAAGTCTATGAAAACATGTGGAAATTACATCAATGCATGACTGTATTTCGTAAGAATCCTCACAGAACAAATACTACTATTTCCAGTCCTCAGAAATGAAGCATGCATGTCACAATTTTAACACAAAGAAATTTAAGCAAGCGTACTTTCTAGACTTTCACAGTGGTAGGTAAGTGTTATTACCCCCTACAAAAATAAACACCAGGATTTGCTCTTCCACAGGACCTCTGCTTGGCAAAAGCAGTGCCAGCATGATCTCCCCCAGCAGTGAGGAAGCTGACACCCACACCAGCTGAGCTGTTTCTGGTTGTTTTCCGTGGCTGTCCCTGCGGTGTCTCTGGAGAGAAGAGCCCCAGGCTGGGGCTGGGTCCTGCTGGCTGCCAGCTGGGCTCACACTGTGGGTACCACCTGCTCTGAATTCTTCAGCCCTTTTTATCTCTGCAGCAGCTCATGGCTCTTTCAAAAGCTAATTCACTGGAGAAAGAGGAAGGGACACTTTGTGCTTGATGTTTAAACTGAAAATTTGTTTTCCAGAAGCACTTCAGGTTGATAGTTTTGATTATATTTTAAGAGCTCACGGTGTGACACATTGAACTGGGGGTTCCTGCTGCTGCTGTCACTCACAGAAACCCAAACTCTGCTTTGAGTCAGACAGCAAGGGTATAAATCCAGTGTAATGCCAAAGATATTCGTGGAATTACTCTGCCCACAGGTGACGGAGCTACTCGGAGGCTGTGTAAGAACAGCAGTAAAAGTTCACTGTGGCTCTTGATCTACATAAACCCCAAACTTCTGAGCTCAAGGAACACTCCAGCACTCGTCTTTTGTCCCACTCCTCCCAAGGTCAGCATTTTCAGAAGCACATGTTTTTAATGCTCAGGATACCAGCAGTGAAGTTATGCAATAATAGGTACAGAAACAGCTGAATTTATAGTCTTGCATTTAAAGAAGACTTAAACTCACTGTAACTTCAAAACTTTTCACAGGAGCAAATCAATTTGACATGAACAAGTATCCTGGGATTGCTGCAGTCAGGAGATATGGGTACGGACCCAAACCACTCTGAGAGATCCTGATAGACATTACACTTACAAAAAAAATCTGAATTTGAGTTTAGAGCCCAATTTCACAAGTCAAACCTATTGCTGATCCAAAACCAGACTTGGATGGGTCAAATTTCCAGAAAGTTCTACACTCACTTTGCTGCACAGGTAAGCAGAGTAGCTTTTATCACCATGGTCTTTTTTCAGGGTAATTATTGAACAGAGAGAAGAAAGTTAATTATGGTTTGGGTTTCTTTAACCTGGAAGAAAAAACCAGCAAATTTGTGCTACTATGAGAAAACTGCCCGTTGTTTTCTGCCTTTTCTTATCCTCCAAGCTCAGAGCAGCGAGACATGGGGTAGGGGGAGGAAGGTATTTTTAGGTTAGATGTAATTTTCCCTTCCTCTCTGAAAAGCAAACAACAACAGAAGCTTGTGCCTGTCTCAGTTATGAGTAAAAAATAAACCAGAACTTCGTAATAAAATCACCTGGCATTTAGCAGACACCGATCTCCCCAAAACACACAGAAAATGTGATGCCACAGAACCTTGTAAGTGACAAACAAGTATGATGAAGGAAAGCAAAGACTTCATATTTTTTTAAACACAATTACATATTCCAAGATGAGAAAGCAGCAGCACTCACATATACCTACAGCACAATGCATACACAGAGCCTGGCTAATGTGTGTTTTAATATTCATGTCTTATCAAATATGTAGATATGCATTCTCAGAGAAAACACACATCGTACACTCTAAGCCAGGCATGTGTTACCAGGATAATGTTAAACATCTATTTCTGCATTTCAGACGATAAAATCTTTGAAACTTCTCCTTGTTCTTTACAAAATAAGTAGTTTTCTAATTCTCATCCTTCAGTTCTATGTGTATTTCGAGACACCCTAGCTCCTAGTTCCCTGCCAAAATCAGTGGTGTCTTTAAAACTTCTTAAGGAATGTAATAGGTCTGGAAACTCTTAGTAGGCTACTAAATCCCCCTGTAAATCCTGGCAAATTCCCAGACTGCCCATTCTCACAGGGATACATGGCCTAATTACAAACCCATTAAACACTGGGAGTTCAAGGGTCTGCTTTAAGCCTGCAATTATTTGATCCTCCTCACAGCAAAAGCGTCAGTGAAATGGAGACGGGCAAAACGAGACAGAGCCAAGAGGAGAGGCAGAAGCAGGACCACAGAGTAGGCAAAGTGGGGAAAGACTAAGCAGGGAGGGAAACAACCCTCTGGAAAGGGGAAGACTTCCAGCTCCAGGGGGAAGAGAGCACTGCTGGCATGGTGTGAGGGCTGCCCAGCAGGGCCAGGGCACGGGGCTGGCAATGCCAGGGCACCTCCCTGGTGCGAAGGAATGGGAGCAGCTCTCTCTGGGATCCCTGTGGAGCTGCACCTGGCACAGGTGTGCTCATGCCTTGGCAGCAGAATGCAATGTGTTCATTTGCTCTGACACACACTCAGACAGCACTCAGTGTGCAGCTGAACACAGCACACACGAGCACCGACCCAAGGGGTCCATGTCCCAGGGCACAGCCTCCTCCTGGCTCTTCGTGTCACCCACGGAGCTTCCAGGAGCTTTGACACACCCCAAGGGAAGGCAGGACAAGTTCTCACTGAGACAAACAACAGGGATTTGTTTTCCCATATTCACACATACAGCACATTTGTCCTTTCATAATTTAAGACAGCAAATCTAATGTAAACCATTAGGAAAACCTCTTGGTTTTCTCTTCCAGATCTACTATCTCACAGTGGCCTAAGAAGGATGGCTTGGATCAGGACAACTCTCCCAGTGTTCTGACAGTCCAGAGTCAGCACTTTTTCCTCTCCATTTTCAATACTGTACTTGTGGCATACAAGCCTTGTACTTTGTCATTTGAGATTAAAAAAGACCAGAAAGAGACATTTAAGTCATGGACTTGATTCAAATGATCTCATGGAGAGGGCTGTGGAGCCAGCTAATCTGTGACATTGAAACACAACCTATTTTTCTTGCTGACTATTTGCTTATGTCATTTGGGTGGTGAAAAGAAACTCTCATCCAGGATGCCAGCAGCAAGAAAGAACAGCAAAATGGGACTAACTTGCCACTAGGCCAGGCAAGGTGTCACTGCCCACCGCTTTGTCAGGTTATGGCTGATTGTGTTCCAGAGACCTAGACACTACTAACGAATATTCTAATCTGTCATCCTACATTTAAACGTTCCTTTCCTCTCTTTTGAATACCTCCCAGCCTTAACAATCTGCTTGACTGTAAGTGTACTCCAGCCTGCAGCAGAGACAGCCTGTGGCGCTGAGTGTTTATCAGCCCCACAGTCCACCAGGGGCTCGCTGCTGTGACAGACTCTGACAACGAAAGCAATCACAGCCCTTGGCAGGGATAACCTGATTAGAGGCTGTAGCAGGCTGGGCATTCTTGCAGCCTGCTGAGGGAACACACACTTGAGGAGCTGTGTCCTGCTGAGGAGGGATGAGCTGCAGCCCCTGGCCCCTGAGGGGCACAGCCACAGGTGGGCACTGCGAGTGCAGCATTCCCGAGGGCTCCAACAGCCCTGTGTGAGCTCTGGGGCTCCCTCAGCCCCACCTCTGGCACCCCAGGGTTTTGGAGTCCCAGGAGTGTGGGATTCCCCGTGCTGTGGTCCCCAGTGCTGCAGAGCCCCGGTGCAGAGAGCTGCATGGAGACAGGGCAGGATGTCACTCCTTGGGTTCTGTGTGTCCTAGCAGCTCCTGCTCCAGTTTTTGCTGGAGTGAAGGCCTCTCTGTGCTTCTGCTCTTTTTTTCCCCAGAGCCGTGGTTTTAAAGTTAACCAGAAAAGTGTGACTGAGCCTTCCCAACTGTATTAGCACTGCACAGGAAACCTGTGGTTAACGGATCTCAATTCTCTCCTCTCTTTTTCTTCTGTGTTTGCACTGCTATCAGTTCTCACTCCATCTGCATATGGCACAGGCAGTTTTACATCCCCTGTTTTTTGACCCACTTCTTCCAGGAAATCACCCACTATTGTCCCAATAACATTTGACTCACGGTTCCTGGTAGGCTGCAGAGATTCAGGACCCCAAAGAGCCTGTTGGCCAGAGCTAACTGCAGCAATGTGCGTGCCTCTTAGGCAAGCTACAAACAGCCAAAACAAAACGAACAAAAACACAAACAAACAAGCAAAATATGGGGAGGGGGGATTAAAACAAAAATTTAAAAAAAGGAAGCTTTTCAGCCTTTTCAGCCAAGTGTTTTATCAGGCTTGCAAACACCTGCAAATCACTTGCACTGCAAAGCCTGTCGCCTAACAAAGACAAAGCTTTGTAATACAATACAATTAAACCTGAATAATTTAGGCATTGAAACAAATATTTTGAGACAAGACTGTTTGCTTTCCTGAATGACAAATTGCCCAGGCCTGGATTCATTACAAACCTACTGAGAAACAAAACCAGAACCAAAGGAGGAAATATTCAGTGTGGTAAGACTTTACCACCTAAATTCTCACAGTCCAGCTGCACTGAACACGCACAGGGCTAAGGAGGGGAGGCAGGAGGTTCCCCATTTTCCTCTCCTCTAGCAGAGGACATGATGGGGAAGGGATCAGCAGGGTTGAGAGGAGTGGTCAGACTCACACAGGCAGCATTCGTGTTGTTTGCTCCTTGAACCCTAGCTTTGCTGCTTTGAAAAGTGAGCTTTTCCAAAAGGAAATAAATACAGTATCCATAATGTTGTTTCACAGTTGCGTAAATGAGTCCCAATGTCACCCAGAGGTCATATGGGGAATGAGGTCATGCTGTGGTCGTTTGGACCAACAGGAGAACACAGTATGGAATGGGTCACTGAATTCCAGTTGGAGTATTGGATACAGTTCATTTTTCTGAAGGCTGGACAGTGAATCCATTTTTGTATGTTGTTCTGATCTACTTGTGGGCCCAGATTTTGGAGCAGCTTCCTTCCCTAGCCAGATTTTTGAGGGATACTACAGCTAAGTATTGCTATCTCTTCTCAAATCAGCAGTGAGCAGAAATCTTTGTTTTTCAAGGACATGGATTTAACAACAGTGTGCTCTTCCATATTAACTCCCTTTTGTTCATTTTCTGACTCTAAATGGTATGCTGAGTGTTATTTGGTTCTATAAATTTACCATGCATTGGTTTCAACCTGGTGTTTGTCCATCAGAAGTCCAGAGCAGTCTCTGAGCAGCAGTACCAGACCCCTCCAAACTCGTGCCTGAAGGATGAAGCTGCAGACTCTTCCTCCTGCCCCTTCTCACTGCAAGCAGCAAGATCAGAGCAGCACACCTCAGCAAGGTGTTAAGGGAAAATATTTACTCTTATCTCTAAATTCGAGGGTTCCATTGCTTCTTTCAATTGTGGGGTGAATTTTCTGTTGTTGGTCTGCCTTTTTGTTTCTTATCTTGGTGAGATCACAGTCCTAGCAGAGGAAGGTGAGTAAGAAGGAAGCAAACACATACAAGGGTCACCTGCTCCTTGGGTCATCCTGGCATTGGGGGCTTGCCCTCAGGAATCTGCAGGGCATGTCCATTAACAGAATGAAGATACAGGTCTGTCATCCCTAAAATGATAGGGTTGGAGAAGCTCTCTAAGACTGTCCATTCCTCCAGCACTCCAAGGCCACCAATGTCCCCAAGTGCCACATCCACACAACTTCTAAATTCCTCCAGGCATGGGGACTCCACCACTGCCCTGGGCAGCTGTGCCAGGGCTGGACAGCCATTTCTGGGAAGAAATTCTCTCTAATATGCAAACAAAACCTCCCTGGCAGAACCTGAGGGCATTTCCTTTTGTCCTATCACTTGTTATCTGGGAGAAGAAGAGACCCACCTCACTGCTGTCTCCCACTGCAAACCTCACCTCACCCAGAGCAGCAGTGATAACATTGTCCTTAAGAAGCAGATCACACTGTTGACTTGCTGGGAGTTTTCCCTAGGAAAGGCCCAGACAGGAATCTCAGTGCTTGACTCACAGATCACACCTCTCCCAGCCTGTGTCACCCACAGCTGCTCTCTCTTTCCAAGCACGGGGTTCTACAAGAGTGGAAACTCTCTCACTGCCTGTCAGGTATGTTAGTCCTCTTTGGGCTATTTACAGACTGCCAGACCAGTTTCTTCCTTTGCTCTCTCTTTGTGGTTATTTAGGCAGTTCTACTTTTTTTTTTTTTTTTTTTTTTGGTTCACCTAAAATTTTTGAAACAAGTGCTTTTTTTTTGCCTTTTTAGTTCAGTCTGTTCACACATCACCCTGTGCTTCCCAAGCTTTGTTGCAGTGGAAGCTGTGCTAATGGGCACCTGGTTGCAAAATCATATGTATTTTTAATGCCTCCTCCATTCTTACATTGCTTGGTGAAATTTGCTGTTGTTTAAGGCATCAGGTAATGACAGGAGTGACCTGCAGGAGCACATGGCTTGTCCCAGGAATTGGACTGGAACTCTGTAAGAATTACTGCAGGAGAGGGTGAACATGAGATATTTATAATAATTTGAACACTGATCCTGGAAAGGATATAATCAGTATTTTCCCCACTCCCCTCTGTAGAAAACTGCAGTATTCTTGCTCTCTAGACCTTTTGAAATTTTTTTCTTGCCCATTTTTGACACTTCTATTGCTTTTGTGGTGAATAAAACCTCCTTCTTCAGAAGTTCATTTTGCAAAAGTGCTTCATTTGTACAGCTAATGCTCATCTTCCCCTCTTCATTGCATCTGCCCTGCAGAGCACTCACTGGGCAGTCCCATAAAGAAATGGGAATTCAGTTTCCACCTTTCTTGGCAGAAGGAAGTTACTCCTCTCAAGCCACAGACATTTTAGTGTGTGTAGCTGGTAATAAAAGATTTCAGAAATTCCAGCCATGTCTGCCTCAGAGGTAATAAACCTCTAAAGGAACGCAGCAGAAAGCAGCGTGGTGTCTGGTTTGAATGAGAGGAATGACTGCAACTCATATTGCTGCCGTTGGTATTTGTCAGTCTCTTAGTAAAAATGAAACTTGATGAAAATGAAACTTTGTAAGAATGAAACAAATAGCTTTGATACTCAGGTGGCCGAGAAATCTTTTGACAGAGCTCAGAGCTGCCTCTCCGTGCAAGAAGTCACAGCTATCTCCCTCCCGAGGAGAAATCGCTCTGTGAATGAGGACGCAAGATCTTGCAGAGCGTATGCGACTGCATCAATTTGACAAAGGCGATGAGTGTGCACGGAAGCAGGCAGCGAGCCGCAGACATGCAGCCGCTAACCCTCCCCGTGCATCCCCTCCTCCTCCCCCTGCAGCCCGGGGCAATGCGAAGCGGGCAGGTGCAGGGGCTCCGCCGGGCACGGCGCTGCCGCCCCGCCCGGCCCGCGCTGCCCCGGCGCCGGGGGAGGCTTCGCCGGGGCGGGGGGGCTTGTTTGTTTGTTTCCTGCCCCATCCCATTTTTATGATCGCGAAGAGGAAGAAGCCTTCAGGTCAGCCGGAGAACTGCTCGCCCGGCGGCCGGCGGACAAGGGCTCCTTTGATCGGCGGCGGGCAGCGCCCGGGCTCTGATGTCCCGGCGATGCGGGCGCCCCGCGGCCCCGCCGCTGCCCGCGGGCGCTGAGCCCCGCCGGCGGCTGCCCGGCACAGCCCCGCCAGCCTGAGCT
>NW_024499684.1:796729-908546 GCF_017590055.1 Onychostruthus taczanowskii
GGCCCCGCGGGCGCGGACCCGCCGGCTCGGGGCGTCCCCGCCGCCTCCGCCCGGCGCCGCCCGGGGATGTGCGAGGCGGCTCCGCGGCCGGAGCCCTGCGAGCACCAGCGGGTGAGTGCGGGACGGGGCTGCGGGAGCGGGGCGGCACGGACGGACGGACGGACGGACGGACGGGGCCCCGCGCGGCTCCCCGAGCCGGGAGCTGCCAGCCGGCAGCGGTGCTCCCTGAGCCGGGACGCTGGGTCTGGAGCCAGCTCACCCTCGGGGGGCCACGAGCCGGGCTCGGCCGGGGGTCGCACCCCGGGAGCAGCGCCCCGAGCCACCCTCGGGGGGCCGGGACCGTCCCGGGCAGCGGCTGCGGCGGAGCCGAGCGCCCTCCCCGCCCAGGGCGGCCCGGCCCGGCCTTAGGCGCCTCCCCGGGGGCCGGAGCCGCGCTCGGAGGGCTCCGGGGATGTACAGAGCTCCTGGGATGTGCCGGGCTCCGGGGCTGTGCCCGGCTCCGGGGATGTGCCGGGCTCCGGGGCTGTGCCCGGCTCCGGGGCTGTGCCCTGCTCCAGGGATGTGCCCGGCTCCGGGGCTCTCTCCGGCTCCAGGGATGTGCCCGGCTCCGGGGCTGTGCCCGGCTCCGGGGCTGTGCCCTGCTCCGGGGATGTGCCCGGCTCCAGGGATGTGCCCGGCTCCGGGACTGTGCCCTGCTCCGGGGCTGTACCCGGCTCCAGGGATGTGCCCTGCTCCAGGGATGTGCTCTGCTCTGGGGTTCTGTCCCGCTCCAGGGATGTGCCCTGCTCCGTGGCTGTGCCCGGCTCCGTGCGGCGGAAGAGGAGCAGCTCCCGCAGGCTGTCCGGCGATGCCCCATGGCACTGCCCGGCTGGCACGGGTCAGGCTGCACAAGTTAATGAAAACACAGTAAAGTATTCCCGTGATGTGCTACATTTTCTGTGGAGGCGACGCTGGGAATCAAGTAACCCACAACCCGATTTTAACAAACCCATCCCAAAATCAAAAGCTAATGCATTCATTAACTCATTGTGCCGTTAGATCAGGATCAGTCGAAACACCTTCAGCTCTCTGTGGTGTCTAAGCTTCAGTAGGCAGAGCAGAGGGGATCACATAAGCACCAGGAGAAGTGTAAGAAAACCAGAATACCGAGGCTTATATCTGCTTAAATTATTCCTACAGTTTCGCTGTGCTTGCAGTAGCACATAAAGCAGCTTCTACCTGGTGGTCGTTAAATGCAGATGGGTTCAACTCTCTAACTTGAAGTAAAAATTAGTCAGATGCCTTTAGATGCGAGGAGCTCTTCTGCAGGAACAGGAAGATTAGCTCGCTTGGAAAAACTTAGATGACTGCAAAGAACATATTTACACATGAAAGGTGCAGTGTTTCCTGCTGCTCTACGGAGCTGTATTTTCAGTGCTCAAAGTCACCACCAGAGTCAGGAGATAAGCATCATTGCTTCAACGAAGCTCCAAGTACCCAGAGGATTCCGGGGACTCGGCAGTATTTAGTTCACTCTTTTTTTTACTGCTTAATATGACTGGAAGTGAGAAGGGGATAATGGTTAATTTGGTTTTTTATTACCTATGAATTTCTTGCTCATAGTTAATGCAGGGCAGATTTCTCACTCCTTTGCAAGTTTCAGTGAGATTTCAGTCCTGTGCCTCAGAGACCACTGGCTCATTTGACCAACAATCTTGTTCTTCAGAGAAAAACAGCAGCTCACGAGGCACAGGAAAGGAGTTGTGCTGGTCCCTGTAGGTGCAGAGAGAGGCTGGGCAGACCTCAGGATTCCAGCCTCCTGAGCCATGGAAGAGCTGCAGTTCTGGCACTGCCAGTCACCTCCTGCAGCTTGATGTCCCAGGAGTAGTGACAGAAGGGCAGATGAGACACACAGAAATAAAATGTCCTCTCATTTATGTGGAGGAACAGTGTGAGAATGTCCAGTGAGCCACGGAGACAGGTGCTGGCAAACCCATGGAACATGAAATGTCTCTTACTTACATCTGTAGAATGGGGCTATTTGCCATCTTTAGTTTATTAATAAACATACACTTTAGGGACCTGTTTCTGCAGCACAGAAGCATCATTCTATGGGAGGTGGACATCAGAGGAAGGAAGAGATTATCGGAAACTAAGGAATGTGAATCAGGCAGAAAACTAAGGAAAAGAATCAGGCAGAAGGTCCAGAGGAAAAGCAAAGACTGGAGATGTGAGACATTGCAGCAATTTGAAGAGAGTTTGGTGTAGGGATGAACACAAGGCAGCAATACAGCTAAGCCAGTTTAATATAATGAAGTTCTGAGTCTTAGACTTGACTGGATGCAGAGCCTGAGAAGGGTCCCTCACTGACTTATGGGGAGAGGGTGCAAGGAAGGTTGACCTTTGTGTAAGGGATCTGCTGAATGTACTGTTCCCATTATTTATCCCAGTGAAATTCTCATATTCTTTCCCATTGAATGGAAAGGGTGTGTACTGCCTGTGGATGTAAAGAGCCCCAGGAAATGCCGGCAGGGATTTTCCTTGTGAAGTACTGAGAAATACATTGCTGTGTGTGTAGGGACTGGAATCTCAGTTGGTGGAGGATAACTAGGAGCAGGTGAAGGGACAGCACAGAGCTGCCACCAGCAGCACTGCAAAGGTGGCCCAGTCACCCCTGAAGAGCAAGAGAAAGAGGATCTCCAAACCTGCTGCAAGGGCTGCACGAGGGAGCGTTGCGTGACTCCTGTGTGCAGTGCTCTAACCTCCAAAGACAGGCCTGCTCACTGTTCTTTAAAAATTGCTGTGAACACTCACTGTCTTCAGTGTGAGTTTGACAGGCACCCAGCAGAGCCTGATTTTTTTTTTTCTATTTTTAGAGCCAGCTGTAAAGCTGTAGTCAAGAACTGCTTACATAATATTTTAGAAGTGACAGCGAAGCACAATGGCATATTTTGACCTTTGGCATTAGATAAGTAATTGGCAGGTTAAGTTAATTTTTATTCAAGCAAAGAGACTTGCTTTTTACTGCTTGTGAACTCCTGTACCGTCACACAAGATTAAACCCCACGGGTACATTTTAAAAATAGGTTTTGGTTTGCTGGCCTTCCTTTTCTGTGCGGTGTGAAGGAAGCTCCTCCACGTGAAGGAACTCCACTCTTCTGCTCTCCATCCATGACACAAAGTGTGTGGTACGTGAGTGTGAGTGTGTGTGAGTGTGAGTGCCTGTGTGCACAGGCCTGGCAGAGGGCAGGATTCTTCATTTCCTGACTGACAGCCCAGTAGCATTACAAATAATTGGAAAAGTCACCTAGAAAACACCTTTGTTACTGTGGAGTCGAGGAGCCGGTTTCGAGCCTGTGACTCAGGGCAGGTGCTCAGTGAACATTCCCTTTTCCATTGCAGACGCTGGGTTATGGGCAAGTCGGAAAGCCAGATGGATATAACTGAAATGAATACTCCAAAACCCAAGAAGAAACTGGGATGGAGTGGCCTGGAAATAGGGCTGGCAGTGGTGGTGGTGCTGCTGGCCATCGTGGCCATCACCATGATCGCCCTGTACGCCACGTACGACGGTGAGCACGCGGGCACTGGGGAAGGGGCTGGGTGCTGGCTGAAATGGAAAGCTGCACCCACGAGTCTTGTTGCTGGGAAAACTCAGAAACCGCGTCTTTCCAACTGGGACTCGGTAAATCCGTTTGTTCATGCGAAGTTGTGGTAAACACAAACCATCTGCTTGTTCTGACTGAGCAATACTTCTGTTTGTAATTAATGCTTCAGTGAGGAAAGATCTCAACAAACTGCGACATTGCTGAAGAAAACCAAACTCCAGGGCTCCCTTTGTGTTCCTGGAGATGTATGAAAATCCTATTTTTTCCTTTGTCAGGCTGTTGCAGCAAGGACTCTCAGTGAGTGTAGTCATCCTGAGAGGTTTTGGGCTTCTGTAGCCAGAGCAAAATAATTTCATTCAGGAGGAAATACATTGGTAATTCTTGGAAAAAATAATACAGAGAAGCTAAAATTTCCATCTAGGGTCAAACTAGAATTTATCCTTATATTGGGAATTAAGTGCTTTTTAAAATTTTGAAGTAATTAATAGTTTTGTTTAAGCTTTTTATTGAATATAGTTCAATTATGGGATGGAAAAATACCATTGTGGGAGAAAAAAAAAAGTTTTCTTTTCAAAGTCTTGAAAGGAAATATTTTCATATTCCTGAATCCTGTATTTTGTTCAGAAGACTTCAGAGTGAATGTCTCAGAATTTTCATATAATTCCTTGAAAATTCTTTTGTCATTGTAAAGTATTGCTAAATTCAAACTGGCTTTGTCATTCACTCCAGTCCTTGAGCTATTTTTCTCTAAATTGCTTCTTTGTTATAAAAATAGTACTTTGCCCACCTCCAATTGATGGGACATTTTCCTCTGATGACTACAAAAATTCCACATGATGAATGACTAGCACTGAATGACCCTAAAGGGTTGAAGATGATGATATTTTTAGAGCCTGATCCTATAAATATTCCCCTACTGACTGTAAGGTGTCCATTCATATTATCTTACTGTACACTGCAATTAAATTGACTGTCAATGGAAATATTTACAGTAGATTTTTTTTTTATATTGACATTGAATAAAGAATTAAGAATATAATTGTATTCTCTTTTAGATGGCATTTGCAAGACACCAGACTGTATCAAATCAGGTAAGAATGAAAATACATATGTTTTCAATTAATTTATGTGTTTTTAAACAAAATTACTACCACAGAATTCTCCCATCTAACTGCTGACAAGTATGGCACATGGAAGCATGGGTCTGTTACCCCACATGATTTTCTTAGCATAGTTCTTCTAAAACTAAACTGTCATGCTGTGATATTTTCAATCTTACAAAGTCATCCTCCATGTCCAAAAGATTCTGCATGCCATAGTCTGACAAGCTACCTCATCCTTCAGTAACAAGAGCAGTTGTTAAAGAATCCCAGGCACAGTGCACCCCAAAGGTGCTGATTCATAGGCACCATTTAGACTTGCAGATACAGCAGAAACAGCACAGGAAAGTCAGTATATTGGTTTCCTTATTCCCATGGGACTGCTGGTTCCAGGTCTTGTTTTGGCAGCTCGGTCCTGCAGGGAAAGCCCCAGGGCAGCCCCTCATCCCAGGAGCTGCAGGTTGCCATCAGCACAGGCCACACATAAGGTTTATTCCAGGTGGCCTCTGCTGCCTGTTCATCCCATTTCCAAGGTGTTCTCCCAGCATGAAAGCTCCTGCTGTGGTTTGGAGAGTGATCCGGTTAGTTCTCTAGCAGATTGTCCATCTCTGATGCTGCTCATTTTCAGCTGAATACACATTGCTACACGGGAGTTCAGACAGACTCTGTGAATGAACTCCAAAAGGAAAAGCAGGAAAAGTTTGGAGAAATGAGGCACAATGTAGCAAGAAGTGCCTAAAGTAATTAATCAGAACAATTTTACTCTTCTATGCTTCTGTTAAATGCTCTAACAGCATTTAACCACTGGAAAGGTATAAAGTGAAGATACTGACAGAATTGATTGGTTATTTTGAAGAAGAGCTACAAATAAATGACCAGAAGAAAAAAAAAATGTAGTAAAATAAATAATAAACAAATAATGAAGAAAAAATGTAATGAGAATTCACTGGTTAACCCAGGGTAAATACCAGTAACTGCATGGCACTGTTATCCCTGGATTTGTGAGGCCACTGCAGTGTGGCACAGGAAGATACAATGCAGTTTGTACTTTTGAGCATTTTTTGGATAAGCTGATACACTCTGATGACCCCCCTGAGCTCAGTCAGCACAGCCTGATGGAACAGGGGATTTTGGTCTCTGTTCCTTACCTAGGTAAGCATATTGTTTTGCTCCTGAATCCTCCCCAGGTCACTGGTTGCTTTGCCAGTTTATATTACTTTATTTGTAAGCTATTAAAGCAGCAACTGGTAATCAGGAGTACTACAGTAAGATTAATCATTACAAGTAATTGATTTGAAGCTCTACATTATTGGTGCCAGGTAGGAACTGAGTAGTACATAGTCTGTATTTGTATAGGTATAAATTCACCTGGATTAGATAAAATAATAAAATATTTGTAACATAATCACATTCTCTTGATTATAATATATCTGTGGTATCAGGCAAATAATGGATGGTTATCTTGGGGCTCAGGTGTTGCAATAGCACTCTTGAGGAGAGTATTCTGCACGGTCATACTTACTGTATGTACTCCACATGCAGCCCTAAATGAAAGACCACAGTGCCCAGAAAGACCACAGCTGAGCTCTCTCTGGTACTTTTGCAGAATTTAGGCTTTAAGTTCTGATAAAAGTTGGACAGCTGATGTTGGCTGGGCTGGACCTTGGAGCAGGAGAGCTATGAGAGGTGATTATTTCTGTGTGGCACAGGCAGGCACAGAGGATTACCCAGGTGCTGACTCCAAGCAGAGCAACCCCACTGCACAGTTCAAGCCAGGTTTGATATTACACTGTTAATGATTTCTCAGATTTAAGCAAGACATGGATTTCTCCTGGCTTTTGTTGTGAGGTTTTTCCCAAAGGGACAGGTCAGTGGATAGGGGCCATCTTTTCTTGGTGTCAGAAGATGTTTCTGTCCTACTGTTGCTGTTTGGCAGGGCTGGGGTGTCCACTCCTGGCCAGGAAAGTCTGTGCTGCTGGACTGACACGTGCCAAGGTCACCCAAGGGACAGTGATGCCCTTCAGGTGCTCCCCAGTCTGGCAGAGAGATTCAGAGGGATACCCTTAAAACAGGAGATGTCAGGAGTAGTTACAACTTTCCTCTTTCACAGCAAATAGGTGGAGTTAGGACAGGAATAAACTGCAGCATTCAAAACACTCCCCTTCCCCTGACTGAAACAGGGCAAAAAGGACAGAAACCAGCAGCAGAGCTTCCACAATCCCAGAGCACTTGGGGCTGCAGCAAGTGTCACAGTTAGTAAAAACATGACTGAATTTCCCAGTCTCTGGCTGTTGGCATGATCCTGTGTCCCTTCAGACAGCAGTCACCCTGAAGCCACTGACTGCAGAAGGGAAACCATCAGCTAGGAGACTTTGCATCTATTTCCACAGTGGCTTTTATGCTACAGAAGCAGTCTGAGGTTGAAAATGCACCTGTCCATGGCTATTTCCATCTTGCAGGCACTGGAACATTGTAAAACCATCAGATGCTGGCCTAGAATGTAACACTCCTGAGCCAGCAGAAAAATGGGGGCAGGCAAATCAACACAAACAACACAGACTGTCTATCCATTTCCACCAGCACAAGAGACATGGAAAATATTGAAAGTACTGGAAAAATAACTATAAATATTTGACTTGCCCATGTGGAGGAATGAACACTTGAAATCACAAGCCTCATAATTTACTAAAAATAATGTCAGAAAAATGGGAAGAATATTCAGTATCCTGGGAAATTCAGAGGTATCCCTAGCTCTTGCCTGACTCCCAAGATCTCTCTTTTCTGTGAGAAACTCTGTTCTGGCATATTGGTGGTAGAAGCAGTCTGGGTGGAATAGGAATAGGTACAGGGAAAAGCCCAGAGGGTTTCTGGACAGCAGCTGGGAAGCTGTCATCAAGGAATTGGATTTCACTGAGAATCCCTGTCACAGCTGGTCAGTGACTGGCCAGTCTTGGACAAGCCACTCCAGGGAGTCAAAGGCACAGCAAGAGGCAGTATCAGCTCTAGAGTAATATGTGGAGCAGGTCTAATGATGAGTGTAGCTTCCAGAAGGCATCAACAGAAAAACCTTTCCTGACAAGAACTGAAATAGTCCAACAAAGTCGGTATTTGATTGAAATAGGATTCAGTTGAGTCTAAATCATACTTAATTACCAAAATGGCATTACAGTGGATGCTTAACCTCTGCTATGTCTTATGCTTTCAATGTCCCTTTTCACCACATTCCAGTACAAAGAAGGGTAAGTGAAGGGTAAATGAAACATGCTACATTTTATTTAGAACTGAGTGACCACTCACAGGGAGCAGGAACATCTGTCAGTTTACCACCAGTAAACACAGCCAACTGGAAAGTATGGGAGTTGTGGTCAGCACAGGAATAGTAATTCCTTGTTCAGTGATGAGAACTTTGTTTGGTCTAGAACATTCAAGTAAGCTTGAGCCTATCCTAAACTAAATACGTTTATGACTTCCCTCTTGAGAGCAAACGAGCGTAGTGCAGTGTGTGTGCAAAGTGTGTCTGTGTGCTGCAGCTGCCCGGATCCTGGAGAACATGGACCCCAGTGCCAGGCCCTGCCAGGACTTCTACCAGTACGCCTGCGGAGGGTGGCTCAAGAGGAACGTCATCCCCGAGACCAGCTCCCGTTATAGCAACTTTGACATTTTGAGAGACGAACTGGAAGTTGTTTTAAAAGGTCAGTGGAGTTTGGGGACTAAATAAAGTTTCTTCTTTGCCTTACGTGTTATCCTAAGAAGTTGTGGTTTTCTAGCAAAGCTTAAAATACTGCCAGATATTTCAGGTTTTTGTGTTTGGTTCAGGACAAATCTGCCCCAAACTGCTGGCTGGGAGAAGGCTCTGGGAGCGTGCTGCTGTGTCTGACACTGGAGCAGAGCTGAGCAGACCTGCCCTTGCTGCTATCTGCAGATCAGACCAGCTGCAGTCCCCACCCTGAGCCTGCCCCAGCGACAGCACTTGGCAGGTGAAGGAGGAGGAGGAGGAGGAGGAGGAGGAGGAGGGGGAGGTCTGTCTGTCCACATCAGCTGAAATGCTGGAAGCTGCTCTCTGGCAGCCCATGCCCTGCCTATCTGTGTTCCATCAGAAAGCCCAAAGAGCATGCAAGCTATTTCCCTACCTGTCATATCAGCAGTATCACATTCTTCACCATCCCTTTCTTCAGGTGAAAATAACAGAGTCCAAGAAGGCAGTCTGTACTCATGTAACACTCTCCAACTCATTCTCTCCAGGCTAAATATCCTTTTTTTTTACTTTGCCTATCTCCTGGTTTTGCCAGCTGTGTCTTCACACAATAGCCTGGTTGCTTAAAACCTGTCCCTGAGAAGTCAGAGCATTTGTCTGTCACCCAGGGATCCTTCAGAGTTATCTCCTGGCTCCGTTACGTTGCACATCCCAGCACAGGCTGCAGCCACTGCAGGGCACTTCCCCCTGGGCTGCTGAAAGGCAGAGCCTCCCTGGGGCTGGACAGAGTCCCCTGGCCCAGCCCTGCTGCTCAGGTGCTGCAGGACAGAGCAGGAGTGACCATGACTCGCTGTGTGTTTCAGATGTCCTCGACACCCCCAGCACCAACGATATCCCAGCGGTGCAGAAGGCAAAAACCCTGTACAGGTCCTGCATAAATGAAAGTAAGTGTCCCCTGGGGCCACTGCCTACGGGATACCTCAGCAGCACCCAAAGGCAGCCCCAGGCAGCTGCACCTTGTCCTATTCTGTGCATCACTTCTCAGATATCCTTTGTGAAAACTGAAATGTGTCTATTCTGTAGAGTCCAATCAGAACCTCAGCAGTAAAACTGGGATTGTACCTCCTGCTTTACTAACTTAGGTATTTTAGGTAACTCTTCAGTTACTAATGTGCTGCAAATATATAAACTCAAATCCTTTCAGTTAAATGGGAGTTAATTTCTTTTGTAGAAACTAGCAGGGATGAGGTGAAAGCTACCTGGCACACCAGGCTCTGCCACTAGAACAAAGAGCAGTACAACAGTTTGCAGTGCTTCCTAAATAATACTTTATAGTTTCTGTAATAGTATGAATACTTTTCAAAACTATTATTTCAAGCTATCTGCAGAGAGAGGAAAGAAAAAGACTACTTCAAGGTCATGTTCTCAAGGATCTGCATATGCTGTTTGTAACTGGAATATTTTTACATTAAATGTTAAAGCACAGTCATACATCAGAGCAAACTGCTCTTGTGGTGATGGGGGAAACGCAGTTCTCAGCTTCATTGTTCTGAACTCATAATATATATTATAATATATAACATTTGTGGGGTTTAAAATGTCATGGTAACTCATTTTATTTTTTCCAAAAGCTGCCATTGATATCCGAGGTGGAAGGCCTCTAATTAGTTTATTGCCAAATGTGTATGAGTGGCCTGTAGCAACAACTGACTGGGATGCTTCCTATGGTAAGATAACCTGTGCTTATTTCCTTTAGTTAAAATATCTAAATTATTTAATTTATTGCTAACTAAAAATAGAGACTGACTATACCTTCCATTTGCTTAGGTACTGCTTGGACAGCTGAGACAGCTATTGCACAGCTCAACTCCAGATATGGAAAAAAGGTCCTTATTAATTTTTTTGTTGGCACAGATGATAAAAATTCCACAGCACATATCATTCACGTAAGTCTGCCTGGGTGCCGTGGCCTTGTTGATCATAAAAGTGCAGCAAAGAACTGCAAGCACAGACACCAATGTCAGCAAGGAGAAACATCAGTGATCTGAATTTGACCTGAGTGCTTTGTAGATGAATTTGTGAATTAATGTAGTTTTCAGCTGAGACTCTGGGTTCCACAGTTCCCTCTCTGCTCTCCAAGCTGACATCTTTGTTCTGTGCACTCATACACTGTTACTGCCAGTGAGATGGAAGTGACAGAGACAGAAAGGTCATCTCTGAAACCTGAACGGCCAGACAAGGCAGGAGAAGGTCTGGTGCCTGCTGGGATGCAAAGGGCCAGTCTCTCCTGTCATGGATGGAGCCGTGAGCCCCTCACGTGCAGGGGTTTCAGAGATGCAGGAGCTGCCTAGCTCCTCTCTGGGCTGTTCTGTCACCTGTGGCTCACCTGTTTTCACACTGCCTACCAGGGTTTCACAGATGCAGGAGCTGCCTAGCTCCTCTCTGGGCTGTTCTGTCACCTGTGGCTCACCTGTTTTCACACTGCCTACCAGTGCCTTGCAGTGTTCAGCAACAGGAGAAAAAAAGATTGAAAAGAAAAAAAAAAAAGTTTAACAAGAATGAAAATAGTGAAAGGTGGGCGACAGAATGAGAGAGGACCTCCCCCGTGGCCAGAACATAATTTGGCCAGTGAAGCATCAGCACCTGCAGTTACCAAAAGAACAGTACAATGGTCTGCCATTTCCCCTTAAGCTCTTCTCCATTTTATTTGCATTTCCAGATCGATCAGCCTGGGCTGGGCCTGCCTTCTCGGGACTACTACGAGTGCACTGGGGCATACCAGGAGGTGAGGGGGAGCTGACACACCACTGGTGACACTTCTCATGTTTTAGCCTGTATTTTCAAGGCAGCCACTAGACTTTTTAAGACTTTTTGGAAGGAGATAAATATGAAACAATTTAGCTTTGTTATAGAGCCTCACAGCTTCACAGCTGGATCAAGAGCTATCCCCTGACTGTCAGAGTTGTATTTAACAGAATACAAGTGGTCATGATCAGCCCTGCTCTGTCACTGCAAAAAGGAGGTCACTTCTGAGCTGTGACCAACTGGCAAATGCTGCAGGTGAACTACTTCTACCAGGAATAGGCTTGGAAAGAAAAACAGAACATTCAGAACCAAAGAGACACTCTGCTGCATGAAAGATCTGAAAGATTTGTTTCCTACATCAACTGCTGAGCACAAACACAGCAGCATAAGGATGTGATACCATAGAAATGGCTCAGACACCTGAAACCTCCCATGGTCTCCTTTAATTCTTGTTTACTCATGACTTCTATGGGTCTCATTAACCTGTTAGCACTGACACTGTATCCCTGTTGCTAATCTTGGATGTGCTTTAAGTCCTTGAGAGCTGATGGGTGTCTGTGCTGAAGTCATGGAGCTGAAACTGCTACCACAGTGACCTTTAATTAACCACATTCCTTCTGTGTAATTAAATGCAGAGCAATGAGAAAGTGTACAGGCCATTTGGGCTTTGTAGGTATTTTGTTGGTGTGCAACAGTTAATAGTGATTACATTTAATTACACATCACATGCTCATTAAGACAATCATTGCCATCTGAAGTGCCCGGTTCCACGTGAGATGGCCTTTAGGAGCTGACTCACATTGCACAGTCTGCGCCTTCCATGCCTTGTGTTAACTGCAGCACTGAGACACAATTCCTGTCCTCTGACCTACCTGAGTATCAGCTCTGCACTGCTGGAAAGCAGAGCAGGAAGTACTGTTAAAAACCAGCTGTATCTCGGGCAGGCAGGTCCCCAGTGTCCTCCCAAGCAGGAGTGCTCCACGCCAGGGCTGCTCCCTCCCAGCCCGCGCTCCTGCCCTTGGCTCTGCTTCCTGCTGTTATCCACTCCAGGAGCTGCACAGCAAAATCATCTCAGCCTCCTGCCCCTTCCAGGCCTCTCCCCCAGCAGCACTGCCCACTCAGAGCTACAGGTGGAACCTGCCAAGTAGATATTTTTTAAATATTTTTCTCTTGTAAGATACAAGGTGGCTCTGCATGCCTTAAGCTTCCACTGAAACTGCTGAGACTATTTATATAGTCCAGATGAAATTGCCTGACTTAGTTCTTTGCTACCTGATGTCAGAGCTGCACTTAGCAGAAAAATAGTCATTGATTGGTACCTAAAAATCTCTGTTAGCTTACTGGTTTGAGGTAATAGCTACATTGAATTTTATGACAGTTTTTACAGGGCTGGTGTGCACTGTCTTTTGTGACTTCTTGTAGCTGTCAGTGGTTTCATGGGCTTTCCCCTTTCTGAAATGATCTCTCCTGCTTGTAACTGGCACTGGGAGTTGAGCCCTTTGTGCTGCTGAGCCCTGTCCCTGTCCCTGTCCCTGTCCCTGTCCCTGCTGGCAGCTCCGTGCAGGCTGCAGTGCCACAGCCCCAGGTGGGCACAGCCTGGCAGGGAGGGTGCCCAGGAGGGGACACGAGGAGCACTCATTAAAGAGGTGTGTGCCCTGCCTTAGGAGCTGAACGTACCAAAATGCTTCATCAATAAAGCTGATGACATGCACACCTTATTAATCCTAGGTTTAATGGCTGGTTTGGTAGGTTACATTGCATGAACCAGATTTATTATTTGATAGCTGATCCAGCACTATGTATGGTTTTTTATTTGCATTGAAAGGAATATTGAAAACAGCATTTCTGTTGATAGAAAAATGAGTGTGACTTACCAATGAGGAATTAGAATTACACATAATAATGGAATTGCAATAAAACAGGTTCCATAAAATATAATGACACCTTGAGATATTTGGCTGCGTGACATTTCAGAGAATTTGCTGCTGTGTTCACATTCTTAGCATTACTGAACTATTTAATGTTAGATTTCATATAAATTGTCTATAGTAAACCTAACTTTGCATACAGCAACATGAGTTCTGACTGCTCCAAGAAGCACTGGAGGAGGTTCACAGTTTCTGGGAGTGCTTTTCCCACAAAGCCAATTCCCTCGGTTTATGTTCCTGGGAACACAGCTCTTTGGAAGTGGTATTTTTGGAAGTTGTAATTAAAGTGAGCTAGAAAAAACATGGGTGATGGTTTAAATATGGACATACAAATGTCTCATTCTAAATAATGAAAACAGTGCAGTCAATGGGAGCGTTCAGCTTTGAACAGTGCTCCAGTTACCCAGCAGTGCTCCATGAGGGAATGTTCACAGTTCATTTCTGTTGTGACCTAACAGCATTTCTGATAAAATTGACCTGTTTAAATAAGGATGAAGAGCTGTAGTTCATAAAAATGAAGATGAAATCTTGAACATAATCAAGGTATGCTCTCCTTGGAAGAGTTTTGTCTTTAAACTGTTCCTGTTTTTTCCTGCAGGCATGTTCCGCCTATGTTGATTTCATGATTTCTGTAGCTAAACTAATCCTACAAGAAAGAAATATTTCTGTCAATGAGAGTGAGATTTCTGCACAAATGAGAAGAGTTATGGACCTGGAGAAAGAGATTGCCAATGTAAGAAAAACTTCTTTAAACTATCCTTTAAATAACTGACTTTTTCATAATACCTGAGAGCTGACTGTACAGTGAGTGGTTAACTTCCTTGCTGGTGCTGCTTTGTGGGAGCAGAAACGTATGGAGCCTGTTACACCTGAAGGAACAGCTGTGTCCTGGGAGGAGCAAGGGAAAGTATTTGAGGCAGCTGTTTTCCAAACAACAAAACGTGTTATCCTGATCTGCTCACAGAAGCCCTGCAAGAGCAGAGAGAGACAGACTTGGGATTTGGTTAATGTGGTTTAGAGCGTGAGTTTTGGGAGATGCTTTGGGGCCTCTCCTCCCTTTGTCCTGTTTCCCTGTGGGCTGTTTGGATCCCAGAGCAGCAGATTCCCAGCCCTTGGCCTGCTGTGAACACAAAGTCATGTTTGTGCTGCACAAACTGCTCCACAATGCTGATTGTTCCAAGGGCATTTTTTACCAAACGCTGTTCTCCCTTAAAAGAAAAGGACAAAGGAAAAATAATATCATGAATATGACTTTGGAGGAATAGTGAGGGTTTGAATGTGCATGGAGAAAACCAAAGGCCTTCATGAGCAAACCATGGCTTATTATTATTAACCATTGCAGCAGGACCTGGAGCTGAGGATGACCATGAAACAGGCTGAATACATATTTTATAGCTTCAGCTATTTTTGAAGTTACATGGATAGTAAGGTCACATACTTGGGAAAACCACTTATATACACTAAAACTGTCTGGTTTGGGTTTTCTTCATTTTTGTGAGAAACACACCTCTGGGCTTGGCTCAGAGATGGGCAATTATTATCAAAAAGGGAATTCACTGAAGAAAGGCTTTAAAGAGGAGAAAGAGAGGAACTCAGGCCTGCGGTGTCCCTGCAGCAGTGCTGCTGGTGGAGTCCAGCTGGTGCTGGGGAAACTGCCACTGCCTGGGATTTTAACCTTTCATCCAAAACTCAGTATCAGCCTGAATGTGACTGAAGAGAGCTGGCATTGTGCTCTTGGGAATTTGTTTAACAAAACACAGAGAAAACCCACTGAATGCACAATAGAATAGGAAAGAGGAAGCGGAAGAGAAGGATAAAAGGAGGTTTGGCATAACTGATTTTTCAAAGCACTTCAAAAGGGTAACATCTGCTGCTGTGGATGCAGATGTTGAACTCAGCAGTGCAAACTGCCAGTGCCCAGAGCAGCACAGAGCTGTGTGAGCTGGGGGCTGTGCCTTCCCAGCAGTGCTGTGGGTCACAAAGAACACGCAGGGCAGCAGTGCACCCTGATCAGAACCAAAACTCCTGGGAACTGACTCAATATACTCAGTGATTTTCTCCTGATTAACTCTGACAGGCAACAACAAAATCTGAAGACAGAAATGATCCACTTCTGCTGTACAATAAAATGACCTTGGCACAACTCCAAAAAAACTTCACACTGGAAATCAATCATAAGGTGAGTGGTCCATAACCTGGTATTTTAACCTCTAATTTATCACTGATGGGATTAAACAACGAAGGCTGGATTGTTTTCCTGTAAAGACATGACATATTTGCAATTGAACAGGATCCCTGATGTGCACAGTCCTACCTGCTCCTCTGATGACACTGAACTGTATGCACATTCTGTACCCACTGCTTCTCCTGACCTGAAGGCACATCTTCCCATTTGCCTCAACATAAAAAGATGGAAAAGTACAAAGGAAAAAAATTTCCAGTGGGAGATGTCTCTGCCCATGGCAGGGGGTTGGAAATAGATGATCTTTAAGATCCCTTCAAAGCCAAACCATTCTGTGGTTCTCTGATTCTGTTCCTTGTCCTCATGGGTTCAGGGCCCACGACAGAAGTCCAGCCTGTAGCCACCAGCTGGTTCAGGGATGTTTAGTGAACTATCCAGCCCCACTCTGTTTATCCAGAGCTGCAGATTCTGAACAAAAATCCAGTTTGTCCAACATTGCCTCTGTGATTACTGCTCCCAGGGCAAGCAGAAAGGAGCCCAGGCTGTCAGGCCCATGAATCAGGACAGTTCTCCACATGCCTCCCACTGCAGCTCCCCCGGGATGTGTCAGCTCTGCTCCCACCCTGAGCCATGTGCTGTTTGTGCAGGGCAGCCTTGAACTCATGGCACCAGAGTGCAGCTGAAAACCAGCCCAGGCTTTGCTAACACAGCTCTGCCTCCTCAGGAACATAATGTCATACTGAACATGGGTAGTTTTTATTCTCGTGACTTTTATTGAGGTTTCTGAGGCCAGTAAGGTGCAATGAAACACTGTTATTCCTGGCACTTTTTCATATTCACTGCAGTTTTATTGACTTTAATTCTCTGACAGTTCCCTCCTGCCTGGTTTAATTGGTTTCATAATTCACCGTCTCCCACAGGTGTAGTTGGTTACCATTACAGTCATCCTGTCAGAAAACAACAACTCCTGTCATAGAATGGCATTGCCCTGGTTATTATTAGTTCCTGGGGGGTGCTGCAGATCAGCACTAATTTAAATGTATTCCAAAATGCTCAAAAGACACTTGATGGGACTTGGTAGTGTTGTAATGTCTAAGGATAGAACAGCAATTATTCCCAAGATTAGCCTGAAGTTTGCTGCTTCTCTCCCAGACCTGCAGTGACTGTTCCTTAAAGCCTGTCTGCTCTCCTCAGCTACTTCCACTTGTCTGATGGAAGACATTACCTCTCCCAATAAACCTTTCCAAAGGCACAGGCAGGGAAAAATCACCAACACTTTTTAAAGTAATAGGCAGAACAGAAACTTTAAAAATTAAAAAAAAGTGTTAGTTTGAAATCAAAGCAATATCTCTACCCCTTCTGCCAAATACCCCCCTATGCTAACAACATTTTTAGAGCTATAAATGATCTCAGGCCAGCTATGATTACAATGACCCCATTTATAAGTAGTGCAAATATTAGGGAAACTAAAGGCAGAGCAGCTGTGTCATGCAAACATATTTAAACTGTTTATGATCGAACCATATCATAATGCATATTGATTTTCCAGGTGTTCAACTGGTCAGAATTCATAAATGCCATCATGTCAACTGTGCAAATCAACGTTGACAACACGGAACACGTCATTGTTTATGACCCTGACTACCTTGTCAAGCTCAGGTCTATTCTTGTAAAATACTCGTCCAGGTAGGTGTGTTAAGTATGCTATTTGCATCTTCTTTCCAGCAAACTTAAAAAGCCACAAAACATCACCTCACCAGCTTTTTATCATTGTTTTGTTAAACAGAGACCTTCAGAATTACATGGCCTGGCGATTTGTCATGGATCTTGTCAACAGCCTCAGCCGGGACTACAAGGACACGAGGAATGCTTTCCGTAAGGTGCAGAAATTCATCCCTCCCTACGTTTTAATGATGGCTTTTGTGAGTCACAAAAGATAGGTTTTTATGTAGGTGTAGTATATAAATATTTAATGTATTTTGGATTTTACACACAAAAGCCAGATGTGTTTGCTGAGCCTCTGCTGGAGTGTATCTATAATTTATGGGATTTATGCCTGGTAGCTGAGTGGATTTGAAAGCACTGCTTTGGTACCTGGTCTCTTGTTTTTCTGAATCTAAATGAATCCCCATTTTGCTATCAGAACAGTCACATTCATTTGCAAGGGATTTCAGATCTGATTGACTTATTAGAAACTCTTCACCATCCAAAGGGATATATTCCGAGGCAACCATTATGGCCCCAATCCTGGTTTTCAGTCATTCGATCCTGCTGATAGCTTAGTGCTTTTAAGGAAATGCTGAGCAATTTCAGCAACTGGACACGGAAGTTGTGTGCACTTCCACAGCAGAACTTCCTCCTCTGTAAGAGTTTTCCTAGCGATCCTCCCGTTGGAGAGTGAGCCCAGACGGGGCATGGGGCACACGGAGGTGGAGGAGCTCCCCTGCCAGCCCCGTTTGCCCTGCTGTGTGTCCCACAGGCCCTTTATGGCACCACCTCCGAGACGGCCGTGTGGCGCCGCTGCGCCAACTACGTCAACGGGAACATGGAGAGCGCCGTGGGCCGGCTCTACGTGGAGGAGGCCTTTGCTGGGGACAGCAAGCACGTGGTAAAGCCCTCAGCCCCTCAGCCTGAGTGCCACCAAAGGGGCGCTTCATCACCGCCACGCGCTCCTGACACAGCTTTGATTGCGCTTTTCATTACGGCCCAATCAAAGTGGGCTTGATTTGCAAGTTTTTATGGAAGTGTTATTAACGGTTATTATAAGGGTTTAAAAATGCAAGTTTTTATCAGAGTCCGGTGTGAAATGTGAGGCTTGCGGGTGCACAGCTGGAGGGAGAAAGCCCCTGCCTGCTCTCTGAGCCAGGTCCGTGGGCAGCTGTGCGCGAGCCAGCCCTCACATCCCAGGAGCAGCACTCGCTGGCACCAGCACCACTGCTGTTCTTTGAGACTGACACCAGTTCACATCCTGCCACCACTGGGCACAGGGGCAATTGGTTATTCCTGTTCACCTCCAGCCACACAGAAAGCTCCTGAAAATGGACCTGGAGCAAAGCCTCAGTTGACTGCCACCACCATTGGAATCCTGGTGTGAAGCCACCCATTTTTCGGGTTGGCACAAACACGATTCCCTCAGATGCACGACATGCAGCGGGGCAATGTCTGTTAGGTTTTGGTAACCTGCACGACTGAACTGCATTGCCCGCCATCTCACTCTGTGGGTTTGTAACATTCTGATGTTTTTTCCAGGTTGAAGAAATGATTGCAGATATACGTGATGTTTTTATAAAAACCTTAGATGAACTTACCTGGATGGATGCAGAGACCAAAAAGAGAGCAGAACAAAAAGTAAGTTCTATCTGAAATATGTGTAGTTCTATAAAAATCGGTATTTCAATTGTTTGTCCTGACAAAAAGTAAGGAGTAACTTCTATCACTATATTTTAATACAAACACATTTATATTTGTGCTTACACAGGCACAGTTTAGGATTTCAAGGGAGAGGGCCTCTGGAGATAGGCACACAAAATGGGAAGGATCTGTATACAATATTAAGACCTTTCAGGCAAATTAAGGAGCTAGATAATGAATATCTACAGGAAAACAATACTGAGAAGGAATGATTTCTGGTCATTTGACCAGCTATTAGGAGGAGCAGGATAAAACTCATAAACTTGTGCTTTCAATGAATAAAAAAATTTAAAGAAAATCTATATCTAATTAACATCCTGTGGTTCCTGCAGTGGCTTTTATATTGCCTTTCTTATATAATTTATTATTTAAAACCATGGCTGGATTTACTATGGATATCAAATTCCTTTGTCCCTAGGCAAGAGCAATTAGAGAGAGGATTGGTTATCCGGATGAGATCGTGACGGATAACGACAAGCTCAACAGCGAGTACCAGGAGGTAAGTTTGCACAACAGGCAGGAGAATTACAAACAGGTTTTCAGAGAAGAAAAGGGTCATTTGCTTTCCTTGCCCCACCGAGCCCGTGTGTGCCCAGCTGCAGGGGGAAGGGAGGAGGTGTGACCAGCCAGCCTGGCATGGGATGTGACACGCAGATGTGCCTGGCTCTGGTGGCATTCCAAGGACATGTCCACATTCTGCTGGGACTATGTGAGGGCAAGCATGGAGCCAGTGGTGTTCGGTGCAGCATTCCATCAGGCACGGACTGGCCCAGCACTGGGCAGCGCCTGCACGGGCACGGAGCTGACTGGAGTTTTGTCTGAGGTGCAACTGCTCCTTACCAAACTGGCAGCTGCTGGGCTGCAGCAGGCAGCTCCAGAGGTTAAGGACAACACCAGCAATTGCTGAGCTCCACTCAAAATATGTCTAGAAAGAGAGAATGGAGAGCTCTGGAAAAGTACCCAGCTGCTAACATAGATGCAGCTACAATATCAACTCTGTGATGTAGCAGAGCTCTGCAAAAACAAGGTCTAATTGTAGATCAAAACATATTCTTAGAAATGTCTTGCTTAGCTCATCGTGCTTAAGACTAGATGTTCCTGATTCATGTGGCTTTTATCCCAAATCAGTAACACCACCACTAACTCCTCTTCCCCCTTTCTTTTTAGTTGAACTACAAAGAAGAAGAATACTTTGAAAACATTATTCAAAATTTAGTATTTACCCAGAAGAAAAGGTTGAAAAAGCTTAGAGAAAAGGTGGACAAAGAGGAGTAAGTATTTAATAATACTCTGTCTAGTCTTTTATCCAGTTTCCACAGGAGAAGGTATCTTCCAACTTCAAATATTCTGTGATTCAGTTACACAGTTTCTAAGCTTGTTCTAGCAATCATTAATTTTACCATTAACAATTGAAATACTAACGATGATTCCTCTGGTGTTACCAGGTGGATAAGTGGAGCTGCTGTTGTCAATGCTTTTTACTCAGCAAGTAGGAATCAGATAGGTAAGGTTTACCTATTTATTTTTTATTTATGTATGTATGTATATACTTTTAAAAACAGGAAGTGAAATGATCTTGTTACAACAAATTTGACTGTAAAGATTCCTAATGTCAGCCTACCCAAAACCATACATGGAAATAAAAAGCCCTGTCCATTCTGGCTAAAGATTAGAACCACATGGAGGCCCCAAGGTTTCTCATCTTGTGAACCATCCCAGCTCCCTTCACAGTGCTGCAAGGCTCACAAGAGTCACGAAACATTTCACAACATTAATTATGCTTCTCAGTATTTCTGTCACGTCCATTCTGAAAATAGTGTTTAAATTTTAGTCATCCAAATGTCACAGACTGCAGTGTCCTTTCTAGGCCATCAGTGAGGTACTGTGATCCACCTGTAATTCCTGAAAACAAGGCTAAAGAAATGGAAAAGCCTTGTCCTGCAGGGCTCTGCACACAAATGAAACAAGATTATTTCTCGATGTGAGCATTTAGCTCTTGACTGAACAGTTAACACAAAAACTTCCAGAAGGCTTTGTTTAAAATAGCTTTGTTCAGTAATTTGTAGGAAAGGAATCATGATGTGGAAGACTGAAACTGGTGACTGGCAGTTAATGTGAGTCATAAATTCTTACCTCATCCTTTAACTATGGCATGCACAGGATAATTAAAGCAGTCTGATCTTTAGAGTGATGTCTGAATTAGCTGAGAACTAGACTTTTAAAAACCCTCTAGATGTGCATGATGTGTAAGGAACCCGGAGCTCTGTCACTCCATCTGGGCACGGCCTGACCTGCTCTGCTCCATCAGCAGCTCAGGCCAAGAGGAGCCCACTGAGCTCCCGAAGTGCAGCTGAGCTGCTGCTGGCCAGGCAGCCCCGCTGGGCTCCCCCAGGGCACCTGGCTGAGGCTGCACAGCCCTGTGCCCTGTCCCCTCCTGGGACTGCAGCTCCAGAGGTGGCTCCTCACTCTGCTGACACCATCCGTGCTCCCTGACAACAGGACAAACAGTGGGGCATCCATTCCAGAGCAAACCAGCACTGCCCTGGGACTGCTGTGACAGCAGCTTGCACACGCAGCACAACTGGCTCATTTCTGACCTGGTTGTTATTTGCTGATTTTCCCATGGCTCCTTCTCATCCTGAAGGGAAGCCCTAGAACCGAACTGGATTTATACTGAAATGCAAGAAGTATCAATCTTTCTTTTGCTGTGTGAGAACTGTCACTCAATTCCTTCTGTCTGTTTAAGTTGTGTAGAGCTACATCCACCTCCTTCCCAGGGAGAATTAAAACTCCATATTGCAGCAGCAGCAGGGAGACAGGAAAAGGCCTTCAAGATACTAAGTGAAACTGAATATTTTATAGCATTTTATTACTCTTAATTTTTAAAAATATCAGAATTGCAATATGGTTTCTTTTTAAATGAATTGTTATTTAGAAGAAGCCTAGAAAAATGAGCAGAGAAGTGGGTAAATGGAACTGCTTTGTTCCAGTTCTTTTATTGACAGCTTGGCCTATTTTTATTGATTCCAGTGGGAGTTACTTGTATTTTCAAGGGAAGAATAAATTCCTGTCTCTGAGATTGATTTGTGATGGAATGATCAAATAATCTATTCTTCCTGGGGGACACCCTCCCACTTCTCACAATGTTGTGAGGTTTGTTTAATGATGAGACTGAAGTCTGTGAATGCTAAGTGATGTAAATTGGAACAAACTGCTTTTTCCTGCAGAGCAAAAGCAAAAGCTGGTCATGACTGTGGAAGTGTCTGAAGAGGGGGGTGGTCCTGCTGCTCTGCTGCTCCTGTCCTGCAGCATTCCCATGTGTCAGTCACTTGCTGCTGGGAGATCCGAGGGAACAGGGTGGTTTTGGCTGAAGCCCATAAAAGTGTCTGGCCCCACTGTACCTGCAGGGTAATGGGGCAGGGCCTTAACTGTGCTGTGGCTTCTTTTCCAGTCTTCCCAGCGGGCATTTTGCAGCCCCCTTTCTTCAGTGCCTCCCAGCCCAAATCTCTGAATTACGGCGGCATAGGAATGGTCATCGGGCACGAGATCACGCACGGCTTTGACGACAACGGTGAGCACTGAGCTGCTGGTGACAGCACTCCTGCACAGGCTGTTTGACAGGCTGTAGTGCTTAACCCTTCCAGGGAGCACGTAAGAGGGAGATGGATTTCCACATGTAAGATGAAGTCTGGATTTCTGAGGCATTGCGGTATTGCTCTCCCAAGAGCACAGTCCAAAGTCTTGCTCGCTCCCCTCCTCGCTGCACCAAACCCTCTTTTCTTGTATAAATAATTCTGTTTAACGTGCTGTTACAGGCAGGAATTTTAATGAGGACGGAGACCTCGTGGACTGGTGGACTGAAGAATCAGCACGGAATTTCAAGGAGCTGTCCCAGTGCATGGTGTACCAGTATGGGAACTTCTCGTGGGACCTGGCAGGTGGACAGAACGTAGGTCCAGTTTGAGGAGCTCCTGGTTTGATCAGACAGCCCTGCTCGCAGCGCTACATGGAAAGCACAAGAAGTTATTCCTCTCAGTTCCACTGGCTGGCTTTTTACAGCCTCACAATATATTCCATCATACAGGATAGGGAAAAGATAAAACTCCCAGCCGTGAGGTTTTCCCAAAACATGTGTTGAAGTATGGGAACTCAGAGAGAGGCCAGTAAAAATAGAGAAGAAAATTTCAGTATGTTTTGCTGCCCTTTCATTCACACATTAAATTTAATCAAAGGATGATTCTAGATTTTGCAGCTTTGACTATCGTTAATCAATATGATGGACTAAAGGTTAAAACAAGGATTTTTTTAAAATAGAATTAGAGATTTCCCAATATCAAAGCTTCATCATCTCTGGTGCTGTTTGACTGACTTAGGAATACCTGCTAAATAGAGACCTTCTACATATCTGGCTACTAAGAAGCTACCATACCAAAAAATACCTTCTAGCAGGTTTGCTGATGTCTGTTGACAGACAATTTCAGCAGTTTGGAGTTGAATTTTAACTTGTTCTACAGACTACATTCTGTCCACTTCCTCTAACTGGAACTGTGGTAAGAAACTGAGCATAAAGACAAGGAGAAAAGAGGAAGAATAAATGAACAATGACTAAGTAGCAGAAAATCTGGGTAAGAGATACAGAGCTGAGAAAGTTGCCTGGAGGAGAAGGAAGAAGATTAGAAAAAACAATATTATTTTAAAACATGGATTTTGAGACAAGGGACATAAAGACTTTCAGAGATTTTAACATAATCTTCTCCTAAACTTTCAGATTTTAAGGTAATTCTTGCCTTTAGAAACTGGCAAATGCACAAAGTTTGGAGTTACAGGTCCAGGATGAGCTTTTTTCCCAAAAACCAATACTTTTCCTTTCTATTTTACAGCTGAGTGGAATCAACACGCTAGGAGAAAACATTGCTGATAACGGGGGTGTGAGACAAGCATACAAGGTAAGAAATATCCATTTCTCTATTTTAGCTGAAACTGTCAGAGATTAAGAAAATCAGTTTCAGAGCCTTGGAAGAAGAAACACAATTTCTGTGTTAGGGACAGGACCAGACCTACAGCACCATCAAGGCCTGGATTAAAGCTACTGGCCAGCTGTGGTATTTCTTTCATCCTGTTAATCATGTCAGGCTATAGATTACCTGTTCCTAGGGAGCTCTTTTTCAATTTTTTTTTCCCCTTTGTGAATAAGGAATGTGTGGAATGGAAACATTCACTGGCTCACACTTGGACCATGACCTAAAGAAAGTGCTGATACCAGCAGCTGTCTGCCTCTGGCTGTTTTTTTCACCAGGTTTTTCATGTCAGGAAGGAGGGGCAGGATGACTTTGTTCTGACCCATAGACATAAACACTTTGCTTTTCATCTTGTGCAGGTGACTTGGGCCCTCTGTGCTGGTATCCCAAGATGTCAGAGACACTGAACTCCCTGCACTAAGCCTTCCGTGGGAGCTGGATGCTTTTTGGCTTTGCTTTCCTTCTCTTCCTCAACCAGCTGCTGGACTCCCTAGATTGGCCACGGTTGAGACTGAGAGTCAGAGAGACACAGGTTCTTTTTGTGAGCATGGTCTGGAAGAGAGTAGCAAGTTAGCTTCTCTGTCAGCTTTCCTTGTTATTCACAAATCTGATGGCTGCAAGCCTTAGCAACGTGTTCCTCCTTCTCCTTCCCTGAACACCTTCTTCTGTGGCAAAATACTCAGCACTTGACAACTGAGTGCTGTCACTGCTCAGCAAAGAGCCTCTGGGATGCACGGGCCAATGCATGCTTCTCCAAGCTCTCACTGGAAATGGACATGTTTGAGGGCAAAGACAATTATTAATGAGAGTTTAAGGAATGGTTTGGAAGCCTAAAAGAGGCATCAGGCTTATTAGATTAGTCTGATCTTCAGTTACTGGAATATTTGTGCAAAGTACAAAGCCATGAAAGGGGATACGCTTTCTGAAAGGAATGGGAGTAGCCAGAAAAATTAGGTCAGAAGTATTAAAAATTATTATGACATCATATAAACAGTAAAAAAAGGTCCAGAAGGACTCTTGAGAGGTCAGTATCCCACCGCCCTCCCCATGCAGGTAGAATCAACCCCTTCTGCATCCTTCCAGCTCCCAGAGGAGCATTCCTGCTGCCTCCTCCTGGCACTCCCAGTGCCACCATGGCTCTGCCTCCAGCAGTGCAAACACAACAATCTGCTCCTTTCTCTCCTGTGACCTTTCACATATTTGAAGACTTACATGCTTCAAGGCCCAGACTTCTCTCCTTTAGACTAAACAAACCCAATTCTTTCAATCTTTCCTCATAGGTCATGTTTGCTGGACCTCTGCTCATTCTTGCTGCTTTCTTCTGGACTCTCTCCAGTTGGTCCACATCTTTCTTGAAGGGCAGTGCCCAAAACTGGACAGAGCACTCCAGCTGAGCCCTGGCCAGGGCCGAGTGGAGAAGAAGGATTACTTCATGTATTTCATATAAGCCACTCCTGTTTACACATCCCAGTACAACACTGGCCTCTTTCGCAGTGCTGTGGCACTGTTGGCTCTCGCTCAGCTGTTATCCATGGAAACTTCCAGAGCCTTTTCCATGGACCTGCTATCTGCACTTGGGCAGTTGATGGGCTTTACTCATGCGTTGCTTTGGCACTGACTTCAGGCAGAACATTTCTGCAGCATCTTTCATCAGTGATGATACACTAACAACACATCGTTTGACACGTCTCCATGAGAAACACGAAAGCAGCTGTTCTTACTATGGCAAGGTTTTAAAGCCTTCTGCAATTCACTTTAAAAAAACCAAACCCCAAAAATACCCACAGTGGAAAGAATCTCCTTTTCATCATGCAGCATTAGATAATTGATAGCACAGTACTAAGAAATGGCCCTGTTGTCTTCTGCTTCAAGGTGGCACATGTGGGATGGATGGGAGGCGACAATTAATTATGTCAAAGAATCCATGTTCCTTCTTGTCATCATTTCATTTTGACCAGAAAAATGCTGGAAGTGGTAACATTTCTGCTCACTTCATTCTACAGGCTTATGAAAACTTTGAGAGAAAACACGGAAAAGAAAAACTTCTTCCTGGTCTCGACATGAACCACAAACAGCTGTTTTTTCTGAACTTCGCACAGGTATCCTTTACTTCTTGCCTGAGGGCTTTGAAAACCACTTGGTGTTGCAGTTTAACAGCAAGTCAGAACAGGCTGACTCCCGTGGGCTAACTAAGGGCTGGCAGAGCTGCAGAGCTGAGCAGTGTTCACTGCAAAGCACTGGAAATAGTCTTGTTAGGTGATTTTTATCTTCCCTAAAGAAATTAATTCAGCCACTTATAAGCCTGGTAAGAAGTGCCTTGTGCCCAAGTGCCTTTGTCTGAGGACAATGACTTATTTTTTTAACAAAATACACCCTTTTTTTTCTATGTTCTAATGTGGAATTTATTCTCACGAACATTAGGTGTTTCACAGTTAAATGACAGCAGGTCTCTTCCTGTAAAATCTTAGGCTAATGATGCATTTCTTTGTTACCTGTGCAGGTGTGGTGTGGGACGTACAGACCGGAATATGCAGTGAACTCCATCAAGACAGACGTGCACAGCCCAGGCAGATTCAGGTCAGCAGAGCCAACACCCCCAGCGCAGCCCAGGGTGTAACACCTCTGCAGCAGGGCTCTTTGTGGGGGAACTGAAGAGACCCTGCCCAAGGGCTGGGCTGCCCTGCCCAGGGGAGCTTTAACGTGCACACATCTGCAGGCAGAGCACGCTGGGGCTGCTTAGGAGAAGGGCTGGGCTGTCCCTGTCCCTTCCAGCCAGCACTGCCCAAACGGGCAAAGCCCTTCCCAGGCAGCTCCACGGGCAAAGGAAGGATGTGGGATTGTTGTCTCAGTTCTTCTCAATTCTCCTTGAGAAGATCCAGCTTAATTCTGTCCACACTATGGAGCAGCTTTGAACAGTCTCCACCACAGGACACACACCTTCACCTGGCTGTCACTGTGTCACTGTTACTGCAGAGTCCCAGTGCTGTGTCTGGAAGCCAGGGCTCACCCACAACTCCCTGGCTCCTGCAGTAGCTCCTGATAGGGTTCTTGTGCACCAACAGCACGGATGAACTTTCATCCTCCACTGAAGACACAGGTAGAATCAGTGGGAGATCACTGCCCCTCCCTCTTAACAAACGCATGTGCTGGGGTACAACAGCAGATGTGCATTCTGTGTCTGCTGTGCTCAGCCAGCCTTCCCAAGATCAGCTGGGCTCAATTCAGTAGAGCCACGCAGGAAACGTGGCTGCTCAGGGTGCGAGACTTTGAGCCAGACTAGGATCTTTTCTTTTTATCTGAATCACAGCAGCCTATTCATCAGCAGTGTAACAATGTGCTCTAATAAACCTGTTTGGTCCAATGCCACGGTATCAGTGGCAGTGCAGCCATCACAGCATCTGCTGGAAGGCTGAGTCATCTCCAGGCTCCATGTCCACAATAGCCAAGTTCTGTGCTGATACAATCCACTACATTAATTCCAGTATCTTTCTTTCAACGGCTTTTCACCAAATCTTGTTTATCCCCTCCACTCAGATATTTAGTGAAAGCAGCGACTGTTCCCTCCCTGTTCGCGCCTGCCTTCACTGCGGGTGGGTTGTGCTATCTGGGATCTCTCCCAGAGGCACTTTGTGCACCAGCTCCTACAGTCATTCCTGTCTGGTCTCGGTGCTAATGAGGCTCCAGAGGCCCTTCAGAACCTCAGCACATCTGATTTGGACGAGGTACAAGGCCTTTGAAGCTGACTAGTTCAGCATTTCAGTGCAACAAGCTGTGTTTGTGTGTACCCTGGACACATTACATCGTGCTGTGCTGTCTGTACCTCGGTAGGACAGGCTATAAACTTCACATGCAATGATAAAAGTGTTCATGAGAGACCAGACAACAGCCTCAGAATGGACAGTCATTTACAGGATGAGGCCCCCTAAGAGCTCTAAAATAGAAAACATTTCATCAGACATACCCACAAAATTAACACCTAATAACATACTACACAAGTGTCAGGAAGGCTCCCAAGGTGCCTTTTTTGATTATTATCTGGGGACTGCAATGAGCCTTTTCAACACCTGCTACACTGACTGTGGGCTGCTTCTCCTTACAAGCAGGACAGGCAGTTCCTCATAAAAATTGTTAATTGCAGTGCATCCCGTTTTAGCAGTCCTTGTTCATTGGAGCAGTGAAGCACAGCTAGGTCACCAAAATGCATGAGGTTTCTGATAACCCCTTTTCTGTGCCATCTCCTGTTCCACTGCTGGCTCCCAAGACCAGGGAGTCACTTTTGGCCTTCTAGAACAATAGAAGAATTGCAAGTGTCAGTGCTGACCTTCACCTCAGCTTCTGTGGGCACACCCCGGTTCTAACGATGAACACAATTCTCAGAATAATCATGAATTACTCAAAGAAACAGTTCTTTAAAGAACTTCTGGGCCACAATCAATGTCCATCAGTATCTGTATTTGACCTGTTTCCCTGCATAGGTGTGTGCTGCTGTATTCCCAGTCCTGAAGGAACCAGTGACTCTATTCACACATGTTCACAATTACACATATAAAATCAGCCTTAGCTGGAATGGCCTCATACTCACTTCCCATGTTGAGTTGAAAGCCATTGTTTGTATGAGACCTTTTGCCAGAAAACTCATTCACTGGAAAATCTGTGCAGAACGCCCAGAGCAGCAGAATGATCTCAGTAGAAACCTGGTTGGTGTAAAAATGTAAATGAACATTCACGACGAGTTACCACCACAGCCCTTGACCTCAGGGTCTTGTTTTCCCTTCACCAAGAAACTTGTCAGCAAAACGTAGCTGAAAAAACCCTCAGTGAAAACTACTGACAAGTGAGAAATCTGTTCTAGGGGAAAGAACTGGCTTGTGAGAGCCAGCCATGAGGAGGGGACAGGTCCTGTATTTTTGGGGTTGCAACAGGGGCAAGATGAACTGCAGAAGAAAACAACAGCCAGCCCTTGAGGTGAAATGAAGCAAGTCAGAGCTCAGCAACAGGGCGTTCCCCACACTACACCGAGGTGACACAACAAAACAAGTTACAAAATGTGGCTCGTGTTGTTTGTTTCAAACCCAGGCGAGCAGCAATGACAGCGTGTTGCTTTGTTTTAAAGGGTCCTGGGGTCACTGCAGAACTCCCCAGAGTTCTCAGAAGCCTTTTCATGCACCACGAGAGACAACATGGACCCTGCCAAGAAGTGCCGCGTTTGGTGACCGGACTGCAAACCTCACATCTCAAGGAGCTTTCCAGGAAAAGAGACCTTCCCAGCTGATTTTGAGAAGGGGAGGAGGGAAGCAAGCTGAGTGGAATATGCTGGAGACACGGCTGTAATCCTCGGTAAACACGCAAACCCCAAATCATGGCCCACGGAAGGCGGCGCGGGGCTGCCTGGCTGGCTGACCCACGTCCCTGGCAGTGCACAGGCACACCTCACTGCAGCTGTGACCCTGCCCCACAGCCCGTGGCTTTTGGGATTCCTTCCGAAACGGCAGAGTGTAACACACGATCTCCCCCGGGTCGGCGAATGCAGATTTCTGATCAGTAAGACACATTTTAGCCATCATAACACGACAGAGAGACGACAGTTTACATCCCAGTGTCAGACTCTGTACCCTCTGCTGTTGTGGGAAATCTGTTCTACCAAATGTTTTCAATTTTACTTGAAACCATTTATACAAGAGGAGTCCAAGACCTGCTGTACTTCAGTAACTTCTCACTAATTACTCCAGCGTGTATTACCTGAAGTCCCTATTTACAACAGTTAATTTACAGCTTTCCAGCCCAACTGAAATCATAGGTAATTTATTAATTTCTGTACCTATAATCTGTAAGATTGTGATCAAAGACCCTTTCACCATTTTCTAAGCTTTATCTTGCTTTCTCTAAAATTTCTCTTTTTTAAAGTTTCTAGTAATGTATAAATCATAGTTTTTATATTTAAATCTTGAGCTACACTTTTGACTTGAAGTATTGTAACATATTTTATCAGTGGCTGCATAGAACTGGGAAATTGGACTAAAGCATGGTATCGGACAATAAGATAAAGCCTACAAAACTGAGTTCTCCAAAGGAGGGCACAAACATTGGAGTTTTCAGGCTGACTGTCAGTGCTTAGGCTCTGATCCTGCACATAACTTGTATGTGTTCTGACCAGTGTCAGCCCTCACATCAGGAAAGCTGCACAGCTGATTGCAAGAGTCTGAAGGAGCTTTAAGTAAGAGGGTAAAAGGCTTTAAATCTGCAATGATATGTATTGAACATCCTCATGCAGATTGCAAAGGAACTTACTGCTTTGTTTATCAAAGCAAAGACATTTCCAAACCAAGTACCAGATACCTCAGATGACTGCTACAATAGGTCTATTTAAAAACCTATGTCCTTTTAGCCGAGTTTGTCATCTGATCAAAACATTTTGATAATAAACTGAAATTATGAGCCAAATGCAGTGCGTGTTCTTCATAGGAATTATAAAAATACAAATTCTTTGCAAATAGATGTCTGAGCTTGCCCCTGAGCCCCACAGGTCAGAAGACACAGACCACGACACACAAATCCCCCTCACAGCTCCCGGGAGCGGCTTTGCGCCGAGCGAGCCTCTCGGGGAGGGGAAACCCGGAGCGCCTGTTTTCGCACAGAAACCAACACTTCACAGCGGAACCAACACTCCGCACGGCTTTGCACAGAACAAGGACCCAAAAAAGCCTGCAGCGCTCGGAGGGAGCCGGAACGGGGCTGGAGACGGAGAGCAGAGCCAGGCGGGCCCTGCAGAGGTGAGGGAGAGCCCTCGCCTGCGCTGTGCCCCGGGCCCGGGCGGCTCCGATGGGCCGGGGGGCTCCCATGGGCCGGGGGGCTCCCCATGGGCCCACCCGCCACTCATCCCGCCCGGGCTCCTGCCTGAGCCGGGGTTCTTACCTGAGCCGTGCCCGCCGCCGGCCGGGCCGTGCGGGGCTCCAGGTGCCCGCAGATTCGGGGCTCACAGCGGAGCGAGGCCGGGGGGCTTCGAGGATCCCGGGGTCCCGGAGCTCACAGCGGAGCGGGGCCGGGGGGCTCCGAGGGTCCCGGGGCTCGGGGCTCACAGCGGAGCGGGGCCGGGGGGCTCCGAGGGTCCCGGGGCTCACAGCGGAGCGGGGCCGGGGGCTCCTGAGGGCGGGGGCAGGTGAGACAGCGCCCCCTCGCGGAGCGCACCTGGCGCGCCCCCCCCGCACCGGGACCGTGCCGTGCCGGACCGGACCGGACCGGAGCGGACCGGACCGGAGCGGAGCCGCCGCGCGTTGTTCCCTCTGCGCTGCCACCAGAGCAAGGCAGCGCCCTCAGCCCCGCCGGGGAGGTTTGGGGGCATAACGGGGTCACGGGCACAGGTATGCCCAGGTGTGAGGCGCTGCGGGAACAACCAGGAGCAGGCGAGCCTCTTCCCTGGGCTGGTGTCAGCCCCTGGGGCAGGAGAGACGCAGCAGGTGGGCAAAGCCCCCTGGAGCCACTGTCCTTGGCGTGGGACTGGGAACATCCCACCCCAAACTCTGCTTCACAGGCAGGTGTTACCCCTGTCCCTGTCCCACCCAAACTCTGGTTCACAGGCAGGTGTTACCCCTGTCCCACCCAAACTCTGCTTCACAGGCAGGTGTTACCCCTGTCCCTGTCCCACCCAAACTCGGCTTCACAGGCAGGTGTTATTCCCACAGCTCTGCTGTGCACCAGTCATGCTCTGTGTACACCAACACCCTAAAATGGGATGACGAGCACTGCAAGAATATAAACATGAGCCTGGAGGTTTCCAGGATGCCACATGCAGCATCCCAGGACAGAGGGACAGACACTCCTCCCTGCCTGATTTACTCCAAGAGCTGTTCAGGCAAAAGCCAGGCAGAGGCAAGCTTGGCATCCTACTGTAACAATATTGTGGTGGCCTGACACTGAGGTTATTGCCTTGCTTTAATAGTGTAACACCAGCATTTTCCAAGAAATCTGAATGTGCGTGGCTTTTCCCCCCCCAGTCACCAGCACCTCTCTGAGAGAAAAGCACCTGGCTCTCAAACGCTCGTTTTATTTTTCAGGAATGAAAAACCCCAAACCTTTTGCTATCCCTTTTACCCCCACATGTGAGGAGAGCTTCACGCTGTACAGCTGCACCACGAGCAGACACCCGAGTGGGTTGTCTGAAGGTGGTTACAAAAGGTCACTGCAGAGTGCTCAGTGATCTTCCAACAGCGTGGGGGATGCATATTTTCTTGGAATAATCCTCTCTTTATTACCCCATAAAACTGGCAGGAACTTCTGCTTTGTGTACAGCAAGTCAGCTCGATGATATTGACGCCAGCCTAGAAAGTTATTTTGGTTTGCTCTGCCAAATCAAATCTCAAAAATCAGGTAAAGCTAAACCAGATTGTAGTGTTTACATTTTATCTCTGTAACGTTTTAATTGGAAACATTCGATTTCCAGCGTTGTGAGACACCCAAAGAGCTGTTTGGGCCAGGGGACCTTTCAGAACTGTTTCCCTCTGTGCCTGGTAAATGAAGTGAGTTGTGAAAACACAGACGTGGTCGCTGTGGAGTCACAGCTGGGTCAGTCTGGGTGGGCTCAGACACCGAGGAACTGAAGGTGAGAGCCTTCAGTGTGTGCTCAGGGAGGGGGGATGCTCCCACCTGCCGCCCTCCCCAGCTGCTGCTCAGGTGGCACAGGACAGCAGCCGTGCCAACCTCCAGGGTCTAGCCCCTCTCTTTCAGCACATCTGACCAGACTGGATCACCTCTGCCCTCAGCTCGTTCCCAGAGAAGAAACGCGGTGCTAAGACAATTCCCAAACGGAATGTCACACCTCAGCGCTCCTGCTGACCGCTGGAGTGGCCCAGGAATGTTCATGGCTGCACCACGGCCAAATCTGTTTGTGTTTCCATTCCTAAAGCTCAACAGACAGTGCCCACAGATGGAGACAGGATGTCTGACTGATGTGCCTTCCTCACATTCTCAAAATTATACAGATTATGTGAGCAGGAGGAAAAAAATTAGTTTCTTTCTCCATTTAACCCCATCAGGGGTTGTTAAGAGTTTTTCACATTCCCTTAAACATGCATCTTGCTGGGATCTTCCAGACATGCCTCTCACAATCAATTCTCTGCTTTAACTGAGGATTGAATTATTAATGATTTCATCTTCTCAGAACTGCAGTTCTTCAATAGAAAAATCTTCGTGCTCAGAAGCCCAAAGCTGTCAGTGAAAATGCAGTGATCTGATGCTCAGTTGTGATTTAAATGGCAAAGTCACTGGAAGTTCACATGGCTTATTATTGACTGGGGGAATATAATTATCTCCAATTCTAATTAAAAAGGCAAACCCCCAGTACAAGACACTGAGGGCCCCTGGTGAGGTTCAGGCACACTCAGCTGTACAACCCTCCCAGCCCTGAGCAGGCCTGGGGTTTTCTTTTCCAAGGACATGCAATGTTTCTGTTTCATAACAATAGAGTCCAAGAGGTTTTCCCTATAATAAGGCTAAAAATACGTGCCCAGGCCCCATGAGAAATTAACCCTTGCCTCTTTCTACCAAGCTTGAAATTCCTTTGCTGCTAGTAGCTGTTTTAAAAGTTCAGCAAGCAGGCAGGATCTGACCTACCACAAGATTCCAAAAACCACTCCCTAAATTGCAAATAATCTGAGAATGGAGAAATTGGTTTGGTGATTCTTCCTAATGGATAAAAACTGTGCATGACATTTACATAGTTGATATTAAAAATAACTCATTTTATATGTATTTTAGTCATTAGAAATCTAAACTGGACTTCTGTGTTCTTCCCGTCAACGTCATTGCAGGTTCTTCTCTCCTGTAAGACAGAAAATAGCATTTGAAAGGGTGGCAGTGCCAAGTAGCACAGGGCTCTGTGTGTGTGACACTGCTCTCACTGCGGGGCTGTGTGACACTGCCATCCCTGCAGGGCTGTGTGACACTGCCATCCCTGCAGGGCTGTGTGACACTGCCATCCCTGCAGGGCTGTGTGACACTGCCATCCCTGCAGGGCTGTGTGACACTGCCATCCCTGCAGGGCTGTGTGACACTGCCATCCCTGCAGGGCTGTGTGACACTGCCATCCCTGCAGGGCTGTGTGACACTGCCATCCCTGCAGGGCTGTGTGACACTGCCATCCCTGCAGGGCTGTGTGACACTGCCATCCCTGCAGGGCTGTGTGACACTGCCATCCCTGCAGGGCTGTGTGACACTGCCATCCCTGCAGGGCTGTGTGACACTGCCATCCCTGCAGGGCTGTGTGACACTGCCATCCCTGCAGGGCTGTGTGACACTGCCATCCCTGCAGGGCTGTGTGACACTGCCATCCCTGCAGGGCTGTGTGACACTGCCATCCCTGCAGGGCTGTGTGACACTGCCATCCCTGCAGGGCTGTGTGACACTGCCATCCCTGCAGGGCTGTGTGACACTGCCATCCCTGCAGGGCTGTGTGACACTGCCATCCCTGCAGGGCTGTGTGACACTGCCATCCCTGCAGGGCTGTGTGACACTGCCATCCCTGCAGGGCTGTGTGACACTGCCATCCCTGCAGGGCTGTGTGACACTGCCATCCCTGCAGGGCTGTGTGACACTGCCATCCCTGCAGGGCTGTGTGACACTGCCATCCCTGCAGGGCTGTGTGACACTGCCATCCCTGCAGGGCTGTGTGACACTGCCATCCCTGCAGGGCTGTGTGACACTGCCATCCCTGCAGGGCTGTGTGACACTGCCATCCCTGCAGGGCTGTGTGACACTGCCATCCCTGCAGGGCTGTGTGACACTGCCATCCCTGCAGGGCTGTGTGACACTGCCATCCCTGCAGGGCTGTGTGACACTGCCATCCCTGCAGGGCTGTGTGACACTGCCATCACTGCAGGGCTCTGTGTGACACTGCTGTCACCGTCACTTACCGCAGGGCGCCGTGTGGCACTGCCATCCCTCCGTGGTCAGGAGAAGACAATGTACACCATGAGGGCGCAGCCCACGATCCAGCCCAGTGCCAGCAGCACGGGGACGAGCAGGCGGGACAGCGGGGCCTGGGCTGGCACAGAACACAGGGTCAGTGACACCGGGGGGACCTCGCTGAGCCAATGCCACCAAGGCCAGGCCTGGCGGTGGCACGGCCGAGGGTCTGGGCACGGCCCAGCTGCCCAGCAGGAGCAGAGCCCTCAGAGGAGCCCAGGGCAGGTCGGGTTCTCTGCGGAGCAGCAGCACTGGCTTTCCATCTCCACACAGGAGCAGAATTTCAGGACCCTTCTGTCGGTGTGTGTAAGCAGCACACCCTTGCCAGAAAGCAGAATAACAACCTTTGAGATCCTCTTACTTACCAACGTGCTGCAACCTCTTGCAGCACATCTTTACACAGTTAATAGAATTACAGGGTTCTGAAGGGATTAATAAATGATCTAAAACTGTCCACAACACCTTGCACAGTTCGGATCAAGCAGGCAGACTCAGGGATGCTCACTAATTTAAGGATTGCCACACTGTTCTTCTAAAGCTCTGCACAGCACACCTGTCTCACCAAGACACTGCACAGTGTGCCTGCCAGAGGGACAGATCTGCATGTGCTGCCGTGGAAATATTAAACACACAGAGACATTACAAGATCCTGCCCTGAAGCCGGGTGTCCTTTTGGCCCAGGGGAGCCCCAGCTGTTTCATTTGAGACATTCACTGCTGTGACACCAGGTGAAGCTGCTGGGATGCTTCCCCTGCACTTTCTCTGAAGGTCTAACCACAAAGGCAGGGCTGGATCCTGCTGGGGGCCACAGAGGGGTTTGTCAGAGCTCTGCTGATGCTGCTGGCTGGGGGGTTTTGTTAGGGGAGCTCCAATATAAACCAGTATCAGGGCAATTTCTGGGGCTATCAATGAAAACTCAAATAAATAGTATTCAGTGTCCTTTTGTACCTTAGCAGAAATTCACTCTCCCTAGATGCCAGAGTCATTGGTGAAAAAAAAAAAAAAAAGAGAAAAGTCTTTAAAAACTCTGAATGTAGCTATGAAGATGTATTAAAACCTCCCTTCACAAGTGTTACCTGAGTAACTGTGCACACAGCACACACCACAGCTACAGTTGTAAATTTAAGTGAAATAAATAAAAATTTACAATACATATAAAATGCATTTCTATAAACTGCCTTTTCTCCTTGGAGAAAGTAAAGTGTGCTTACAATGGAAAGGTCATTATTAAAATTTCATTTTGCTCTGCCACTTGAGCTTTGTGGAGTTAAAATCTAAATTATTCCGTGTTCACTTGGCACTACACTTGGAGCTCAGCTCCACACAGTACAACAAAAATGCTGCCAAATACAACTCATTTTACACACTGTCCTGTTGTGTCAGCTAACCTGGAATGACAACTACAAAACATAAAGAAAACAAAACTGGTAGGATTCAAAAATAAAGGAGGAACCCAAGCTGTTAATAGAATTAGCTTTTAAAGAGATTACACTTTCTTACTGAAAAGCAAAATATATATACAGTGTATCAGACAAGAATACAGGCAGCGGGGTGTATTCACACTGCATTGCTCAGATCTATTAATTTCAGTATATTATTACATTCCATGTAATTGTGCCTCTTACCTGGTTCTGCCATTCCCCCTCTGCTAGTTTAATGGCAGGTTAAGGTTTGCCTCTGCAGTTGCTCTGAGAGCCCTGGGATGCTTTAAATAGAGCAATATTTGGAATGTGCTGCAGCTGCCTGGCTCACTGGTGCCAGGGGCTGGCTATAAGCATTCAATTGTCTAAAAAGGCAGGAACTCAGGGGCTCAAGGTTACTCTGCCTGCTCCTCCAACTGCACCTCTGTTCCAGAGCAGTCTGACTAAAGAGGGGTGCATTTCTTGAAGAGGGAGGGAGACAAGGGTGAAAACTGCTTTGCCATAAAGCAAATCCTTTTGGGATAAGATCCAATTTGTTGTGAAAAGAAATATGACTCTGTGTAAAATACTTATTGGGGAAAAAAATCTCTGATACAATAACTTTGTTGGCTGCACAGCTGTTGCTGTAAGAATCCTATCTGGCTTGGTTCTGCTAATTATATCTATCCATCTGATCTCATGGAAATAATTTCCAGCAGGAATCATGTATTCCTGACAAGACCATCTGACCTTCAGGGATTGGGATCCTTCCAGGCCCAGTTGCCACAAGCAAGGGCAGCGAGTCCCTGCTGCTCACAGCAGTTTGGGTAAGGCTCCCCAGTGAGTGCTGCCCTGCACGTCCACAGCTGGACCTAGGGGAGATCAAAGTTGTAACTGCAGCAAAGAACACAGTAACAGTATAGACATTATTTTAAACAGCACATCTTCTGTTGGGAGCTGAGGAATGAACTGCAGACATCAATTCTACAATAGACCTCAGTCCAACAGCCCAAAACAAAAAAAAAAGCAGAGGGACAGTTTCAAATTATAAAAACAAGGAGAGGACACAAGGCTTAAGAAAACTCTCAGAATGATCTGTGGCAAAACGCAGCTACTGCTTTGCTGCTGAAGAACAATCCACAAGAACAACAATTCCCTCATTTCTGTTTGTGTGCCCCGCTACGTGATCTTGGTTTATGTTTTCCCCCTCTGTGCTGGGGCACTGAGACACTCAGAGTTACACTTGGATGGGCAGCTGGGCTCAGAAATGAGATTCCTTTTTAGCCTCCAGCTCACTGAGGTGCTCAGACAGGTTGGTCTCAGGGCAGCCTTTGGGGCAGCCTCTGGCACTTCGCTGCCATTAACTGCTGGAAGCTGGGAATCCCTTCAAATGCTTTAAATGGATCCAGTGCTTCAGGGGAGTTAGGGCCAAAATCAGGAGGAGGAACAGGGTAAGGCAGCAGGGCTGCCAGGCTTTCTGTGAGAGAAGAGATTTTAAGGGGAAAAATCCTTTTAGTGCAGGAGCTGTCAGAACCTCACTGACCTCCCCTCCCTTTGCAAAGCAAATTGGCCATTTTTAGTGTTAAAACACCCAATATGTTTAGAGCACATCCCAATCTTCATCACTGCATCAGTAGCCAGAGATCAAATACTGGAATGTCACATTTCTGTCTTTGTTGCTGTACTTGTAACCTCTGGGAATCTGAACCCACATGCAGGAGGCTGGCAAAGAAATGTTTTGTTTTACAAATTCTATGTGATCCCTATAAATAACTGCAGCCTACACTGCTTTAGAGGAGATTGGAAGGACAGACCAACTCATCTTCACAAAGGGAATGCTCCAAGTAATAAAATCTTTATGGCTTTGTAATACTGGTATTAATTTTTAAATCATATTTCTTTCAATTGATCTTTTTTCCTTTAAGAGAAAACCATGATTTACTAGCAAATCAAAAGCCAAGTTTATAAGCCTTGAATTATTTTGCTACTTTCCCATACTCTCTTGTGATCTGTAGACTAACATATGAGAATATCAGATTATTGCATTCACAAAATAGGTTTATGTGTGGAAAATTTGTTTAATGAAATGTATTTTATTAGTCACACTAATCTTAGCATTTGAAAGCTCCCTTAAAAATTGCTAGGCATTACTTCTGCTCACATTTCCATCCTGAAAATAAAGGCTGATTTATTTGATAACTATGCAACCGAAGACCTGAAAAAAATCCATGTATTAAGCTACTAAATAATTAATTCCACATGCTGCTCCCTAGGGCTCTGGGTGTACACCTGATTTCTGCTGGCAGAGAGAGGCATCACTCAGCTGAGTGCTGAGATCCCTGCAAACACCAGCAGCAGTGTGATGGTGGAACAGAGCACGGTGCCGAGATTCCGTGAGCCAGGCCAGTCCCCACCGGGGTCCCGGAGCAGCCGCGATAACCAGGAGGGCTTGGCCCTTGTACAGCTCCAGTTCCTGGCAGCTGAGGGATGGCAGATTCCTCCAGAGCTGCCACAGCATGGCCCCATCTCCTGAGACCTCGCTCGCCAGGGCAGCTCCTGGGATCCCTGCAGGGCTGGAGGGGCTGCGAGGAGAGGAGCAGCAGTGGGAGCCAGGGTACAGCCCGGGATACAGCCCGGGATACAGCCCAAAATACAGCAAATACAGCCCAAAATACAGCAAATACAGCCCAAAATACAGCCCGGGACACAGCCCAGGGATGCAGCAGCTGAACACAGAGCCCAGTGTCCCACAGACACTGGTCCCAGCAGACCAGAGCAGCTCCGCAGCCACGTCCTTCCCCTGAGCTGAACGGGCACTGATCCCCCCAGGACAGCCCAGACACCAAAGCTGAGCCCCCCAGGACAGCCCAGCCACCAAAGCTGAGCCCCCAGGACAGCCCAGACCCCAAAACTAATCCCCCCAGCAAATACAGCCCAAAATACAGCAAATACAGCCCAAAATACAGCAAATACAGCCCAAAATACAGCAAATACAGCCCAAAATACAGCAAATACAGCCCAAAATACAGCAAATACAGCCCAAAATACAGCAAATACAGCCCAAAATACAGCAAATACAGCCCAAAATACAGCCCGGGACACAGCCCAGGGATGCAGCAGCTGAACACAGAGCCCAGTGTCCCACAGACACTGGTCCCAGCAGACCAGAGCAGCTCCGCAGCCACGTCCTTCCCCTGAGCTGAACGGGCACTGATCCCCCCAGGACAGCCCAGCCACCAAAGCTGAGCCCCCCAGGACAGCTCAGCCACCAGAGCTGAGCCCCCCAGGACGGCCCAGCCACCAAAGCTGAGCCCCCCAGGACAGCCCAGCCACCAAAGCTGAGCCCCCAGGACAGCCCAGACACCAAAGCTGATCCCCCAGGGACAGCCCAGACACCAAAGCTGAGCCCCCAGGGACAGCCCAGACACCAAAGCTGAGCCCCCAGGGACAGCCCAGCCACCAAAGCTGATCCCCCCAGGACAGCCCAGACACCAAAGCTGAGCCCCCAGTACAGCCCAGACACCAAAGCTGAGCCCCCAGGGACAGCCCAGACACCAAAGCTGAGCCCCCAGTACAGCCCAGACACCAAAGCTGAGCCCCCCAGGACAGCCCAGACACCAAAGCTGAGCCCCCCAGGACAGCCCAGACACCAAAGCTGAGCCCCCCAGGACAGCCCAGACACCAAAGCTGCCCAGCTCAGGTTTCAGGTTCCTCATAAAGACTGCACCCATTGCTCCCCATCCCGTGATGATTATTCTGGAAGGGAAGCCAGCTCATCGTACACCATAAATACCCAGGGTTTATCATTTGAGAAATGGCAGCTCACAGAGGATGTGAGTTATGGTTTATACATTACTGCAACCTGTTGCTGTGGATTTTACTGTCGACTTGGCATTTTCTTCAGAACTGAAAGGCATTTAATGTGTCACTTGGATTTGCACTGAATCCTAACTCCTCGACCAAGTTACAGCTCCAGGCTTACCACGCTGCATTTTCCATCTGATGTTTCTGCTGTGACAGAACAATGAAGTTAATAATTACTCCATTCTGTTTCTTTGGATGAGAAAGAAATAACCTGCAGTGCACTCTGTGTGCAGCAAAGAGTTTGAGGAAGGCTCCCTGGTGCAGGCACAGGAGGTGTTTCTGGCCGTGAGCCAGAGGCACCCCTTGCACAGCTCCATGGTGCTGGCACAAAGCTGGGAGGAGCCCCAGGGCACCCCAAGAGCACCCCCAGGGCACCCCCAGCCCCCAGAGGGCCCTGCAGCCCAGTGACCACAGCCCCTCAGCTGGCACTGTGGGCTCAGGGGCAGGAAAGCTTCCTGCAGAGGGGCTGAGGAGGGGAGCAGCAGAGCAGCAGGCAGGAGCCACCTGGGACACTCCAGCAAGGGTTTTACCAGGGTGCTCTGCCTGATCCCGGACACACGGGTGGGAACAGCCACACTGGATCACATTTTTGGCTGCTCCTTTGTTCTAACTCCTGAAAAACAAGGGATGTGCTCAGCTGGGATGTGTGTCCAGCTCTTGGTTCAGCCCCACATTTCCTGGTGGGAAACAACTGACCAGAGTGAAGATGCTGCACTCACAAACAACCACGGGCCTGTAATTCAGCTCATGTGCTGGGCAAAGTCAGACACGGGCTGAAAACATCTTTATTTGATCTGTGTCCTCTGAAAGAACACTGGCTTGTGCCAGCAAGGAACACAATGGCAAAACACAAACTGGCTGAAGAAAGGGTGTGTTCATTACCATAAACTGAGAAAGACTTTCTAAAATGTCATGTTTGTCTAAGATTTATTTCTTGATTTGACCATTCCAGTTGACCATAAACACCAGATAAAATGGAGCAAACTAATTTCTTTAGAGCAAAATGAAGAATTTCTTCGCACTCTTTTATTCTACATTTTGGATAAAATGGAGCAAACTAATTTCAATGTCCTCTTTAGAGCAAAATGAAGAATTTCTTCACACTCTTTTATTCTACATTTTCGTAGAATCAGGGAATGGTTAATGTGATTTGGTGACTTTTAAGAACACCAAGCCCAACCATCAGCCCAGCACCATCATGTATTAAAAAACTCCAGCTCAAGTGGGTACAAGGCAGCCCTAAAGTCACCTTCCCCAGCAGAGGCACTGCAGATATCCTGCTCTTATCTGCTCATATGAGGATTCCCTGGTTTTAAAAACTGGGAAAAGCCAGGTTGGGACAAAATTCAAGATCAGAAGAAAACCTCTGATAAATCCAAGCCAGGTGCAGGGGTCTCCCAGCATGTCCCAGCAGTTCCTGGGAGTGCCAGGGAGCTCCACACGCTGCAGACTCCCCCAGGAACGCCAGCTGGATCCCTGGGACCTCGGTGCCAGTCTGGCACTGTGCTCCTGGAGGGGCTGCCTCACTTCCACTCCTCCTGCAGACAACCAGCCAGGTCACCGTCTCTTTCCTTTTCCAGGTGATGCTGCCACCACATTCTCTGATTCCATGCCCCCATGGAGATGTTCCCTCCTTTAGCAGCCCATCCACCTGAAGGAGAACACGAGAGGGATCCTTGTCCTTGCTTTTCCTACAGCTTATATATTCCTTTTTAAATGAACCCTCTGTGCTGGGAAAAATGCATGTCCCTTTTAAATTTACCATGGAAAATCAGTTAATTCAGAAAAGCTTTGCAAGCCTTGAAAAGCTGTGAAGATACTACCAAGTTTTACCTGGCCAGAAATAAAGTTCTCAAAAGCAATAAAAATGGACAATTTCGTGCACAAATTAAAAGCCCGTCTTATTGATAAGAAGGGAGCAGTTTTAGGAGAAGACTGCAACCAGAGTCCTGGGAGAGAAGGTGTGTGAAGAGCAGCAGCTCCAAAGTGGTGCTGCAGTTCCCTCTGGCGACAGCCCATTTCGTGCACAAATCAAAAACCAGTCTTATTGGTAAGAAGGGAGCAGTTTTAGAAGACTGCAACCAGAGAGTCCTGGAAGAGAAGGTATGTGAAGAGCAGCAGCTCCAAAGTGGTGCTGCAGTTCCCTCTGGTGACAGCCAGAGCAAACTCCTCTGCAGGAGCCGGGAGGCAGTGTCCCCTGGCAGCTCCCTGCTCCAGGCAGGGCTGGCTGCCAGCAGATGGCAATCCCTGCCCGCAGAGCCGGGCTGGCCGCTGTCAGCGCCGGGGAAAAGCCTTCTGAATGGTGAAAAAAATAAAAAAAAAACCCGAAGCATTTCTAGAATTAATTGCATTACATAATGTTTACATAGGAAAAATGTTATATTGCCTAGTATTTCTGGATGCAAAGCCCTCCTTTTGGGATACAGAACCTACAGAGAGAAGACAGGGAGGCAGCTCTGCCGTTCCCTCAGCCCCCTCGGGAAAAGGGAAGGAGGGAAAGGGAAAGGGAAGGGGCTCCTCCTTCAACAGCCCTGCCCTGGAAAACACTTCCATAATCCATATTTCTGCTACTCCACCTCTCCACCCCCTTCTCTTGTTTTTAGGGAGCAAAGAGCAATGCCTGAACTCACCTCCCTCCTCAAAAATCAGCGTGTTCTGCAATGCTCCTCAAACGACAAAAGAGGTCACAAGTGACATTTCCCCAAACTGGTGTTATATTTGAAGAATGATGGGTTTATAAAATCCTCCTTCAAAGGATAAAAGGCCAGTGGTCCCTTTTCCAGGCCCTTCCCCGCACACAAAAATTTACCACTTTAATTACTCCACTTTGAAGTTAATTGCTGCAAAAATACTGAAATTCTTATTTCAGTAAAAGGCTTTCCTCAGAGTCAGTTTATTCTGGCTTCATTTAAATTAATCTGAAATAAGCTATCTTTAAACCTCATCAAGAGCATGTTATCTTTTGTAAGGACTTAAGAGCTTTACGATCATGCTGCCAGTAAAAGCACAGGCAGAAAAGCCTCAAGGCTGGGGGGAAGAAGACAGTTTTGAAGATTGTTTTCAGGGATATCATCTCTAAAAATAGTCTTTTAATCATGCTGCCAGCAAAAGCTCAGGCAGAAAAGGCTGGGGGGAAGAAGATAGTTTTGAAGATTTTTTCAGGGATATCATCTCTAAAAATAGTCTTTTGATAAGTTATCTTGCAGTTTGGATTTAAAGCAAAAATGGAGGCAAATCACCCTCCTGGGGGTGTGATAATCTCTGCAAGATCATCTTATCAGCAGATAGCAAGATCTTCTTGTTTTCTAAATGTGTGTCAGAACTTTTCATGGATTTTTACCTGAGCACCAGCCTTTGTCACTTCAGCAGGTGCTGTGAACTGCCATCGAGTTTTCTAGGCTTTAAAAATCCCCAAAAATACTGAAGTCAAAATATTCCATGAGTTACACGAACAGTTACCATCAACCAGCAGCAATAGTTTACAATATACAAAAACTCCAAAAGAAGCACCAAATCACTCACTTCCTCTCTCCAGAGAAACTGATGCTGCTGGTAACTGATACAAATATATTCAGTGAATATTACTATTATTATTATTATTATCTGATACATTCCCTCATGCAAATTGAGGATTCTCAAACCCCAAGGCTTATTTTTGTATGAGCAGACACATGGGAAGGGAAGTAAAGCAACAGTTTCATTTGCAAATAGTTTGGGATTTTTCAGACATTCCCTAAGCGACATTTTTCCCTGGGGAGTTATTTCTGAACAAGCAACATAAAGTTTGAATGCTGTCAAATGCCAAAGGATGTTTTCTTCTAAATGAATGCTAATTAAATTAGTAGCAAAGGTAATCACATTGACCTTAAATTCTGGATGTATTAAGCAACATTCAAATGGAGACAGTTAATATTCAGTGCCATGTCTTTCTGCACTGACACATTAGCATATAATTCTTAATGGAGCACAGTTATTAAATGAAGGATCTGTACTGCACTGACCATGTCCTGGAGCTCTGTTTGTGCACCTCCTTGAGCCACTGACTGTGACACTGCCAGTGCCAGGTGCCCTCATCCCACAGGTGACACAGGTCAGTGCAGGATTTGGTGCCATGGCTCTGTCCTCCTAAAATAAGCTCAGGTGAGTTAAAATTGATCCCAGAGAACTTCATTTAAAACAGCGTCCTTCACACAGCTTGGAGGAACCTCTAGGTCATCTGTGACTCCTTCCAGGAGTTTGGAACTGTCACAGGGATGCCACCCTGTCCTTCCAACAACTCCACAGCAGCAGGGCTCAGGAAAGGGCACAGGGAACCCGGGGAAGACCACCAGGAGCAGGAGGGACAGGACAAGGGGGAACGGCTTCCCACTGCCAGAGGCAGGGCTGGGTGGGATATTGGGAAGGAATTGGTCCCTGTTCTCCATGGGGGAAGAAGCACAAACCCCAGTGTTCAGATTTAGTCAAATCACGTCACAGCCTCCAACGTGCCAACGCTCACAGCAATGACAGCATTAAAAAACCTACTGAAAACAGTCAAACAGTCTTAAAAGGCCATTCTTTGGCCTTTGTCCCGTGCCTGACAACTGTCCCCTGCCAGCTAGAGAGACAGGGGGCTTTGTGACACCGGCTCCTCCCAAAGCAGCCCGTGCCCTCACATGGAAACAATTCCCAGGCTGGCATTTGGGATTTGGGCAGCACAGCTGAGCAGTGCTGCTCCCTCCCCTCACTGCAGGCACCTGGGGCTCCTCTGGGGACAGCAGACTGACAGCATGTCCAGTTCCAGCTTTGTGCATGTACAGGCTATTTTTAGTTGATTTATTTTTAATTTGCTGTCTGTACTGCACTTACTGCTGCAAGATCCCTGACTGCATTTCCCAGTGCAGCGCTCACCCCTGTCCCACTGCTCCTCGCCCTCCAGCCACTCCAAAAGCATGAAGTCAAGCATATATTATATATGTTATATGTTGGTGTACATAGGAGTCACTAAGATCACAGCTTTGGTCTCTTTCTGCTCTGCCCTAAGCTCTGACCCCGGAATGATGACATTAAAAACCTACACAATGGAGATATTTCAAAGTATTGTCCTCTAGCCTCCCCAAAGTAGTCAATATGTCTTAAAATGTCAATAAATTAATGTTCTCCTACTAAAATGAAAAGTTTTGGATGGTTCTCTCCAGGTTGGTCGATAATACTGACAGAAGGAGCTGCTTTTGGAGCTCTTCAGTGACTGACAAACACTACAGGAGTGCCTGGGCCTTAAACCACAACTATTTCTATTCTCTCTGACAAATTATTGATCTTGCTTTTCTGTAAGGAAAGCTCTCCCTGCCCATCCAGGTATATCCACCAAGCTCCTCCCCACCTTATCTCAGCACAGCAATATCCACGCACAGCACAACACAGTCCCATCCCTGCAGTGACAGCTCCCAGACAAGGGAAGCCAATGATCCCATCACTTAAACATCCTCATCTTTCAATGCTGCACCTGGAAATGCATTTTAAAATTTAGCGTGAGATAATATGAACAAATTCCCAGTATTGCACTTATCCCTTATTTAAAAGGCTTAAGATATATCCCTTTCTCCTTGTATAAACCAATTCAAGTTATGTAATGTATGTGGATTTACTTTGCCCCAGTTCCAGCTGGCAATATATTGCTAAGCCAAGGCTGTACAATTGCAATTTGGCAGAAAACAGGTCAGGGTTATTTTACACATCAAAACTCTCAAACTGTTCTGAATGCTTCAAATTAAAAAGGCAAATATAAATAACCCTTGTGTCAGAATGATCCTATTCCATTACCTTGCTCATAAATTTATACTGGGGACACTTTTTATTGGTTCTTTTGCTGCTTTTCCACATCTGTAGGTGCAGTTTGTTGTGACAGATCCTGGGACAAAGCGAGGCTGGGAGTGCCTGGGTGCAGGAGGGGACACCAGCCCCCGGCCACTCCTGCCCTGCCACGGGAAGGGCCCCGGCTCAGGTCCTGCAGGGAAAAGGCAGCGGGGTGAAGGGGCAGGAGGCAAAGAGTGGTGTGGGAAAGACCTCACAGGGGCCTGAGGGTTTGGTCATCCTGGCTGGACACTGGGCTGTGACCAGGCCATGAGGGACACCGGGCTGTGACCCAGGCCATGAGGGACACCGGGCTGTGACCCAGGCCGTGAGGGACACCGGGCTGTGACCCAGGCCATAGGAGGGACACCGGGCTGTGACCCAGGCCGTGAGGGACACCGGGCTGTGACCCAGGCCGTAGGAGGGACACCGGGCTGTGAGCCAGGCCATGGGGGACACTGGGCTGTGACCCAGGCTATGGGGGACACGGAGCTGTGACCCAGGCCGTAGGAGGGACACCGGGCTGTGCCCCAGGCCGTGAGGGCCCCGGGCTGTGACCCAGGCCACGAGGGACCCTGGGCTGTGACCCAGGCTATGGGGGACACGGAGCTGTGACCCAGGCCGTAGGAGGGACACCGGGCTGTGCCCCAGGCCGTGAGGGCCCCGGGCTGTGACCCAGGCCATGGGGGACATGGAGCTGTGACCCAGGCCATGAAGGACACCGGGCTGTGAGCCAGGCCCATGTGGCTCCCCAAGCTCATTAACAAGGAGCTCCTCTCTGGAGCAAAGATCTCCCTGCTGGGGGACATTGCTGCCTGTCAGTGTCCTGTGCAATGCCAGCCTGCTGCTGTCCCTGCAGCCCCAGGGCAGCCCTCAGTAAATTCCCAGGAAATCCGTGGATCTGCAGCCCTGCCTGGCACACGGGTCCCTGCTGCCTGTGAGCCGTGGTCCTGGCTGCTGCCCTGGGCACATTCACCTTGCCTCGTGCCACCCCACTGCCCAGCCTCTTCCTGGCCTGCCTTAATCCTCTCAACATTACATTTTTAGCATAATTACAGCTGTTCACTAATTTGCTGCTAACAGATGATTCCAGGTTCATTGAAGGAGATACCAGAACTACCGAGAGCCTCTTTGATGCTCCACTGCCAATTTTAACAAATATTAAGGAGTCTCTAGTAAGTCATGCTAGTACTGAAATTAAGCTCCATATTGGCTCTTTTGGGAAAAATATCTTCCTAATGATATAGATCTTGAACTAACTACAGATCTTAAATTATGGGACTGTCTGCCACTAAACATGACATCCCCATATAAGCATGTCCCAATACAAGCTCCTACTGCCTCTGGACTCTGCTTACTCCACCCTTTTACCTTTACTGTGTGCCTCAATTTCATAAACAGCAGCTGCTCCAGGAAAACAAAACACAGATCATTTCCTTCCTTATTAAATCTCCTTCCCAACTTGTCTTCTGGGTTTTTAAACAGCCTGTTGCTGAATGATCCCTCCACACATTGATATGGATACATCCTGAGCCTCAGACTGCTTCCCTGCCACACCTGCACATTGATTTTTTTAAGGAGAAAAACAGAGATTAACGAAAGCATGCAAAGCCTGGAATGCTCACCCCTGGCTCAGGAGCAGGGGAGTGTGCCATGGATGGCACCCCAGGGGTGGGCACACGGGGTTTGGGCCAGGAGGGGACAGAGGCAGGGACACGGCAGGGTCTGCAGGAGCAGGGCAGCACGGAGGGTGAGCTCCAGCTGTGGCCAAAGAGGAACGCTTTGCTCCAAGGACACAGTGACACACAGGACCCACCACTCACTGCTGCTTTTTAGGGCCAGGGAGGGATTTTTTGGCCTGAAGTGAGGCAGAGCTCCCCAGGGAGAAGAGGAAGGTGCAGCACCTCTGTCTGGTGGCTGCACAACCCACACCTGAGGCTGCCCAGGGCAGCATCCCAAGGTAATTCCAGGTTCTGCCGCGGCTCCTTGGCTTCAGAGAAAAGCATTCACAGCCCCCCTCTGCCATTAAAATGCCTGGAAGAGTAAGGGTGGCTCAAGCCTGTCTAAACAGTTGTCATTTATTAACTTATGTTTTATGGCACCAGCTCTACTGCTGCAAGGAATTAGTCATTTATTTAGTTCTGACATTTCCTCTCCTGTCATTAAATTCAGTCTTCTGTATAACACAGAGAAAAGAAAACAATTCCCCCATAGCTACTCAAACTTTATGTATAACAATTCTCTGAACAAGATGATGATTGTGTGGGCTGAAATCTCACAGAACTGCAGTGCAACTCAGGAGCGTTTCCAGAGAACTTAAAAAATCCTATTAAAATTCATCCATATCCATTATTCGTGTCTCCTGACATGTGACAACTCATTGCACCACAAATCAATGAATTTTCATTGCCACAAATGCATTTCCCAGCACATCTTTGCACACAGGGCTTGTTCCCTTCTCCCTCCCTGCCGGGAGGGATTCTGCCACCCGGGAGGAGCTGTGAACAGCCCTGCTACACTCCAGCCTTGCACATTCTGGGGCTTTTGTGATGCAGTAAAAGACACTTTGCTGCAGAATCCCCCATTTCCTGCTGGCCAGGGAAGGGTGCTGGGCATTCCCAGTCTGAGGAGTGGGGCAGTTGCTGGACAAGTTAAGCTAAGGACGAGGAGCAGGAATCCACGGGCTCTCCTTAAGGGATGGCTTTATTGCTGTTTCGCAGAACTATCTGCTGCACATCCAGGAAATATTCTCTCTTCATGAAGTTAACTTCCCTCCATGGAGGGAAGCCAGGACTGCTGGAGGTGAGAGTTCCTGCTGGGAGCTGGGCCAGGGCAGCTCAGCTGCCTCAGGGATGTGCCCTGGACACTGAAATCCCTGGCTCCACAGACCCCAGCTCTTGAGGGGACTCATCAGCCACAGACAGCAGTGAAACTGAGCTCCTATTATGAATTACAGAAATAAAACACCCAGCATTTTTCTCTGCTACCATTAAGATTAAACACACTGCAATTCAATAAAGCAAACGCTGATGAAATAAATTCTGTTCTCTCAACACGAGAGTGTAAGGAACTAAGGATGGCAACAAAGTGGTTGATCATCTAACAAAACAAAGGCAGGTAATTAACTCAAGATGCAGGAATGCTAAACAAAGTCAGGCTTCACTGCACTGATCCATCTGAGCTCTTGCCTTCAAGCTGGACCTGGCACAATGCAATCCTATCACAGTGGGAACAATTAATCATGGGAAGTCAGATGATAGAGACTTTCCTATCCCTACCCAACAGTTTACAGATTCAAATATATATGACTAATGAGATATTTTCCATCATATTTTTCCATCTCCTCAGTTTCCGTCATTTCCAGGTACAGGTCCTCTTGCTTTTGTTTTATGGAGGAGGAAGAGATCTGCTGTACCTGCTCATTTTCTTGGCATATACCCTCCATGTTCAGAGCAGGAGCTGTGGGAGAGGAGCTTTTGAGTTACCCTTTGTTTTCAAATGCAGATCCACTCACGTTTACCACACTCAACTTTAATTTGAAGTGTAATATTCTGCAGATGCTGCTGATTCTTTGTTCCAATTTCCCGAAAGCAAAAGGATTTGACAAGGGGCCAAAAGAGGCAGAAATGTCTGAGCGAGTTCCAGCTGCACCTCAAGAGCCCCTGCTTTGCTTTAGGAAGCTCCTGGTCTCCATGGTTACAGAGGAGTTGAAAAATAATGATCAAATCTTACCTTAAATGCCCCCATCCAGCATGAAAAAATAACCCTGCCCAGGATGCCCCGTGCTGACAGCCCAGTGGAGTGTGACCCCACATCCTGCACATCCTGCCCCTAGGGCTGGCTCCAGCCCTGGCCATGAGCTGCTGCTGGGCACTGCCCTTGTTCCTGCTGGGCACTGCCCTTGTTCCTGCTGGGCACTGCTTTGCTCCTGATGGGCACTGCTTTGCCCCTGCTGGGCACTGTCCTTGTTCCTGCTGGGCACTGCCCTTGTTCCTGCTGGGCACTGCCCTTGCTGGGCACTGCTTTGCTCCTACTGGACACTCGCTCTCTCCTGCTGGGCACTGCCCTCACTCCTGTTGGACACTGCCCTCTCTCCTGCTGGACACTGCCCTCTCTCCTGCTGGGCACTGCCCTCACTCCTGCTGGGCACTGCCCTCTCTCCTGTTGGACATTCCCTCACTCCTGCTGGGCACTGCCTTGCCCCTGAGGTTTAACCTGACCCCTGGAAACCAAAGGATCCTTTCAGGCTGGAGGAGCTGCGTGTTATTCAGACACGGACAGGCAAGCGCAGAGCACAAGGCAGCAGGGTGACACCACGGCTGTGCCAGAGCTGCTCTGCAGACACTCGGGGTCCCTGCCAGCACTGGCAGCAGGGGGACAGTGACAGAACCCGGGTGGACCCACCTCAGTGTCTGAGTGATTAATTAAACTTTAACGAGTGTCTGTCTGGCAGATATTTAGTTCTTGTGCACAGCTCCAGCAGGTGTTTGGTGCCTCAGGGGGCCAAGTTAAACCCAAGGGGTTTTTGTCAAATCCTCCCCTGCTGCTGCTGCCTCGGAGCCCTCCAGGCCCAGGTGTGCCCAGGTGTGCCCAGGTGTGCCCAGGTGTGCCAGGCCCAGAGTTCAGCAGACAGGCTGCAGTTGCTGAAGGGATACATGATCTGCAGAGACTCCCAGCTTTCACCAAACGAAGCTCTGTGTGTAATTCTGGGCAGCTCAGGAGCTGCCTGAATGGAAAAGCCTTTGGCAGGAGGGTCAGATCCATGTCAGATGGGCAGCCCTGGGCTCCCTCAGCCCTGAGCTTCCCCATCATGTTCAGGATTGGTCTTGGAGAGGTCTCCAGCCATCCCTGCTCCCTTTTTCTTCTTTATTTCTTTAAGCTTCAGAAAAGGCTGCTGCCAATGCATTCAGCACAGCCCTGTCAGCCAGTCTGCCTTGCTGTGAAATATTAGCAAACAAGCACTGATGGTAACACAGCCAAGTTTAACAAGATCTCCACTTATTATCCTGTCAATTTTGGTGGGAGAATATGGCATTGCTGTCAGATCCATCTGTTCAATGCACAGCCCGTGCATAGAAATCACCTCGTCTCACACATGGGGAACGATTGGGGAGAAATCTGAAGGTAAGAGTGGAAGATTAATTAAAGATCTGTTAATAAATAGTGATAAGTCAGTTAAGATAATTGACCATCAGAAAGCAGCCAGGGTTTGTTCTGCTGTGGGGAGGGGGTGGTGAAAATTCTGTCTCTCTGGTCCCACAAAAACAGGATTTGTTGCAGCCTGCACAGATCAAATGTTATCCACAGCTTGGATCACCACAAAGTGATATGGACAGGAGGCACAAGAGCATGGCTGGGAAGAGCCACGGAAGGAAAGCCTCCCAGAAGGTATCAATTTAAACATATTTTTTAAAAAAAAACAACAGATTAACCTGATCACTGGTCACAAAAATCACTGCTGAAGCTGGAGTAACTTCCTTGGAAGAAGTGGAAATGAAATGGAAAAATTAACAAATGCTAGAGAAGCTTCAAGGTAAACAACAACAAAGAAACTTCATGAAACTTCAAGAAACTAACAACATTCTGTTATTGTTTATCCTGTTCCATCTAAGAGGTGGAAGGAAAGCTGCTGGGCAAGAGAAAGCTGGTGGAATGATTTCCTCAGCAAAAGCAGGAGGCTGCCATTGGATTCTGCTGGGGTGAAAACTGTGAGCTCTGAGGGGTTGTGTTCCTGTCCCTCCTGCAGAGGAGATGCCTCGGGAAGAGTGTCTGGGAAATCCAAACTGGTTATCACATTCCAGTTCTCACCAATCAACCAATAACGGCTTGACCAACTCTAAAACCATTTCAATAAAAAATGAACAGAAATACGTTCAGCAGCTGCAGCCTCTGGACTGTTGAGCCTGGGAAGGCTTTGGTGGAGCAGCACTGCAGGGCTGCCATCACTCCCCACAGTTCTTCCACTCGGTAACAAATGAAAATATATGGGAGGTGAATGACCACCAACTCAGAATTTTGGCCTAATTTAGATTATTTTATACCTCAAAGCAAACACATGGAGTCACCCCTTGTTTAAAGCCTCCCATCAGAGCAGCACAGGCCTGCTGTGTGAATTCCTCCTGCTGAGCTTTCAGCATCTCCGTTATGTGCAGCAGGAGGTGCTGCCAAAACCATCCCAGAGAGAGGAACCATTTCCTCTGGCTCTGGACTGAATCCTTCTGCACCACTCCCAGCACAGACCTACAGCAGAGCTGGGCCTGAGTTACTGGCTAGAGAAACACCTCCTTTGAGTCAGCACAAGGGCTCTTCTGCCAGCAAATCCAAGGGGCAGTTGCTGGACATGTGTGCATCAGCCCTTTTCCCTCACTGCTGCACTCCTGCTGCAGGGCTGGCTCAGCTCTGTGCCTGCAACACAGACCAGAGGAGCTGCTGAGGATTTAGCTTTCCAGTTAAAAACTGCATCGATTGGTTTCTCTCATGAAAGCACACGTTGGCTTCGGGAAATGCCGAGAGAGATGAAATCCTCTGCAGTTTTCTCTCCCAGTTTGGGTGGGGAATTAAAAACTGCATTGAGTGGTAAGTCTTGGTTTCTCTCATGAAAGCACACGTTGGCTTCGGGAAATGCCGAGAGAGATGAAATCCTCTGCAGTTTTCTCTCCCAGTTTGGGTGGGGAAGGATCCCACGGCAACCAGGGCTGCATGGCCCCAGTGCTCCCACAGCTGCATGCTGCAGCTCCACCTCTCAATTAGCTTTAGAGAGCTAATGAGCACCCAATTAAGAACAGTCCTCTTCCACACCCTGTGCACATAGCCAGAGCCCAGAGCAGCTCCTGCAGAGGCAAAATCCATCCAGGGGGCTTAAGCCACAGCAGAAAAGTGGGGTTCAGGCCAATATCACTTCTGCTTATCTAAATTAATTCAAACAGCACATGCACTCTCACCCTTAGAAGGCCATGCACATTCTAAAAATTTAACATCATAGTCCCAAGACAAAACAAATACAAGATTATTAATTACCATCTTGCTCACTCAGCACCACCTCTGTTTGGAAATCAAACATGAAATAGTACAAAAAGCCTGACACATTGCTTTAAACCAAACTTCCATCTCTGGTGCCTTTGGAACAGCTTTAGATGGACCAAGACTGGACAAGCAGACAAGAAACAAACCCCACCGCAGCACACACCTGGGGAAACCACCCACTGCACCAGTTACACTGGATTCAAACTGTCTAAAGCACCCAAATTTAGCACTCAGTTGTGTTCCCTCATCTTGCTGAACTCTGCACTGCAAGAGGATCCTCTGGGATGCAGCTGAATTTTCATGTTATTGAAAAAATGTTATCAGCCCTGGAAATAAGAAAGTCAAATTAACATGACTTGCAGCACTCCATATTCTGTTCTCTGAGCAGTGTTCATTTGCAGAACTCCACTGAATTTAAAAGTATCACTTTAGACAAACATATCTTTAACTGAAATAAGATTCTGACTATAAATGTTTAAGATGTGAAACACTAAATTAAAGAATTCACTTTAAAGCACTTGTAAGTTAAACGAGTGCTTGAAATTTCAGCACAAATTAATCATCTGCTTCCAGACATCTGTTACCTTAAAAATGTGCTTCCTTAAGTCTATTTATTACTCCTTGAAATGGGATTGCATAAATACTGTCTGGCTGCACTGGGGAGCTGCAGTCTGCCCCCAGCAGCACTTCAGCTACCCATCCAAGGAATGCCTGGAGCAGGGGGGGAGCAGAGCAGCAGAGCTGCAGGGGATCACTGCCTCACCCAGGCCTGGGGAGCTCAGTGCCCCCGTGCAGGTCCTGCGGGGACACTGCAAACCCACCCGGTGCTGCAGCAATGTTTCACTTATCCCAGCTTCCCCAGGGATCCGCTGCTCCTCGTGGAACTGCACAGAGCAGGGGCCCAGAGCGGTGGTTCCTCGAGGAAGGAGGTCACAGCCCTCCCTCACAGCTACAGGGCTCTCCCACACCCAAAGTTTTGGGCTGTCAGACACCAGAGCTGCCACCCCTGGTGTCACTTTGTACACGGCTGCATTCCCTGTGTGCTGGGATGAGATAGAGAATAGTGGGGTTTGGAAAAGACCTGACTGGTTTGACTATAAAGGAACTGTTTCTGTGTCTTTATGAAGTCTAACATGGCAGTTCCCATTTCTTTTAAATGCACCCACCAGGAAGAATGGGATTTCTCTTTATTTGCAAGTGCCCAGCCAAGCAACCAGTGAGATTCAGGCTGTTCAGAACCTCAAACTCCCTTTTCAGCATCCCTTTCCTGTGTTTTCACTGCACACATGCACACACATGGAACCAGAGCAGCAAATCTACGTGGCTCCACCTGCAGAGAGGCTGCAGAGCTCCTCAGGCTGGAGCTGGACCCTCCAAAGCTGCTGGGACTGCAGCAGTGACAGGACAAGGCTCTGCTGCAGAGGGTTTCACCTTAAACCCCCAACTGTTCCAAGCAAGGACTAACAAAGCACTGCACTGCAGCTGCTCCCCGTCCATGCCTCCCCTCAGACACAAACACAGCCGTGCCCATCTGCCAGGCCAGCCCTGGGAGCAGAGACAAGGCCAGGTAACTCAGCTGTACCCCGACTGCAAACCCTCCTGGCTGCTCCACAGCTACACTGGAGTCACGTGCAAAAGAAGGTATTTCCACTTCCATGGCTTTCTGCACGCACAAAATCCCACCTCAGCTAGGCCAGCCAGGCACTGTTCGTTTTAATTTCTTTCCGTCTCAACCAACACAGGACTTTAAAAGATAATCTCTGGTAGAAATTCAATTTGTTTCTCCTCCTGCATGTCTAAGCAGATCAGTAATCAGTGTAATCACTGTGCCACTGTCTCGTGTGTGACTGAGGGTCCTGCACCATTCTCCCTGTTGTGAAAAGGAACAGCATTAAAATCTTATCAAAACAAATCCAAATGAGCATCAGTCCAAGAACAAAATTGACTCAACATGCTCCTGGGTGAAAATCTGGCTGTTCTTTCACAAAATGTTTTATTCTTACTTTTTATTCATACCTTAATCTTACTTAAGATGCGAATGGGAAACTCAGGATGAAAGCTCTCCTCCCAAAGTGTCAGAACAGGGGCTCCTGTGCAGGAGTGAGGGATGTGGAATGACTCCCAACACCTGGAACATTCCGTACAACTGTTTAAAGCAGGGCCTGTTGATATCCCAGTAAACAATCATATAAATGTAACTGGACACTCTTCTTTACTTTGAATTAGAAAATATATAATTTCTCAAAAGTAATATTCCAAACCCATCTGTTCTCTGCAGATTGTTGAACAACTTAATTTATGCCTTCTGTCATGAATTAGCAAAGCAATTTAAGCCTGCTAACCCAGGATGTGAGCCACTAGCCTTTACTAGGCTGGAGTGATTGTTTATTCTGCGTTGGTGCAGATTCTGCACCAAAAAAGTCTTCACTAGATGGATTTTCAACAAGCTGCAGCCTTGTTCAGACAGTTTAATTAATTTTGGGAGAGGAATAAAATTGAATGGCCATCTCGATGTCTGAACTGCAGCCTGCTGGTCTGTCCCACTCAGATGTCTCAAACCCCTGGCTCTGCACAGTGCTGCTGGGATCCACACACCAGCTGTTCCCAGAGTTTCAAGGCTGAGCTCTGGAGGTGCCAAATTTCTGACCTCAGCATCCCTTCAGCTCGTGATCCAGGGCGCAAAGCTGGAGAGGAAGACATTTGCAGTTTTCCCAAAGTGTCCCATTTCCACAGAGTTTTGGAGTTGCTGCACAGAGCGTGTCACCCCCACGATTCACAGTGACACAAACATTTCTGAGCCAGTGTCCCACACCAGCTCGGGGCTGGCATCACCAGTGCTCACCAGTAACCCCACGTCAGCTGGGCACAGGAGGAGCAGAGGGTGGTTCAGGTACCCCAGGACACTTCGTGGCAGGAACATCCCCACGGCAGCAGCTACATTTGTTTGTATTGCTTCCACTCCGTGAAAGAAAATGAACCTTGTTTGTTTAAACTAAAACTGAAGAAATATTTTACATATATATATATATATATATAAAGGCTGATGTGTATTTGTCTTCAGCTGCACTACAGAAACCCTGCCCTGCTCCATTAGCCAAATGTCACTGTCACACAAAGAACTGTCCCCATCTGGATTAATTTCTAAAATTAAGAGTATAAGAGATTATGTGATAAAACACTGCTGCAATAATCTATCCTGACCTCCTGCAAGCACCATACAATTTTTTCTAAATTAATTCTAATTAAAGCAAGTTTTTGAAATATTTTACATATATATATATATATATATATAAAGGCTGATGTGTATTTGTCTTCAGCTGCACTACAGAAACCCTGCCCTGCTCCATTAGCCAAATGTCACTGTCACACAAAGAACTGTCCCCATCTGGATTAATTTTGAAAATTAAGAGAAGAGTATAAGAGATTATGTGATAAAACACTGCTGCAATAATCTATCCTGACCTCCTGCAAGCACCATACAATTTTTTCTAAATTAATTCTAATTAAAGCAAGTTTTTTCACTTCCCACAACGGAGATCTTCTCATTTGCTTCCTTACAAGGCACTTTTGCTAGGTCTCAGTCACCTCCCAGACTGCATCCTGGCCATGAGAAATAAATTGGGATTAATCCAGTGTCTGGTTCTGGTCCTCCATGGAAAAATGCTTTTTGTTTAGAAAATCCACTGTTCTCTCCCAAGTGATACCACTCCTGTGTAAGAGCCTGAGTGGAACAGTCAGACAAACTGAAATGTGGCTCCTGATCCAGAAGGGACAGCAGAGCTCAGCTGCCACCTCCAGCCAAGGACCATCCTGTGAAATGAGGGATCCTCCTTGCACCTCCTGCCAAGACAGATGTGTGCAGCCACTAACTGCTGGATTCAGCACCAATCTATCTGGATAGATTTTTTTTTTCAGAAAACATGTAACCAAGTGCTTAAAAATCTATTTTAATGACATTTTCAAGAATAATAATACTCTGCATTACAAAAGAAAGAGGTAAAAGGTACGTCTTTGACATATCAGAAAAACTTACAGCAAAGGCAAAGAGTATCTTCCAACCAAAATAAAGCTATGTTGTTCCCTACAGGGAAGCTTTAGGTGTCTGAGATTCCTTCACCCAATTCACTTTCAGCCTTCATAGAAAAAGGTGAACAGTCAAAATAGTCACTCTACCATGTCAGTTTAAATATTCCACTGACTGTTGACAATTTAGCAATAAAATTACAAATATACAGAAAGTGGATCTACTGTACCAAAGCTACTCACACGACCAACAGCAAAAATACATAACAAAATAAGCAGAAAATAAATGTCTTCATTCATAAAAGCAGAATTACTCCCACATTCCACTCCGTCCCAAACGAACACGGTAAACAAAAAGGAAGACAATTGTTGTCATACTTTGTAGAGAGGGCAGAAGACAAATCTACACAGGACTCACAAATCTGGACTAACCCTAATTCTACAAACCATTTGCTGCAGAATCACAGTTCATACATGAACACATGTAAAATTTATAGTAACAATACAGAACAAGGGATGCTAATGAAGGGTCGCTGCCTGTTGGGCAGAACAAGCCCCGGTCCAGCATTCCAGACAGCACAGTGCTTTGGAGAATCCTCACAAAAGGCCAAAAGTGATCACCAAAAGTGTTTTTCCAAGCAGGAGGACAAGACACAAGGAAAGCAGTATTGCCTTCAGTGCAGCGTCAGGCTTCGGAGCACGGCATTACAGACACGGAATGCTACAAATACACGGGCTCCGTCGGCACCCAGGCACGGAGGGCGGGCCGTGCTTCCCTCAGCTCCGGCACGACGGGCCGCGTTAAACCGGCCCTGCCTCGCCGGCTTTAACTGCGTTCAGAAACACCCTGAGGGCCCGAGGCAGCTCCTGCCAGCCTCCCTGCGGAGCAGCAGCCCGCGGGCCGGGCCCAGCCTACAGCCGCAGCAGGAAATAGATCTCGGGCTGCTCCTGGGCGCCGGGCGGCAGCGGCAGCTCCCCGCAGCCGTGCGGCAGCGCGGAGCAGGCGCCCTCGGGCACGCCGCGGCGCTCCCCGGGGCAGCCGTGCAGGTAGCGGCCGATGTAGGAGCCGGTGGAGTGGCGGTTCGCGGCGTGCGGCGGCCCCGCCGCCTTGCTCCGCAGCACCACGCCGGGCACGGCGCTGCCGCCGCACGGCCGGGGCTTGCCCGCCGCCTCCTGCCGCTCCCGGGCGCGGCTGGCGATGTTCCGCACCCGGCTCTGGCTGCGCGACGACAGCTTCCTCACCAGGGCCCGCGGGCAGTCCTCGTCCGGCTGCCTGGGGCACAGCGGCTCCCGGCTGTCCTCCTGCTCCAGGGACAGCAGCCGCCGCAGCTGCTCCGTCAGCGCGTCCGTCGAGTGCGGCCTCACGCCCTGCATGGCGGCCGCCTTCCTGTCCCTCAGGCCCGAGGAGATGAAGCTCCTGCTGATGTACTGATACTTACTCTCAAAGTTGCAGGAAATGTCCTCCGAGGTCAGGTCTCCCAGACTCTTGGACTTGCAGGGGCTGCTCTGCTGGATGGCCGGGTGTGGGGGGAACGGCAGAGCCGCCGGGCGCGGGGGGCAGGCTGAGCTGGCCTGGGGGGCACGCACTGCAGCCTTGTGCTTCTCCGAGCGCTGCGGCCGCCACAGCCCGGCGTTCTCGCACGCGGGCAGAGCCAGCTGGCTCCCTGCAGCCCCCGAGTTCTCGGAGCAGTGCCAGGCAGCAGCACAGAGCGCAGCGGCCGAGCTGCTCCCGGAGGTCCTGTCACCGCCGTGCCCGTGGTCCTGCTTCTGCCTCAGGCTCACAGGAGAAGCCAGCTGGCTCATGTCCTCCCGCCGGTACTCACAGGCGGTTACCAGCAGGTCCTGGCAGTCCCCATCCACCTCCAGCAGGCTGCTGCTGTCCGAGTGCCCCTCAGGGGCTTCCCAGCTTGGTCCAGATTTTGTAGCACAATTCCTTTTGGGATTTGCGTTTAGCAAAGAGAGGGATGAAGAGCAAGAGCCAGGCAAGTTACTTTCTAGACTATTTAATCTTTTCTTGCAAACTAATGCCCTGTGGCTCTTACATTCAGAAGCTGGAGATGCTTCGTGGATAATTGTGTATGTGGAATACTCTGCATCCTCCAGGCTGGAGAACATGGCTGTGTCCGGAGCGGAGAATAAAGAGGATTTGTTGGATTTTGTGGGAGTGAAGTTGTGCCTGCAGGGGCTGCTCAGGTCTGCAGCAAACACGTGTGGGACTGCAGCCCCCACCCTGGGGGTCTGGCTGCTGCTGCCGTGGGGGCTGGAGACAGCGGGCAGGGGAGTTTGGTCATCTGTGCCATCGAGCTGCCCGATGAGAGTGGACACAGCGCTGTCCAGCTCGCTCTCAGTCGAGAGAGAGACTTCATCAATGAGGTGAGAAATGTCACTGTCCTGCAGGGCCACCGTGGAGTGGCAGTCAGGGCCCTCAGAGCACAAGGTAGAAGAAAGGCAAAGAGGTGCTGCAGTGCTTTTCTTCGTGTCATATTTGTGATTCTCCACCTCTGCGTTCTGAGAAACAGAAGTCCCCATGAGACTGATCTTCCCTTCCTTAGATCCCTTTGTGTCATCTTCCTTTTTACCGTCTGCACAGTTTTTGTGGTGTAATTTTTCTGTGGGAAGTTCAGAGTCAGAGTCTTGCATTAGGGGGACAGTTTCATCAGAAAGATTATTCTCCTGGTAATCCACAAGGTGATTTGCTTGAGCTACACCATTTGCAAAAACCAAATGTTCAGGTTGCTCCTGTGGAGGTGGTACTGAACAGTCAGCTGTAGAATCCCTCTGGTCATTCTCCTTCTTGAACTGAGATGCTAAATTTGAAGCATTTGACTTTTGCTCCGAACATGGAATACCCAATTCTTTCAAGCTTGTTTCCTTCTCATTTGTATTGTCAGCACTGTTGGCTAAATTAAATGAGAAACATATTAGTGGCATACAATAAACACATTAGTGGCTCTGTTTATCAACAGCAGTTTTGTCCTTAGACAGACAAATGGAGAACGCAAAACTAGGTACAGTTGTGACAGAACTTAATCATGGGGTTGTGCAGGTTTAGTACAAATTATCTGAGTGACATGAATAAATGGAAAAATACAACTGCAGGCACTTCATTGAAATTTCCTTGGAATGTCTATTACATCAAGCAGGTGATGTAATATTTGTTGTAAGTAATGTTAATGAGGTACCACATCATGGCTTGCACGTGGCATTACCTTCAGCTGTGTTCCTAGTCACATTTGTACTATAAAGAAGCGTGGCAATAAAGACAGAACAAAACAGCTCTGTTAAAACACACAACACTTGAAAACAAGATGCATGCTTCAAGCTGAGTCAAAAGCATCGAGTAGATGGACTCCAGACTGGTTTATACATGTGGTTACTGCAAAGTGTTACAGTACAAGGATTTCATTTGGATCTTCTACCAGCAGGCAGCATTCACAAGGGCAAGGGTTTGAATTCCTCAAAAAACACATATTGGATGTTTTCTCCACAAATCCTCTTGTCTTTCTGTGCCATATCTGAGCTCTGTGACTCACTCCTTTGGAGATTTAATGAAGCAGGCACTATAGAAGTGAACTTGGTGTAATAGATACTGGTTTTAATGATTGCTAGAAATCAGGTACTCTTGGAAGAAGCAAGGGGAGCCCTGACCTTTCACCAGAAGTAATTTTGGAAGCATCTTACCAGATGTGTTTTCCTCTCCCATGGCCTCCTGGGCAGTGTCCTCTGCTGGGCAGGGCAGCTCTACCATGAGGAATCTGTCCACGGGCATGGACGCGGGACGCGCCTGCAAGGCGCGGTTCGGCCGCCGGACCACCCCTTCCTTGTCCTTCAGGTCCGTTGGCTCGGAGGCACTGTCCTTAATCTCAGCAGCCTCCAGGAAGCCCATCTTGCTCTTCTTCCTGCCCTTGGCCGGGGCGCTGGCCGTGCGCCGCAGGATGCGCTCGCCGATGGAGCGCTTGCGCGCGTGGTGCCCGCTGGCCTCGGCGGCGCCCGCCTTGGGCGCCTTGGAGAACAGCCCTCGGAGCCCGATCAGCTGCTTGCTCTGCAGGGACAGAACAGCACAGCCTGGCCTGAGCTCACACTCACTCTGCAGGGACAGAACAGCACAGCCTGGCCTGAGCTCACACTCACTCTGCAGGGACAGAACAGCACAGCCTGGCCTGAGCTCACGCTCGCTCTGCAGGGACAGAACAGCACAGCCTGGCCTGAGCTCACACTCACTCTGCAGGGACAGAACAGCACAGCCTGGCCTGAGCTCACGCTCGCTCTGCAGGGACAGAACAGCACAGCCTGGCCTGAGCTCACGCTCGCTCACAAGGCAAAGAGCTGCTCTCACCGTGCTTATGAGTGATGACGACAAAGTTCAAAACGCAGCAAAGCAAAAATTCACACCAAGCCACTCACAGCTACTCTGAGCAAGGAGCTCCCAGCACGGGTCTCCATGGATTCATGCATGCCTGCCTTTCTCCTCATTAGGATGGCAGCCTGCCACAGTTACCAGAGAGCTTTGCTCGGTCTCCTAATGGGACCTGACAAGGCTCTAGGAAGTGCTCGGCAGTGACAGGCTGCCCATTAACGTGGAGTTTTCTGTGCATGGGTTTCATCAAAGCAATATTCAGATGTTTCAGAGCCTGCATGGAGAATGGTTCCAGTTTGGCAGTTGCAGATCATGCGATTGGGAACCACTGGAAAGTCTGTGGCCAGCAAGTGCAAAGTGCATGCTCATGAGCTCTACCTTTGTGGCTCCTAGAAAGTGCATTATTGTGTAACTGGGATTGAGGATTAAAGGGCTCCACTGAAAGGCAAAAAGAAATGCAAATCCATTTGGCTAATGTTTTCAAGACTGCCACACAAGCAAATAAGGTAACAGTACATCAGCTGTAAACAGAACCACTCTACAGCAAACCATTTAAAGCTATTTCTTAGTTTAATATGTGTCCCCCAGGAACTGAGCTGATCTCCTCACTCAGCCTATCATTCATTCAGAGCAGCACCAAGGGAACAGACCCAGGGACAGAGATGGAATCCCAGCAGGTGTCCTCTCCTGCTGCCCTTGCCTCCCCTCTGGAGTTACACTGCTGGTTTTCTTGAGCATATTTGTTCTTACAAGGGCAGCAGCCAAACAGGCCCCTGCAAACCGTCCCCAAGGGATGTGGTCTCACAGATATGCCCAGATGTGCACATACCAATACATGTGATCCCATCCCGTGCTCTGATGGGATCAGGGAGGAGAAAGGAAGTGGAGCTGGGAGAGGATCTGGACAAGAGCTACATTTAAATCCATTTTTATCAGAAGGAAGATGTAAATTTCCAGCTGTACTTACCTTTCCATAGGTCTCATTAATGATTATGTGAACAAATATGGAAGCTTCTGTCAGTCCTTCTAAATACACATGGCGATAGCCTGGGGAAACAGAAGTGGAAATATTTCCACACAAACTCACCAAGAACCAGCAGTTTGCATTTTATGCCCAGCTAGCAATGACTGTCTATAAAAGTGATGTATACACTGGAAGCCACCTGGTGCCTTTAGAAAACTTCTCTGGTGTCCTCACAGGTTTTTCAAGCCCCAGTACAAATTGCATCCAAGTTATAAAAAACTCACCAGCAATAATTTCCAAAAGCATGGACAACCAAACTCCTTTGAGGAATGGTGCATAAAGCACCCGAAGAGAACAGAAGATTTGTCCAAGCTTCACATGAAGACACAGAGATAAAGATTTATAAAATCTATCATCTCGTGCTGCTAACGACCTCCTTGGGTTTGAGGGTGGATTTGCACGCCCAGAAGAACAGGGGGACTCACCAGGCACGAGGCTGCTGAAGGCCACAGTTCTCTGCCCCACAAAGTCTCTCCCGATGGGATCGTGGTCCCAGACCAGGAACCGCACCAGGGCAATTTCGGGCATGTGGATGGTGAAGGTGAGGGTCTCCTCCCACACAGGATTGAACCCTGCAGGACAAACAGGACACACTCTGGGAAACAAGTCCAGAGAGAGTGCTTGCCTCAGGTCCAGGAGGAACAGGACACAGGCAGCAGCAGCAATGACACTTCCATCATGTCAGCCACTAAATGTGACAGATCTGCCTCTAGGCTTGCTTTAAAAACAAAATGGGTCTGCCTGGGAGCTGGCAGGGATACCCAGGCAAGCACTGAGATAGATACAGATAGATTTGACCTTCTGCATAAAGGAAACTTAAGAACAATTTAGTTAAAAGACAATGTGGGGAACAACTCTTGCCCTTCACCTCTAACTTGTTTGTCTCCACACCAGAAATTCTGTCTGGGAAGCAGAAATAATTTGTTAAATACAATCATTTTATTTCATCAGATAAGATGCTTTGCAATTCAGAAAGCAATAACAGACACTAATTAATTTACACTTATTTAATATTTTACTCTAAGAAGAAATCACATAGATTATCTTACCATTGTCATCCACCACCCTGGTCTGATCTTTACAGCAGTCAACAGGTAACCCAATAATCTCCACCTCAACAAAGGGATCTATAATCTGTTTTTCAAAAACACAAGATTTTAAAAGCAAGCCAGTCATTTAAATGAAGGTGAACTTTTTAAAAATTAATGGAGAGAGTTGATTTAAATTCATGTGAGAATTCAAACCCCTTTGATTGACATGAATTTTCAAGCAGCATTATCATGGGAATTGGTTCCATGAAGTCCATATTGATGTATGGTTTGCATCAAGAGCTATGGACAGCTGTGACTAATTTTCATTAAAGTCACCCTTTAAAATACAAACCAAATCAGTTCTTAAACATCACGAGTAGGACACAGGCTGGGGGAAGTATAGTATGTAGTGACCAAATGCTTGACAGTGTCTGAAATGTACTGGTGTATTTGAATAAGGAGAGGGTTTGAGTCACACACTGCTGTTTCACTGCAGGAGCTCCCCTGGAAGTGTCTGCTGGCACCAGAGCTTCTCACCTCTCCTCTGTCCCCCAGCATTGAGTCAGGAGGCTTGGGGAGCTGCTGCCCACTGATGATCTTCAGAATCAGCTGCTTCTTAGGACTGGCAGGAAGTGGATCAGCAGAGTAGGGGTTGAATGTGCCTGAAGGATGGCAAGAATGAGATTGTAAGGAAAAAGATACACATAATAAATATCACCCCCCAAAACACACACAGAGACAGACTAATTCAGTCAGAAATGAGAAACTATGAGTTACAATCTTTTCTAAGTGGAGAACCCCTTGGTTTTGTGATTCCAAGTCAGAGTTAGACCAAGCCCTGGATACTTGCTTCTGGGCCACTGCAGAGCTTGCTCTACTTTCCTGCAGCTGGTCATCCTAGGACCCCTTTTTCTTCTTTTAAACTCATGTTAATAAGGCAAAGACTCAAAATATACATATATATGTATGATCACAGTGAGAGATTGCACACTGGTACAAGTCTAAGAGCTACGAGTGCATGGAAATATGAAGGATTCTAGATTTGTTTGCACTTTCCTTTCTTGTGCCTTTGCTGTGAAGGACACTTTGTGAAAGGCCTGGCAGCTACAGTCATAACTAGACTGGAGCCTTACCTTTGCACATCTGCTGAGGTTTGAGGACATAGCCACAGTTGCCATTTACCCTGAATTTTGCTTCATTTAACTGCATCACACGTCCCTCAGACTGGTAGTTCAGGGCCACTGAAAGAGAGAAGTGGAGTGTCATTAATAAAGATAATATTGCTAGGCACATACACACCCAAAGGGAAGGAAGTCTGTCGTGCAGCTCCTACCTAACTGGCAGCCCACATTCCAGTAAGGAACAGGGTTGAAGTTGCTGGAGTCGATCCGGTAGGCTGAGGGATAGACCCGCGTCAGCTGCCTCTGGTTGTAAAGCATGAACTGCTCGGCCTTCTGCTGCACTGCCTGGTGGGCTCTGGTCTCACTGAAGGACAGCACGTTCCCTGTGGAGCCTGTGGGCCATGGTACAACCACGAGAGAGGTGACAAACCATCCCAGGGCACGGGGCCTGAGCCTCATTCCCTGGGTATCAATCAAGGGCAACGTGAGATTTAATCCAGTGTTCCAGAATAGCCATGGTACAACCACGAGGGAGGTGACAAACCTTCCCAGGGCACGGGGCCTGAGCCCAGACCTCATTCCCTGGGTATTAATCAAGGGCAACGTGAGATTTAATCCAGTGTTCCAGAATAGATTGTCTTGTCTTACACAAATCATGCACCCTGGGTAACTGAAGGGCACCAGCTCCCTCTTCCAGGAGGGTCTGTTGTTCTCCCCCCAAATCTGCAGACTTGAAAGGAAAGCCAAGGGAGAGCTCCAGCTAAACAGCCCAAGCCCAAGAGCTCCTGCTGGGGCCTTTCCTCCTGGAGACCCCCAGACGTGGCAGCTCTGGGGAGCCTGCAGCAAAATCCTCTGCAGGCAGGAGGGGCAGAGGAGTCACTGCCAGGGAGGGAGTGCCCTGCTGGGCTCTGGGTTTGCCCTGTGCCACCCTGACAGCAGCACTACATGCCAGCCCTGTGCCACCCTGACAGCAGCACTCAGCCCCCTCCTCTCACAGGTGACATGCCAGCCCTGTGCCACCCTGACAGCAGCACTCAGCCCCCTCCTCTCACGGGTGACAAGGGACATGCCAGCCCTGTGCCACCCTGACAGCAGCACTCAGCCCCCTCCTCTCACAGGTGACAGGGGACGTGCCAGCCCTGTGCCAGCCCCATACCATCATCCACGATGTCCTGGGCTGCCACGGAGTTGGTGTACACCACCAGGTCAGACAGGGCCCGGCACAGCTTCACTGTCTTCCTGCGGCGGGCAAGCCTGCTGGGTTACAGCAAACAAAAACAGGCACTTGAAGGATTGAAGGTGTATTTCAATGCCCCTTTCTGTTCTTTTCAACAACAAGGAAATGCAGAATTGTGAGCAGGGAACCCTGTGTAGCAAACTTCCTTGGAGAGGGTTTTGGGATGACTGCTCCTCTCTACCTCCACAGCCCATCCACACAAACAAAATTTTTCATTTAAAACATAATGAAACAGCTGCACCATGGTTGTTCTAGACAATACCAAGGAGCATTTCAGTGAGAGCAGACACATTCTCAGTGGCACTTTTTTGATTGCTTTTTTCCCCATTCTCAGATGCAATAAAGTTGCCTGGGCTGTGATGCACCTTCTTTAACCTGCACAGTTTGCTGTGTTTGCAGCAGGTGAAATAGGGCCTGGCATCTTTCCACGAGCAGTGGTGCTGCCACACTTCTCTGCAGTTAATTGCTGCTTGCAGCCTGTGACAGGTGACACAGCCAAAACACCGGGCTCACAGCAAACCCACCTGACAGCTGTCATGTGTGGCTGACACGTCACACGTGACACAGACACGGCACCTGCTCTGGGCACAGCCTCTCACACTGATGGCACAGAACAGCCCTGGCCTCACCTGAGGGGCTCCAGCTCACCTGTGGGGCTGCCCTGGCTCCTTGCCCGGAGGGTGCTGCTGGCCGTCCTCGTCGTCCGAGGCACTGTGGGCCTTGGCTGCTGCCTTTGCAGCTCTCTGTGGGGAAAGAGCCAGGCAGGGTCAGTCACTGGGCTCCCTTACTGAGCCTGGGGCTGGGCAGGAGGCTGAGCTGGGCTTTGCAGCTCCAGGGACAAAGGGGACCCCCGGGGCTGGGCAGAGTTTCCCTGCCCAGAGCACAGTGCCCCCCGCAGCAGGGATTCCAGCTGTGGCCACGAGCAGCTCTGTGTGCTGCCGGCTCTCAGAGCATTATTTCTGTGTGCTGCCAGGCCTCAGGGGATATTTCTGTGTGCTGCCAGCCCAGCCAAGCCTCAGAGGATATTTCTGCCAAGGGTCTGGCCAGCACAGGCCACTCTGTGCTCTGCACCTGCCCTGCTCCCTCCCAACACCAGAGGACAACACTGCTCCCCTGGCTCCAGGGCATGCTCCTGCTGAAATCCCAGTGGATTGTGTCCTGTTTAACAAACAGCAACACACAGCAGGGTCTAAATATACAGAGCACTCCTTCTGCCCACCTGTGCCTCCCCCAGTTTAGAAAATTAAACATATTCATTAGTGAAGGTGTGAACAGAGTCTGGGCAAAATGTTCAAACATCATCTTCCTGCTCTCTTTTGAGCCACATACAAATATTCAAGTGATTCTAAATTATTACACTATAAAGAAAATAGCTATGATAAAAAAGATTAAAACCTCAAAATCTCCTTTTTTCATAAGCACCTATGATTTAACAGTTTCCAATTTCAACATTACATCTTTTGTAATGCTAAACACAGCTTCAAATGAGAGTTATTTAATCCCCTTCCATCAAGAGGTAATTAATATAACTGAGAGCTCCTTATCCTTTTGCATCTGGCTCACTGAGCACAGATTCCTTTCCTCCCCTTGTCATACACCCTGTTGGACATAATTCAGTTTGCTGTGTTTGGTGCTGACATGCAGTTGACTATATTGGAAATCATTTGCATAGGTCTCTTTGGAGGCTGAAGGTCTGCACTGAGCATGTTCCATGCAGTTGATTTTCAGGAATTGCCAGCTTTAGTGTCTCTGTACCTCCCCAGTAGTTTTTAAAGAGTTTATTCATTTGGCACAAGAGCTGGCTGAAAATGTCATGTGTCAATACTGTTGGGTGGATAATTCTGTATCTGCAAAAAGATCAATAGTAACCAGTCTTTCCAGGCATCCCTTCAGCTGGAAAGGCATCAGGGAGCAGTTACAGGATGTCTCTGTTGCCTCAGTCTACAATACAATGACTTTTTTTTTTTTTTTTTTTAACTATATATACCCTTATTTTTTTCACCAGAGATGAAATGAATGGGCTTTCCGACCTGCTACATCCATTAGGATAACTGGCTGCAGTAATTAAATTATTGACAGACTTTCCAGCCCTCAGCAGAAGCAGCAGATTCCAGTGGCTGATGCTTGCCTGTGACATGTCATTCCCAGCATGTGTGTGGCCAGCAGCAAGCACAGGGTGCCACGGGCAGTGCCCACTCTCAGGGACCACGGGTACCTGGAGCTCTTACCCCACCCTGAGGGGGAAACTGAGCCAAAGGTGCTGAAGGAAACACGAGCACTTTAACTGATGCCAGCTTGGAATTGAAGTGTGAATGGGAGTCCTGGTACTGTCTGCTTAGGGAATTTTTGATGGCTCCTAGCTGGCTTCAGGGCAGAGGGACTGGTGACTGATTAAGTTCTTTGAAATGTCTCTTAATGATAAAAAACTGCTCAGATTCTCAGTCCCAAAGCTCCTCACCACGGAGAGCACAGCCCAGGAGCAGCAGTCTGGCGGGCTGGGGGCACAGGGACTGACTGGGCTGGGGTCCTGCCTCCCTGCTCAGCTCTCACTGCCTCCTGCAGGAAGGGAGCTGGCAGCTGCAGCAGCTCAGGCTCAGCTGTAAACCTGAGCTCAGGGCGTGTGGGAGTAGGGGATGCAGATGACAGGAGCGCATTTGTCAGGACATGGGAACGGGAGGAAACGTGGGCACTGTCCCTTGTGGGGGCTGCTCTGTGCCCAGCTGGGAAATGAGAGCCCTCAGCTCCTGCCTGGGCCAGTGGAAACACCCCTGAGGAGCAGCAGAGCAGGCAGTCCGGCCCAGCAGCTGCACAAACATAACCAGGACATGAAAACCAGGAGGAGATCAGGCAGAACACATCTGCACAGAGCAGGAGCACAGAGCCAGCACTCAGCCACAGCAGCCCCTGGGAGAAGGGACAGTCCCAGCACGGCCCTGCCCAGGGTGGGACACAGCAAAACTGGGCCCAGACTGAGCCAGGCGCTGTCAGCTCTCTGGAAAACAAGATATGCTGAGATATTTGTCTCTGCAGCTCTTCTGCTGCAGCAAATTTGATCAGAAAATCAGCAATTCCACAGCATGAGTAAAGGTGATCTTTTAGTCACGTGAGAAGTTTTTGTTCATCTTAAAGGTTCTCAATCTTCTGAACAGATTAAGACACCAAGTGTAATCACACAGGCTCCCTCCTCACTGCCCCCATGCCCACCACGCTTGTCTGGAGCAGTAAAACATTGCCAGGGTCTCTGGAATGCTGCCAGTCCTAGAACAGCAACTCAGCTCTCATTTATTTCACTCACCTTGTGTTTACCGAAGTTCCCCATTAACGATCGACCATGAGACTTTTTTCCACCTTCTTTTGTGTCCAAGTTCTGTGCAGAAAAAGTGCAAAAAAAAGCATAACTAAATACCTTCAGAAATGTCTTTAAAGAGTCTGCTACAGTCTCCAAAAGGCAGCATTTCAACCTCATACAAGTAATTGTATGTCATCCTGGCTCAGTATTAGGAAAGTAAAATTATTGCAAATGAGACAAAGTGAGTTAAAGTCTGATCTGTGAACAAATTGAAATCCAAAATCTCATAACAGGACTTTTCTAATTTCTTTGTACGCTTCATAGTTTAGAATCATCTAACTGTAAAGAAAAATACCAACATTAGCACTCAAGACAACAACAAACCATGTAGAAAAAGCAGTCTAGCAAAACCAGGCAAATAACAACAAACCAAGACATCAGAGTGTTCTTGAAAGCAGCCACAAAGGGAAAAGGGAGAGGAAAAAGAATCTCTTAGCAGATAAATGTGGACTTCTCACAGGCAGCCTGCAGGCTGAGTTCCACATTCCCAGCCATGCCCCCAGACATCAGCTGGATAACTCCTGGCAGCATCTCACTTCTTCTGTCAGGAACACACAGCCCTTCATCTTCTGAAGAGCAAAACAAAACTGAAGAATATTCCCCCAGCATTTCAGCTGGGCGAGTGTTTCTGTGAACTCCAGCTATTCCCTGTTCAGGGCTGAGCTGGAGTCACTTTGGGCTTTCATGACCATGAGGGCACGGGGGGCCCAGCAAAATCAACAACCTGTGTTCAGAGATCTGCTCAGAGCTCAGGCTGGAAGTCTCTATAACATGTAGAAAGAATCTTTAGCAGATTTTTACTTCTTTTAATAGCAATTATTTGGGAAAAATTGAAGGCAGACCAGTAATGAAAGAAAAATAAATGACCAGTAAAAAAACCAGGAAAATATCCCAACTGCTCCCTTTCTGGCCCATCAGTTACACTGCAACTCCCAGAAAAGAGCTCTGTGACACTGGTTCCAGAGCAGGCACATCTCCACAGAAAATTCACCCTGTAATTAATGTCCCTGGAGTTTGCATCCAGTTCCTCAGTTCCTGGCTCTCTCATCTGCAGCACATTGCACTGTGCAGTCCTCACAGGGGCTGTGAAGGGAGAGCCCACGTACCTGCTTCAGGTTCACACTGAAACTCTGGTGAGTTGCCTTCAGCAGGGCTCTCACAGTGAAGCTGTCAGGATCCTCTTTGTCCCTGATTTGGGATTCTTTTAGCAGAGACTCCAGTTTTGTTCTTATGAAAGATTCCACCTGGTGCTGAGTTGCACCATTGCTCTGAAAGACACCAGGAAACCCAGTTCAAGTGGGAGTTTGTGTCCATCCCATTACACACTGAGGTCACACAGTGCTCCCATTTCCTTCCCTCTGCAAGAAAAGACTCCTTGCACAACCCTGCCTGATTCTGCCCTTTCTACCTGTGGCTTCACTCCCATTTCCTTCTCCTTTTCCCCTGGGTCCTCCCAGCTCAGCTCACAGTCCCCCTGCAGACCCCCAGGACCTGGCCATGGGCTCTCTCTGCCTCACAGCTGTCACAACCCCCCCTTCTCTTTCAGAAGAGCATGAATTCCCAGCTAATGCACTTACAGACACCCTAAGCATTAGAGTCCTGCTCCAAACAGTGAAAAAAGGCAGTGTTTTCTGTCAACAGTCATCCAGACTGTACAGACTCAAACCAGCCTCTTACATAAGGCACTTATAAAGTAAAAATGAATCCTATGGAGCAGCATGAGCCTGACACAGGAATTAAAAACTTAGGAATGAAAAACTCTGCTAACAACTGTAAGTAGGACATGGAGTGTGCATGTAAGAAATGCAGAGCTGTCACACTCTGGGAACTGACTGTGTGCACATACAAAGCAGGGCTTTAACTTGCAGTCGTCCTCAATTTCATCAGCACTGTCCTCTTCTGAAACCTCTCCTTCCTCAGCATCTGCTCCAAGGCTGCAGGGCAACTTCTTACCCTAAAATTAGGAAAAAACACCCCCAATAAATGTGGTCAGTGTTAGTTAGTGCACCCAATCTGCTCCTTTTGCTTTACCATCTGCTCCTAAATAAATCACCTACTAAATTGCTGTGATATTGCTCCTGTGCACAGAAATGTTCTCAGCATACCTGCTTCATCAGTGGGAGATAGGAATGACACTCAAGATTTCTACAGAAATGCAGAGGATTGATTTTTACGCTGCATTTTGAAAATAATAATAATGCTGCTGCTAATGAATGGGTCAAGTTCACTTCATGCTGGTACCTTTACACTGGCTTAAATCCCTGAGTGTTACTAGAATGACTCCTTATATACACTTACAGGATGAAAATTATGCTGTTATTTGAAATTGTTTGGCTAGTGAATCAATACTGCCTTTCAAAGGAAAATGTATAAAAAGAGCAAAAACAATAGCAAAAAGATGAGAAGCTGGCTTACTTCTCAACAAGGTACTGATTCCTGAATCTGATTTTATCTTTTCCAACAGAGCTGCTTAAATTGAGCAGGGGATGGGAGACAGGGCTTTGTGCAGGTATCCTGTGATGCTTCAGATAGAATTTCTCATTCTGAAAGCAGCTCAGCTCCACAGCAGTCTGCACCCACAGGGCTCCAGCAGTGAGAGCTGGAGGATCACACTGAAATGACAGGCTCACACGTGCTGAAAAGGCAGCTCAGAGTTCAGGTAAGAGCCAGAGAACTCACCCTCTCCTGCCTTTAGTGCAGTGCCTTTAGTGCAGGGATTTCTCACAGGAGTGATGTTCCACATGATTTCCTGTGGATCCCTCAAACACCAGCCCCACGTGTTTGCACAGCTCATTAACCAGCAGCCCCCCCAGAAAACTGATGCAGTGAAATGCAAAATCACGGCTGAGCACTCAAAGGGCTCCTAATTTAGGGTCAGCTCTGTACTGTGCACTGCAGCACGTTCAAACTAACATCAGACAAACTGTGAATCCCTGCAGACAGACTGACACCAAGGACAGGGGGAAAGCCAGAGTACCCTGAGAGCTCACACACAAGTAATTGCCCCGTGTCCAAGTAAATTAGACAATCTAATAGGGCAGAACTCTTTTAATCATCCTCCCAAAGGTCTGCCTTGTGCTTCTTCCCTGCTCTATCCATTCTGGCTTTTGGAATTCCTTTCAGAGCAAATCTTTTGGAGTGAGAGGCTCACTCAATGAATCCTGCACAGAGCTCTGGGGCCTCTTCCAGCTCCTCCTGAGCTGCTCTTCTCCCATAAACACAGCAGATGAACCATGAGCAGAGTTCCATCCCATGAACTACAGCTCTGAGCTGGGTGAGGGAAGGGCAGGAAAGCTTCACTTTTCTATCACTCCAAAGTACTTTGTCCAAGGAAGGACTGTCAGATAATGTTTGGATGCTAAAGGGATATGAACTGGTCCTCCAAAGAAAACCCACAATAAATATCACAAGCTGACCTCTGTTGCATTCTGAACATGCCCAGCAGCAAGTTACCTTCACTAGGATTTTCCCTTTTAAATCCTGAGGGCTGGGAAGCTGCCTGGGATCTCCAGTGCTCACAGATGACAAGTCCAGTTTGTCACCAAATATCTCCTTCAGGTACTGGGCAATCTTCTTTTGCTGTTGAATACTGCAGTGGTTTTCAATGGACAGGATCACTGGAAACCTGGAAACAAAGCCCCAGACACTCTCACAGCTGTGTGTGAAGAGACCCTGCACTCTTACCACCCACGTGGGAATGAACAGCTGAGCTCTTCCACAGATTTGCCCCCCTGTTTTCTAAACTCTTGGCAGCCCCCGGGTTCTAAAACAAGGAACCCCACATTAACCCCAACCAAATAATGAAAACCACCTCCTTTAGTTTTGAAAGTAACACCTTGTACTACTCATCAATAAATAACACCGAACTTCTGGGCTTGGTTGGGTTTTTTTCCCACAAATCCATTGTGGGTGCTTTTTATTTAAATAAATAAAAGGCAGTATTTTCCTTTTATACTCTTTAAAGTACTCAAAATTCTCGACACCCACTCATGATCTGAGACTACTCTGTGTGTGTGTGTGTGTGTGTGTGTATGGGTGAAGTCCACAGTTTTCATAATAAACTGTTATAAAGCACCATGGCAAATGAAACAGATTCAGAACACTGCCCCACACCTCAGTATTTCCTCAAACTACACATGACAGCTTTTCAATTTTTCTGCTGAAATAAAGTATTTTCAGTAGGTAGAGAAGATCACAGTATCGATTTTTCAGGAGAATTTCCCTGTGGATGTGAGTGAGAAGTTCTACTGAAAGATAATCAGCAGTGTCAGACTGTCCAAAGCCTTACTGAGTTCAAGAGCACAAAAAGGAGCAACTTAGGCAGAACTCTCTCCCTCAATTGATGGGAAGAGCTTGTGCAGCTGAACAATAAACACAACACAGGCAATAAACAGGGGAACAGAATCCACCCTGATGTGTTTAAAGGAATATTTGCACTTCCTGGGCTTGATGGTTGTTTGCAGTGTGGGATTAACTGCAGAAAACAGGTGTACCTTCAAACCTGGCTCCACACTTACTCGTTTTTGACGAAGGCGTATTTATTGATGGTTTCTGCCACGTCCCGGAAGAGGATTTTGGAAGTCAGGGTGTAGCCATGGTGCACCACTGGCTCCCCATCTGGGCCATCCCAGCAATCCACTGTTAAGACCAGAAGAGCCCCACATTAAGAGGTGCCCCCAGTGTGATCCATTGCAGCCCCTGCTGGCGGCAGAGCTCACCTGCTCAGCCAGGCAGGGCCAGCAAGGCTCAGTCACCTCTTGGCACCTCTCATTCCATCTCCCCCGCCCTGCCAGCTGAGCTCAGACTAACAGGACAGTCTTTCCCGAGGTCAGATGAGAATTCTGCATCCTGGAACTGGTTTTTCTCTTGTATTAATTTGAGGCTTTTTCCTCATATATAAAACTACAAAGGTGTAATAGGTCAAATAATGTTTACAGCTACCTTGGGAATGCAGTTTTTACTTCTGAAGACAAACTATTTTAAAAGAATTTATTTTTTCCCACTCCCAATTTAACTTGCAGTTTTATAACTCACTGTATGAAGAGTAACATGAAATCCAGCACATGCAGAATAGACCAGCATAATAATGCTTTTCCTAATGAATGGCTGTACCCTGAATTTGCACCAAACTTGTCACTGCTGCTGCCCCTACAGGCAGTTGAACTTCCCAAGGAGAAAGCTGCAGAGCTATTCCCTGGGCTCTGAAGTAGCTGCAATAGCTTTGAGGTCAAGGAAAATAACACTGCTGAGTTTTCTTGGGGGCTGTTCTGCAGAAGGCAATCACCAAATTTTCTCAGGTTCATTTTCTCTAATTAATTTTTAAATAGAGATTAACAATATTTTTTTTTCCAGATGACCTTTTATAACGCTAGTCATAAAAAATTAATATTGAGTCTAACTTTGCCAAAAGACTTTATTTATTTCTGAAAAAGAAAAATACTAATACTAATATAAAACCACTAATGTCTTGTTATTATTTAAATCAGGCAGAGCTTAAACAAGAATCCAGTGTGATCTCCACGTTCCCCCATGGCTGGGGCTCAGAGCTGGATGATCTTTAGAACCCCTTCCAGCCATCCTGTGATCCTCTGGTGCCTGCTTGCCCAAGGTGACCATTCCCAACAGAAAAATCCAGTTTGGGGCGCTCCGAAAGCGCTGCAGTGCCTGAGGCAGCCCAGCATCGCTGCTGGGAGCGCGGCCCTGAGCCTGTGACCGGTGCAGCCCCCATGCAGCCCCGTGCAGCCCCCGTGCAGCCCCCATGCAGCCCCCTGCAGCCCCTGTGCAGCTCTGTGCAGCCCTGTGCAGCCCCGTGCAGCCCTGTGCAGCCCCCTGCAGCCCCCTGCAGCCCCCGTGCAGCCCCGTGCAGCTCTGTGCAGCCCCCTGCAGCCCTGTGCAGCCCCGTGCAGCCCCCATGCAGCCCCCTGCAGCCCCTGTGCAGCTCTGTGCAGCCCTGTGCAGCCCCGTGCAGCCCTGTGCAGCCCCCTGCAGCCCCGTGCAGCCCCGTGCAGCCCCGTGCAGCTCACCTTCGACGCAGCGGCAGCCGGCCTGCAGCACGCGCGCGTACATCTCGGCCCGCGACTGGGACAGCAGCTGGTCCCCGCTCAGGTAGGTGTTGTGGGACGAGGCGATGAAGTAGTGGCACAGGGGCTGCTCCATGTCCTGGTGCACCTCGCGGTGCAGGGGGTTGGACACCTCGCACGCCGGGCTGCGCATGAAGCTGGTGAAGCCTGCGGGCACAGGGACACGTCGGGCAGGGCAGGGAGAATGCTGTGCACCCTGCGCCCTGCCAGGGCTGGGTCTGGCACTGCCTGGGGACCCCAGGGCACAGGGACACGTCGGGCAGGGCAGGGAGAGTGCTGTGCCCCCTGCGCCCTGCCAGGGCTGGGTCTGGCACTGCCTGGGGACCCCAGGGCACAGCTGGGGGTCAGGCAGGGCAGGGAGAGCGCTCTGCACCTTGTCAGGGCTGGGTCTGGCACTGCCTGGGCACTCCAGGGCACAGGGACACGTCGGGCAGGGCAGGGAGAACACTCTGCACCCTGCCAGGGCTGGGTCTGGCACTGCCCTGGGCACTGCAGGGCACAGTGCGGGCCATGGGCAGGGAGAGCACTCTGCACCCTGCCAGGGCTGGGTCTGGCACTGCCCTGGGCACTCCAGGGCACAGTGCAGGCCACCCTGGCTCAGCAGTAAACGCCTGTTTGTAACAGAGCTCCTTGGTGGCACTCCTGTGCTGTGAATGGCAGTGCCCTGAGCATGGATGGGGGCACTCAAGGCAGCAGCCACCCCGCCGTGGACCAGCAGCCAAGTCACTGACCTGTCATCTTCCCAATTTTCTTTTCCCTGCAAGTTTATTCAAGAAGATGGTACTTCATTTATAACCCTCTAAATGAGAGCAGCACTGAACAGGGAAAGTTTTAAAAATACCTCCTTTAAGAATGAAACATTCAAAGTATTTGCAAAGGATGGTGCAAACAATACCAGCCCTGAAAGCAGCTCAGAGATAAAAGCAGCTGCAGCAGCAGGTTAAGAGGAGCAGAAATGCTTGCAGAAATATTGTTTAAGTGTCACAGCTTGTTTGTTTTACTTTCTTTATTTCAGTTTGAGTGCAGCGCCCTGGGTCACATCAGAAGCTTGTTGAAGGGAGGCCATACCCAGGATTTAAATACCATGTGGAGGAAAATTCCTACTTCCCCCCTCCCCAAATCACCATGTACATTGTGCTGCTGCACTGAAGCTTCCTTCTGGGCAAAGGAACACAACATGGCTTTTAATCTACTTCATCTCAGCTCTGAGGCTGATCTGACACTAAACTGGATTCTGAATAAACATACAATTTACAAGTGCTTTCACAAGCAATGGGAATCAGGTATTAAAACCCAATGAAAATGCAACTATGTGTACTTTATTTCACAGAAGCAGAAAAGAATGGATTGTGCAGGATCCCAGATCCCCAGAGCCAAGGCAGAATGAACACTTGGCTTTCATTACCTCACTGGGAGCAGGCTGTAGATAAACTGCGTGGTACAGGACAGTTTTGTAAGAGTGAGCAATAAATCCCCACAGCCTCAGGCAGCCACAGCCCCACTCCTGAGCATGGCTGTGATGGATGGCTGAGAGCTGCTGCCTCACCACACCCACTCACATCTCCCCCCTGACTCACAAAACGCACCCACTCTCCTGGCTGCTGGTCCAGGGGACAGCAAAAGCCTCACCAAGCACCATCAAAGCACTTCCACTGCAGCATAGCAAGAGGAAACTCACTCTGAAACCAAAACTTTTACCTTCAATCCCAAGAACATTCTGCTTCTTGTTTTCTTCTGACACTTCAAACTTCTGTATGATGTCCAGACAATATTCTGGGGTCACATTATTCATCTGCACAAAAACAACAGCAGAGGTACACTCATTTTAAACATCACCAGCATGTGAAAATCTACTTTACTTGGAGGAGACAAACAGGAGTGAGAGGAAGGCATCAATTAAAACCTGTCATTTTAGTCTCAAGATTAAAATTAGCTGTTTAGCAGCCTTAAAAGTTGTACTGGCCAATACTGCTGAAATGAGAACTATGACATTATATTCTTTAATATAATCTTCTTAGACATGCAAAAAGATTTGGCAGGCTTGGATTTCATTTTCATGTGTTTTCCACTCCTATGATTTCATTACTTCCAAGGGAGTTCACTGTAATACACAGGCTAGGAGAGAAATAATTAAATTCTGAAATGAAAAACAGCAGCTTTTCTGAAACAAATAGGAATTTTGTCAACAGCTTCAGCTAGCCCACAGCTGAGGTTCTAACTGATTTGTGGGGCACTTACAAGTAGACACTTATATTTCCTTCAGAACTAAAGGGAAGGAGTAGCTCCCATCACTCATCTAATCTTTCCTCACTGCCTTGAGTGGTAGAATGAGGACTGGGTGGATTTCATTTCTCCACTACCAACATCACAGGAAGAAAATACTGGCTCTCAAACCTCTGGCACCTTTCTTGTGCCTTCATCCTGTTCACTGTTTGTACTGTCCCAGCTAAGCCAACCATCCTGAGATGCTGCAGGAATTACACAGGATAATAAAAAAGAACATATCAGTAGAAAAAATAACTGATTATCCTTGCTTAGGTTGGTGTTTGATTGCAAACACTGCTCAGAGCAGGCCCTGTTCTGGTACAAGCTGGCTCAAATTAACTTTTCCATTATCCCCCATGGCTCCTTGCTGGCCCAGTGTGGGGCTCTCATGTGCTTGAGGAATGGAAATGTCTAATCTAGTCCAAGGCTGCATCTGCTGGGGAAAAGTCAACACATTTGTGCTTTTTAATTGTAGCTTGAGCAATGATGACTTTGGCCATTCATTTTTTGTTACACTTCAGAGTACTCCACTATAAATAATATGGGTTGTTCTCCTAAACAGGCAGTTCTCCTAAAAAAGAAGCCAGTTTAGCAGGCTAATAAAAGCCCCGACCCGCTTTTGTTCTGTCCTCAGGCTGCAGAGCATTTCATATCTTGCCAAATGAGGAGCAGATGGAGCAGAACAGACTGTCCACAGATTTCCAAGCATCCAGACAACAGCAAAACCAAAATGCTGTTTGGGTGAGGGCACTGGGGGGCTGCCTCCTGGCTGGGAGCACGATCAGCTTTTGGGGCAATGCTGCCCTGCCCCGGGGCGCTGTGGCACTGGGAACATTTGGGGGAATCTCCCTGACCTCCCAGTTCTGGGCACTGGGAAGGGGCACAGGGCTGCAGGGTGTCTCCAGCCTGCCCAGCCAGGAGGTTCACCTGCAGGAGCCCCAGGTCTGCAGTGCTGAGCAGAGCGGTTCCCCAGACAGCTCTGCCCCCGCCGTGCTCTCAGGAGGGCACACAGGGCACTGAGAGGATGCAGAAAGCCAGACTGACAGTCAGCTCCAGGTTTCTGCTGCGTCAGCAGGTCCATAATGCCCCCCCAAAGGCAGCCCCCCACCTCTGCCACGTGTTCCTCTTCCCGCTCCAGGTCCCTGAGCACCCTCTCACACCGCTGTCCTGGGCACTTCAAAAACCATCCAAAGCAGCTCACACTCTTTCTAGAAACATTTCAAAAAACCTTCAGAACTCTCTTCTGTCACATCTGTGCATTGCCCTCTGCCCCAGGTTAGTATTTTCCATAAAATCCTTTCCCTACCCTTGAATGTAAGTGCATGGCCAGAGACATGGGTGCAGATATTGCCCTACCTTCTGTTCCACCCTCAGGAACTGGGCCAGCTCCTCAGCAGTGAGATGATCCTTCTTGTCACTGTAGCTTAGGAGCAGCAGGTAGAGATCTCGACGCAAGGACATCATCTTGTAAAACACTGAGAATTCTTCAAAGTTCAGGGTTCCTTGGTTCTCATCAGTGTCTGCCTCCTAAGAGGGAATGACACTCAGGTAAACATGCTCAGCACAGGAGAAATCAGGGAATAAAACAGAGCAGGACTTGTGTACACCACAGAAATGTAGTAAATTCCAGTCTGCAAGACTGTTCAGACACAAATCCTAATAGGCTAAAATAACTGCAAAATTGTACCATCATCTCTGAGGTTTTTGGTGAAAACAGTTACTAAACTAAAGCCACAGATTCCCTATAAAACTCTAATTTCCTTCTTTAATTTCATGTTTATTTCCCCAAGAAAGAGGCTCACCCTGGGCTTTATTCTGATCTCTTGCCCTCCTGTATGCCCTGCAGTTATCCTGGATTAAAACACAGCAAGAGTCATAAGAATATCACCAAAGGCTTCCCCAACAACAGTCTGAAAACATTCAGGACAGTATCAGAGCCTTAAATGCACATTATTTAATCTGCAGCACTCTCAGCCCCAGCAGCACTCTGGGGACAACTGTGCAGCAGCACTGAGACCTCACCAAAACACACACCCAGCATCTCCAGGCTTGATTTGCTCTTTCTCCTCAGAGGTAGGAAGAGAAGAAAACAGTATTTAGCACACACTAATACAAGCTTTTTCCTGTGAACATCTGCCTAAGAGGATTGCTTTGGATTTTCAAAACAAAGAATATATTCTGGAGAACGGCTGGCAGGCACTGTGTGGGTCTCCATGCAAAAGGAGCTGTGAACTCCTGTCACAGCAAGTCAGCTGAGAGGAAAGGGATTCCCAGCTAAATGCTGTTGAATGGGGGTTTTAATCATTTTAGATCAATTACCTACCTTAAATGACATTTATAATCTGTGGGAATGAGTAAAACACAAATTAATCTCTGCAACACCACCCCACCAGTTCAGGTCTTTGGGAGTAACTCCAGACTCCAAAGATGTATCTCTTATGGGGATTTTATGCCACAGAAGATTCTTCAACTTTCCCATGTTTTACAGCAAACCAGCTTTGAGCTGGTACTGGTTTAGAAAAGTGAAGATGACTTTTTTTGCTCTCCATTATGTCCTTGGCTTATCTTTGCTTTCCTTTCCTGCAGTAAACACAAGGACTAGTGGAAAATGGGAGCTGTTTTCAGACAACAGAAGTAAAAAACTGATTCTAAGTCAATCAAATCTGAATGGCTAAATATAAGGAAGTTGTTAAAGAAAACCTAATTACTTGCATAAAGCCAGTTTCCATTAAACAATTTTCCATAAGGGATATAAAAAATATTTTAGTGGCAACAGAATAGCAAATTGTCCATCAATGCCAGCATTGAACAGTTCAGTTCACAGAGCTGAAACCAGCAATGCAGTAGAAAGAGTAACACTGGTAACTTTTCAGTGTGCTTCATGTCCTTTAGACAACATTCTGATGCCTCTGTCTACAAAAAGGTAAGGCTTTGAAAATGCCTTCAGGTGCTGCGTTTTTGGTCCCCAGCTGCAGAGCCTGCTCTGGATGTGCCCAGAGGTGGATCTGAGTGTCCCCCTGGTGCCCAGGCTGCAGAGCCTGCTCTGGATGTGCCCAGAGGTGGATCTGAGTGTCCCCCTGGTGCCCCACACTGCAGAGCCTGCTCTGGATGGGCCCAGCAGAGGATCTGAGTGTCCCCCTGGTGCCCCACACTGCAGAGCCTGCTCTGGATGTGCCCAGAGGTGGATCTGAGTGTCCCCCTGGTGCCCAGGCTGCAGAGCCTGCTCTGGATGTTCCTAGCAGAGGATCTGAGTGTCCCCCTGGTGCCCAGGCTGCAGAGCCTTCTCTGGATGTGCCCAGAAGTGGACCTGAGTGTCCCCCTGGTGCCCGGGCACAGACCTGGAACATCTGCCGGACCTTCCTGCGGGGCAGGCTGACGTTCAGCTTGTGCATCAGCTGGTGGATCTCCTCGATGTTCAGCAGCCCGTCCCCGTTCTTGTCAGCCTCCTCGAAGGTCTGCTTCACCCAGCTGCCAGCGTGTCAAGGACAGGCACACACAGCATCTCCCCACGGACAAGGGAGCCAGGGCAGCTCAGGAAAGAACCTTTTTGTCCCTGCCCTTACTGCAGCTCAGCAGTGCTTAAAACCAGAACTGGTTTGTGGCAATTACTCACAGCTCAGTTCACAACTCCAGCCCCTCTGCACTCCCATCTCTGATGCTGGTTCCTCCTCTGAGAATGTGCTCCAAAGTTTTCAAATATTGCTGGGCTTACTCCGGGATCTTCTTCCACGTATCCCTTCATTCTACCTGAACTTCACTCACTTCCCAACATCACCTTTCACCCCCTCCTTGCACAAATATCCCTCAGCACCTCCTGCTAAGTTCTTGCAGTAGCTGGGGGTGGGACAGGGCCATTCTGTGTGCAGTCTCCCAGCTGCCACGCTGGATAAAGCAAACAGGACTTGCAGTGATGTTTCACCAGGAGAGAAGGTACAGCAGACAGGAGCAGCTCAGAAAAGCTATGGTTAAATATAGCAAGCTGAGGACAGGTGCAACAGAGCATGCAATACAACTCCAGTGGACCTGTGCCTGCTGTGAATCAGAATCAAACACGGGAGATGTAAATTAAAAATACCTGAAATATGTACATTCTCCAGGAGTACCACTGGAGATTTCCATGAGGCAGAAGAACAGACAGGTTACAGTTTTAATTAAGAGGGCCTTGGGGTTTGGTTTCTGGGGGAAGAGTGTTCTTTGTGTGTAACATTTTAGTCATCACTGTTGTGAAAAAAAACTATTGGGGAAAAAAAGGCACATGAAGAAAATATTCAGAGAACATGAGGTTCACTTTGGCTACTGGGCTACAACAAACATTTAAGGAGCTTTAAGGATTTGTGCTCCTGACAAACAATGGAGGCTGGAAAGGACACAGGCATCTGACTTACACAAAAGCAACAGAGATGGCCAGGACTTACTGAGATATTGAGATAACTAGAAATAGCTGGTTCTCCCCTTCCAAAAGGAATTCATTAACAAATGCAAGCCTATCCCCTAACTCCCAAGCAGTTTGATCCAGTCCCCAAGGCACAGCCCATGGTTTATCACACGCGTAAGTGTCCATGTCAAACCCATTGCTCAGGTTTCCACTGCAATCAGTGGAAGGGTTTTGGTCACTCCAGAGGAGGAGAAAGGCCACGCTGTGCTGAAGTGACTGGAAACCAAGGCAGGACTAGGAACCAGGAGGAAGGCCTGGCCCCTCAAAGGATACTGGTCGTGCGTTCTCTGGCGCTTGGCGAGCGAGTCCTCGTCGCTGATCCCGGCCAGCAGGTACTTGAGCCCCGTGATCCAGGTGCGAGCCTCCTCGGGGTTGGACGTGATCAGGTCCAGGGTCTCCAGGTGGTTGCCATGGTAAATAGTGAAGCAGCAGCTGGGGTCGAAGCTGCCCTCGGCGTGGCGGTGGAAGATCTCCGACTGCCGGCCCTCGCTGACTTTGTAAATGGAGTCGATGACAACTGGGGGGAAAGGGAAACCAAAGGCCACGCTGGGACAGCCAGCCAGCCTCTTCCTGCTTCTCCCAGTTCTGAGTTATTCAGGCTCAGAGGCATTAAACTTTATTAATGTCACATCTTCACACCCCAAAGCCCTGTCGGACCGAAGGTTTCCCTGCCATGGCTGTGCCCCGTGCCGGCTGCCCCGGAGGCTCCGCGCACTGCCCGCAACATCGCGGGGCTGAGGCTACAGGACACAGAAACCAAGTGTCTCCCATCAGCCCACGAGCCCCTGTGTAGCTCTGTAAGTCACATTCTAATACTGAACAGCCCCAGAAATGAGAAGAAATACGAGGAGTTTACTTTTTGCCTTCTCGCTCTTCCGGGAGGGTCTCCATCGGATGCAGGTCCTGTGCTCGTCCAGGTAGAAGAGCCGGACCAGCCCCTTGGTTCCACTCTTCAGCTTCACCATCTGCGTCCCAGACTGCATCACACTCATGCATCTTTCAACTGTGAGGCAGAGCAGAATAAATTCGGCTGAACAGCCACCTCACCCACTAATGACATGACTGACGGGCTGCCCAACATCTGCCAGGCACACGCCAGTTCTGACCTGAACCTCCAATGACAGAAAGTGGGCAGTGCCAGGAGCCTGTTCCTTCTTCACTGCCACCTTCTCCACACAGGAAAATGGAACAGCTCCTCTGTCTGAACACCCTCACGACAAAGGAGGCAAAGAAAACTTTCATCTATGCTGAAGGAAAACATTTTATAGTTGTTTCATGCTCATCTTATTTACATTTTTTCTATTACTGCACACAGTGCTGTAATTTTAAACCCCAGCACTCCACGTACTTGGACTGGTGAGATCCTCATTCAAACCCCGCAGCCCTTTGGGCTCAGCAGCCCTGGAGTTTGTCCCTCTTGCTGTGACACTGGCAGAGCTGCTCACAGAATGACACAGACACATTCACACCCTCTCCTTGCTGCCACCGACCTTCCAACACACACTGGGATGATTTCCTTTTATCCACCCATCCCATCCGAATGATAAGGCTTTTTTCCTCCTTGTGTTTTGACTAAAATAATCCCATTTCTTCCATTTCATCTCACATCCTCCCTCCTGCAGCCTTCCAAACACAAGGATCAAGATAACATTTCCTCTTGATCTCAGTATATATCCATGCTCTTAAATTACCTTCTGGTTTTATCCACTCACAGCCTCTCCTCACTTGGTATCACTCCAAATTCATCTCCCTGGGTGATTTGTTTACACTCTGGCTGGCTCCCAAATAAACTCTCTGGGTCTGTCTTTATTTCTTATCACCCCTCCTCTCTCCAGCACTTCTCTCTCCAGTGCTCCTCAGTGTCAAAGCAAAGACTAACCCACACTCCCACTCCTCTGCCAGAGCTGGGATTTATTTATTCTCCCAACAGCTCTGACACACTCACAGGCAGTCAGAGCAGCAGCTAAACATTGGGCAAACCAGGGCTGAACAGCCCTTGGCACTGGAGTACCCTCCCCTGGCTCCCTCACTCACCAGAGCTGGCAAGGCAAACCCCACAGGGAATAAACCCCATCAGAAGGAGTCTTTTTCCTGAGTTCTCTTTCTTGGAGGAAGGAGGGGACTGAGGTTGAGCTGAACAGAACCAAACTCTTCTGAAAGCCTCACGTGAGTGCAATAAATGTGTCCTTCATTATATCCATAAATAATGGCACCCCCTGGATCAGCACACTCTGAATGAAGGTGAGTTTGGAAGGGCTTTGAGATAAACCACAAATGTGACATAAATGAAGCCAGAAGGAGATGTTAGACCACATCCACATGTTGGCTGGGGCAGCATTAACTTGGATCTATTCGAAGATGCACAAAGTACCAGGAAGACAAACATTTACACCACAAGGGATGGAAAACTCAGAACCTGAGAGAAGAAAGATGAACTGAAGCAAAAAGAGTCCTTAAAACTCCCTGTGTACATCCATACAGGAGTGCCTTTTCTTGGCAGACCCAGCCTTTCCCTGCAGAACCGAGTTTAGATCAGGTTTGCCTTGGATTCCTACCAAGACAAACAGGACTTGTCCCAGCACAGCAGTGAGGTTCTCCCTGTGAGTGTGGGGACACAAACCTGCCCTGCTCCATCAGCCTGGCACACACACACCACAAGCACTTTTGATTTCACCAATAGAGAGATCACTTCCAGCAGGGCTTTAGCTCAGTAAGAGGTTTAGCAACAAGCTACTCAACACAGAAAATCTGCTTCTTTGCACCTAAGGCTAGCAGTGACTGGTGAAAGTCTTACAAAAAGAACTAATTCTCAAGTAAGTCTCTCTATTAGCACCAGCTCAGTAGTCAGAGAAAAAATCCGAGCCCGGTTTCACTAAGATGCCATTGAGGACAGCCAGCAAAAGGCAGAAGGGAGAAGAACACATTTATGCAACACAAGAAAAGCAGAGAATGGGCCACAGTCAGGTAACTGCAGCCAACAAAACTGAGGGAAAACAAAAACCACAAAAGGAAATCCAGTTCCTTCTTCACCATTTCAATTGCTTAAACATTTCTGCATCACGTTATGGGTGCAGTCACATTCATGCTTCAGGCACACTTCAGGTACAGGGAATAGATTTTAAAACACTTTCTTTCACAAAGTGGAAGAAACCCAGTTCCTGTCCAATATCTCAGCCCCCACCTCCCAAACCCCACCTGCAGTAGGTCCAGTGCCCCAGGGAGCACCATCTTTGCTGCTTGCCTTTCCCAATTCCAAGGAAGTACCGTGAGGATTCAAACATTTAAAGAATAGTAAACGTGTAAGAGAGTGCATGGCATCATTCCTGCTGTGTAGGTGTTAATAACAAAGGCTCCACGTTCAAGAAGGGACTGGGGTAATGGAAATGCCACAGCAATCACGAGCCCACTGGATCTCAGCTCTGCAAACCATTTACAAAACAGCCCATCCTCCCCTTCAGGCTATTTATAAAATATAACACGCAAATAAAAAAGGTCTTTTTCAAATCTATTCTCAGTATGCTAATGCCGGTCCCTTGCCAGACACCACACATTAGCATCTGAATCAGGGAAGGTATTGAGCAGTGCAGGGCAGAATAAAGCTCCAGAAGAGCAGTTCAGGAAGGATTTCACTAAGGAATAGGGAAGCTGGTTCCAGAAAAACATCTAATCCTGTAGATAGACCAGGAATACAGAGTAAATGAAGCAGCTCCTCAATGCAGACGTAGATTAAAATTTGAGAAGCGAGACATGATCCCCATTAAAAGATATTCTTCTAACACAAGGTCTAGCTGTGCATTTTTTGCTCAAAGTCTGAAAATGAATTAAGTTAAACTAGAACACAATGCAGTTCATGCTACAAGATCACAGAAAATTAATCTGAAAGTTTAAATAAAAAATTATGCTTATGCAATGTATAAGGAAGGTATCCCTGCCCATGGCAGGGGGTTGGAACTGGGCAGTATTTAAGGTCCCTTCCAACTCAAACCACTGCATGATTCTATGATATTTGAAGCTTTAATTTAAAATTTAAAAACCCCTGAAAACTACATTCACTCCTGTTTGCGGAGTTATGCAAACTTGACAGTCTAAAATCATCCCAACAGACATCCTGAAGTTTAATGGGATTTAATAATGAAAGACCAGTCTACTTTTCTTCCTCCCAAAATAACCCTTTACAGCCATACAGACCTGAATCCACATAGCAGTTTCTAATTTAGTTCAGCCACGAGAATCACTCCTAACACAAAGCTCTCCTTGCGGGAGGAGCGGTTTCTGTACCGAGGGTAAGGCAGATACAAACCCATCTGTGCCAGCTCCACCTTCTCTGGGGTGGCCACGCTGCCCAGCACGTGGCAGGCCTCTGAGGCCAGCAGCAGAGCCATGGAGCCCCGGGATGTCCCTGAGCCCCGGGGTGCCAGGCAGCTCTGGGGGTGCCCCCTGCCCACGCTGCTCTCGCTGCCCACGGAGCCGGCGCTGCCGGGCAGCTGCGGCTGCTCCAGGCGCTAATCCCCAAACCAGCCCGTGCCACCCTCTGTCCCCCAGTGCCACCCTCCATCCCCCAGTGCCACTCTCCATCCCTGTGCCACCCCCCATCCCCCTGTGCCACTCTCCATCCCCGTGCCACCCTCCATCCCTGTGCCACCCTCCATTCCTGTGCCACTCTCCATCCCTGTGCCACCTCCATCCCTGTGCCACTCTCCATCCGCCATGCCATCCTCCATCCCTGTGCCACCCTCCATCCCATGCCACTCTCCATCCCGTCCCTGCCCGTGCTGGGGTTATCCCTGGTAACCAGGGATGGCTCAGCAGCCCCCAGGATCCCCACAGAGCCTCCATGGCTCGGAGCCACGGCCGCTCCCTGCATCCCGGGAATTCCTCTGGTTAGAGTGATTTAACTCCAGCAGTCACGCTGCTGAGTGCACTTCTGCCTGCTCTGGTGCCTCACCACGAGGGCTTCAGGGTGTGCAGGACCCTGCAGTCGACACCAGAAGGAAATTACTTGGGGAAGTAAGACATTACACTGAGCAGCATTTTCCAGCAAACAGAAGAGCATTTTGCTATACAGTGCACATCCCTGCAGTGAAACAAACACCCCCTCCCATAAAACGTGTTCTCTGAGGTTAAATAAATATCCTGGCTATGTTTTCTACTATATTTTGGGGTTTCATTGTTCAAGAAAACATTACCTTTGCATTAGCAGCACAACTCTACTGCCAGGAGTATACCACAAAAGGTTACACCCCTGTTGTGTGACAGATAATTTTACTTTAAAGTCAAAGATCAAAACAAATTTCTTATTGCTGTCCACAAGCATTATTTTCCTGTATGTTAAGAAATTAATATTTCAAAGTGCAACCAAATGACAAAAGGTCTGGTGTCATCTTGCTTTTATGGACTTACTGTTACAGCCATCTGACAAAACAAAAAGATTAAATAAGGTATAAAGAGCATTACCAAACACCGAGAAGTATAATTATGAAAGAGGATATAAACTGGGTTTCTAAATGATAGGCATCAACTGCATTAAGCCAACATTAAGCTTGAAGAGATAAAAGGTACCCATAAAACGCATGAGTTACTTTTCTAACTGCAGCAGCAGCTCTTCTCCCCTGCATTCAGTGTTTTGGGGTTTACTTTGTGAAGGGTTGTGAAGGCCTGGCACAGCTGCCCAGGGCACTGGTGGGGTCACTGTCCCTGGAGCATGTGAAAAACGAGTGGATGTGGCTCTTGAGGACCCAGTTTAGTGCTGAACACTGCGGTGGTGCTGGGCTGATGGCTGGACTTCACGATCTGAAAGGTCCTTCCCAAAAACCGTCCCCTGCACTGGAGACCAGCACACAACTGAACTGTCCCCTCCCAGCAGTGAAAACGCTCTGAGCCCAGCCCCAAAGCAAACCCCAGAACCCCACCCTGCTCTCACTGTCTGCACTCTCCTGCATCAATGTCCCACCCTGAGCACCAGGTTTGCCCTCCCAGGAATGCCATCAAACACCATTTTCTGCCCAGGTCCAGCCCTGAGAGCACATTTTAGCTAAATCCCAGAGAACAGCACTAATGCCACCAGGGTGATTATTGGGGTGTTACATAACAGCCAAAGAGCCCGGGGGGCACAGAGGGCAGATGCAGGTCTGGGGCACTCCAGGGCCCCAGGCAGGATTGGGTTTTGGTTGAAATAGCCACAGCTCATATTTTATGCCAGAGTTTAATTTGCTTCGCAGCAGCTCTTCCAGCCTCACGGAATTTCACATTAAGCTCCTTACAGTGGGTTTAATGGTAATCTCTGGGAAGTCCGTGGACATGAGATGGACAATCAATCTCTCACGCTTCTGCATTTTACAAGAAGCCCTCGAGGAAGCCACGCAGCACCAGCAGAGACACCGCAGGCTGAAAAGGGCACAGGCAATTCATCTCAGCTCTGGAAATGCAGAGCATCAACACAAATACCCAAACACAGGTTGAGACTACTCGAAACAACTGAATGGCGTCTAATCAAGGAAATCACTAACTCTGGGAAGCAGCTCGTGCTTGTAAAGTCACTAAATAATATGCAAACAAAAAAGGGGTGAAGCTTAAGAGTAAAACCATTCATATCCAGAATGGAGAAACAGCCCCAAGCACAACTTAAATCTATCAGCATGTTTCAGCTCTTTGTTAGTCTGGGAACTGTCTGGTGGTGTCTTTTTTCCCAAAACAAATGCAAAAACTTGGGAGCAGCAGCTCGCAGAAGTCATGTCTGAGTAACATGTATTTCACAGTAGCTGCTCTTTCAGCCTCCCCTATTGACACTGCGGGCTCAGTGCTTCCAGGATGACCAACAACTCATCTTATTTCCACATTACAAGTGAAAGGTCTCTGCTCTTCACCTTTTCAAGCTGATCCCTGACAACCCTTAGTTATTCTTGCCATGGGAGAACCCAGAGCTCCTTCCCAGACTGAGGCCCCCTCCTCTTTTGCTCTTAGAGATCAGAAAGGAACCAGAAGTATCCAAACAAAAGCTTGGCACTACAGTATAATCCAAAAAGAGCCTGAATGATCCTTAATGACAAGCTTTGTTCGCTCGCTGAGACTCCACAGAGCACTGTGCAGTGCAGAAATGTCCTGCCAGGCCAGTGCCTCCTTCACAGGGGCTGTGCTGCCCTGTGGGACACCATGAATAATGCATGTTTTCCAACCCTGCCCAAGGACCCCCCTTCTGCCAGCTCAGCAAAGTTCCACTTATTATCTCCGAGCAATTAGCCCAGGTTTCATCCTTTCTTCAGAAACAACTCCACCAGAGCTGTCCATTGTGAGAGCCCTGCTGCCACTGCAGCACAGCGTGGCTGAGGACTGTAAGTTTTCCATTAGGACTACGGAATTAATCCTTTGTCAACACTGAAAAGCACAATCGCTTAAGCACAGCCGTGGCCAAGTGCCAAAGCACATTGTCACATCAATGGGGTGAACAAGGAGCACAGATTTATTAAGCAAACACAGTTAAGTTTGCACATCCTAATCCTCTTTCTTCCTCGAGGATCCCTCAGCAGGGAGGGCACAGCAGTTGATTATGACACTCCAGAAAGTGGAAAAAGCAGGAGGTGGGAAGAAAGGGAGGAGGAGGAGGAGGAGGAGAGTTTCCGCTGCCCCTGCCAAGGGGAGGACGAGCACACAGGTGTGAGGTGTCACCGTGCCAGACTCAGGGTGGCATTCAGGACAAGCTCTGTGTGACAGGGCATGGAGCAGCCATCCCCAGCTCTGTGCCCGTGTCCCCAAAGGAAAGCCCGGGGCTCTCCAGGCCGGGGAAGCCCTGCTCAGGAGGGCAATCCCCCCCTCACTGCGGCTGAGCCACCTCTGCAGGGCCAAGGGGCTCCTCCTTGGAGCCTCCCAGCTGGCAGAGAGCAGTCTGAGCATCCCAGGAGCCGTGCCTCCGGATGCAGAGGTGGAGAACAGTGAACCACGAGCCCTTGCACTGCCAGAATCCCATATCTGCCCTCTAAAAAAATCAATAAGTACATAAATAAGGATCATACACCAGCGAACCAGACCTTGTTCTCAGCCTCCCCGTGTTGTATGATACAACAAATACAATTCCCACCACAACACACCGAGCTAGGGCAGACCTCCTCACTCACCACACCGCCCTTTGTACGTCACACCTCCACTTAACTTCATCAATTTAACAAAAAATAGGGAAAAACCCTGTGTCAAAAAGCCCTTCCTAGAGGCTGCTCCTGTGCCCACAGGGACGTGCAGAGGATGACCTGTCCCAGCCTCAGTGCAAAGCCAGTTCTGATGTCTGCACATTGATCAGCCAACACCCCGTGTGGCAGCACCTCAGCACCACGGCTGGGAAGGAGTGAGTGCCCTGATGACAGGAGAGGGATCCAGCCCCCAGGACCAGGCTGCAGGGAGCACTGCTTCCCTCCAGGATGCCAAACAAAGCCACATCTGGGGCTCAGCTAGAGACTAGAAAGAGGGAGAAAAGCAAAATAGAATGGAAGGTGAAGTTAATTAACCTTTAAAAGTAATGAATGGAGACTGCAGTGCAACAGATGATATGAACTAATTTATTCACCCTCCTCAGAAATAGCCATTTTGCTAAAGAAACATGTTTATCTATTCTATTTTAAATTACCTCGGTGCAAGTCACCGACAGTGAGTCATCTGTGGGCAAACAATGAACTGACAGTCTCAAACACCAAGTGATTTTATTACTGAAAACGATGCTGTTTTGTGCATCTGAGTTCCAGGCCGATCAGTGTTTCTGTTGGTAACGTGGGAACACCTGTGAGGCCCTTCTCTGCTGTACTGATAACCTGCCACAGCACAGGCTCCAGCTGCCTGCCCTACGGCCAGGTTTGCTGGCACCCCCAGGAAAAGCCAGCCTGGGCTCCTCACAGCTCCCACCTCTGCCATGCAAGGAGACTCGGAGCAGCACACGCTCCCTGAGGCAGCAGCTGCTGGAGGAAAGAGGAAAAACCAGCACACACACCCCCTGCAGCAAGCTCAGTGCTGGACAGGGCTGGGAAGGTTTCTCACTCTGCTCACAGTGTCCCCAGGCTGCTGTGTGCCACCACTGACCCCAGTGTGGTACTGGGGCAGCTCAGGCTCCAGCAAAGCACTGAAGGAGTTACCTCAACAATTCTAATTATGCACCAGGGTTTTGGAAAGACAACAGTTCTTCAGCAAACGGCAACAACCTTTCCCCTAGCACCATGAATGTTCTGTGGATTTATTGAATCGAGTAGATTCCATTCATAAGCACCAAAAGCACAAACACTAAGTAGTAGCAAGCACATAACCTAGTTCCTACCTGGCCAGCCACATCCTCTGCAGAGCTGGTGAGACACTGCCCCTGGAGCCATCAGCATCCAGCTGCAGCACCCTCAACGGAGCAGCACACGGAGGCAGCAGCTGCTGGAGGAAAGAGGAAAAACCAGCACACACACCCCCTGCAGCAAGCTCAGTGCTGGACAGGGCTGGGAAGGTTTCTCACTCTGCTCACAGTGTCCCCAGGCTGCTGTGTGCCACCACTGACCCCAGTGTGGTACTGGGGCAGCTCAGGCTCCAGCAAAGCACTGAAGGAGTTACCTCAGCAATTCTAATCTATGCACCAGGGTTTTGGAAAGACAACAGTTCTTCAGCAAACGGCAACAACCTTTCCCCTAGCACCATGAATGTTCTGTGGATTTATTGAATCGAGTAGATTCCATTCATAAGCACCAAAAGCACAAACACTAAGTAGTAGCAAGCACATAACCTAGTTCCTACCTGGCCAGCCACATCCTCTGCAGAGCTGGTGAGACACTGCCCCTGGAGCCATCAGCACCCAGCTGCAGCACCCTCAGCAGGGCCATGCAGGGACACTGTGGTGCCCCACTGTGACACTGGGGTCAGGCAGCACTCAGGGCAACACTGGGCAACCTCCTCAGGATACACCAAACCACCTGGAGGCTTTCCACCTGCCAAAGCTGCCACGTGCATGTGCCAACTTCTTGTGAGTGCATTTAATGCTGAGACAGATTTGAGCTGTTACCGGAATGAAACCTGTGGATGACCAAGCTCTTCCCAGGAGGCTGATGCCTTCCACATCCACCCAGACCAGCTTGCTGTTCCAGGCTAACTCCCTTACATATCAGGATTGCAGAGCCTACACTCAGTGCCTGGACAGCTGCAGGCACACGAGTCCCAAAGCAGCACTGATAAGGACATTGAGCAGGGCACTGCCACTGTCCCTGGTACAGAGGGGAGCTGGCCATGACCCCACCTCTGAGCGGCCACACCTCAGTGCCAGGGACACCCCAGGACACCCAGGGACAGCCACTCACTGCTCTGCAGCCCTGGCTGCCCTCCCCACACAGAGATGGCACCGCCACAACCAAGGATGAGGAGCTGGAATGTGGCTTGCTGTCACATCAGAGTGAGGAGGGGACCGCAGAGTGACCTCGGGCAGAACCCACCCTCAGCCCAGCTCTCCGCTGTGGAATGTGCTGATCCACACGCACGGGGCCGTGAGATTCAGAGCGTGAACCTGGTGCTGTCCTTGCAGGCTGCTGCCAGCCCCTCAGCAGAGCAGGTGCTGTGAATTATTCAGCGGGGCCGTATCCATTACCTGCGGCTCCTGGGAAGGCGGATGGAGTGACACCTGCCCTCCTTTGGCCACGCCACCAAAGCTCCCCGGAGAGCTCTGGGTCCCTGGGAGAGGAACGGCAGCCCTTGGCACCACAGCCCAGCAGCCCTCCCCCAGGGCAGCCACAAATAACTCACTTTTGCCTAAAACAGGCTCTGGTTTTTATACAATAGCTCTCCCTATTCCCAGAGACTTCCACTAGATAAAGAATATCTACTAAAATCAACCATGGCAGATACAAAGGGAAAAGAATTATCAACTGCCAACACTGCCCTGAAATTTTCTAACATTTTATAACAGGCAAGATGATATTTCGAAGTATAATCCGTGACTGTTGATGGCTTTATTTTAGATTAGTTTGTTTGATTTTAAATTACAGATAATCTTTTCACAAAAATTTCTTCTGCACTACACAATTCTGGCAAGAAAGCTATTATGCTAAATGTATTTTCTAAGTCTTCTTTAAAAGAACATAATTCAACATCCTTAAGGATGAGCAAAATACAAAAATTAACTTTAATCTACCATGATTTCTCCTTCTTTCTACAGCATTCACTCTCTATCAACTTAGAGGCTTAAGCTAACTGCCACTTTCCATTCAGCACTGACTTAAATTGAAAAAAAATTAGATGTTATAAACTACAAGATACTGAAGAAAGTTATTCAAGATGTCTTCCTTTTTTGTACCATCTCCTGCAATTCCTGGAAAGACATCTTTTATCCAGTGCTTTCATTCAAATTTTACATACCACTTGCAAATGTTATACTATTTATAAGCACTACTAAAAAAAACCAAAACTCTTCTCCACTGAAAGACACAGCAAAATTCCCAACAGATGAAAAGGTCAAGAATGTTTTTATTCAAGGCAAACACATTTGTAATAATTTAGGCTAACACAGAAGTGCAGTTTGTTCTCATCAAAAGAGCAGTATCTCAAACACAAGCTACATGTTTTCATGGAGAAATTGACTTGACTTTCAAGTGAATACAAACCCACCAGGTTTTCTTGTTAAACATTCAGGAATAGATACACAGTTGTTATACCAACAACGTCCACATAAATACTGCAATTTACCAAACCCTAGGGTTAAGTTACCTGATTTTTCTATAACCATTTCCAGACACGCTACGAGCTCATCCTACGGCAATTCCAAACTCAAACTTACCTTTTTCTGGACTTAAATTTTTATATACTTCAAGGTCTGCCATTAAATTTGTAACTCGGGCATTATTGGCAAGCAGAATGGAAATTCTCCCTTCAGGAAAGGCTCAGTTTGATCTTCACGCCTTCAGAGCCAACACATTCGGAAAGCAATCCTCGGCAGTACAGCCGGGCGCCGCTCCTCAGGACGAGCCGGGAAACCTCGGCGGTCCATGGCGCTAATCCAGAGGCGAGAGCAGCTAACTTGGCTCACGCCGGAGGAGCGCGGGGCCCGGCAGCGTCTGCGGAGCGGCGCTGCTCCCGCAGCATCCCCGCACACAGCGCTCGGGCCGCGGCAGCGCTCGGGGCTCCGCTGGGGCTGCGGGCAGCGCTGGGGCTCCAGGCAGCTCCGGGCAGCTCCGGGGCTCCGGGGGTGCCGCGGGCAGCGCTGGGGCGGCTGGCGGGCAGGGATTACCACACTCCGGCTCAGGAGCGGCGGAGTGACGCAGGCTGAATGCGGGAGGGGAAATCCAACCCCGCTCCGGAGTAACCCCCGGCATCTGCAGCCAGGGGTTCTGCGAGCCGGAGGGGAGAGCCCCCAGCACCTCTGCGGCCTTTGCCCTGCTCTGTGCCCCTCCTCCTGCCGCTGTCCCGCTGTCCCTAACTCCGGGAACAGCCCCCTGCAGGGTCAGGCACAAATGCACACGATGCACTCGGCTGGGCTGTGCATCCCTGAGCAGTGCCAGGAGCAGGAGTGCCCTGGGAGGTGCTGAGCACCAACTCTGCCAGCAGCTTCAGAACCCCCCGTGCCCCTGGCGAACCCTGGGCTGGTTTAAGGCATCCCAGTGCTCCTGAAACCTGGGGGTTTACAGGCACTGTGGAACAACGGGCAGAAGCATTCAGACTTGCATAAACTGCACTTCCTTACAACGGAGCCCAAGGGCTCACAGGGCTGGGAAGCACAGCAAGAATGAACTCAGCTCCACATACAATGCTTCACATCTTTTGTTTATTGCATTTTCTAATTCTTCCCCTCTTCAGCTGGCTCTTCCACTGTGACATTTACATCAGTACACCAAAGGAATTCCCAGCTGTATTCCCAAGCATTGTGACAGCAATAAAAGAGACAGAATTTGTCTAGCACAGGCCAGGAAAAAGTTACATGAGCGACAACGTGACAGAGAAGGGAAAAAAAAAAAAAAAGCCACTCAAAAAAAACCCCTAACAGTTTCACATGCCTGCGGAACTTCAGTGGGATGGGAGACAAGATCCAAGTGGATCATGTCTTTACTTCCTGAGAAATCATTATTTCTTAGCTGTTGCTAAGACAGAGCTTTCCCACAGCCCCCACGACAGAGCTCAGCACTCTGCAGGGTATCCATGGACATGTCCAGCACCCTGGGCAGTGAAACGAGACCCCCGAGCCACTGCAGGATCTCCTGGCTGCTCAGCTGTGGCTCTAATGGCACTGCCAGGCTGGGATGGCAGGAGGTGGCACAAGTCCCACTCTGAGGAGGGAGTGTCACCCACGGCCAGGCGGAGCAGGGGAAATGGGGAATGCCCGTGCATTGAAATGATGTGCTGTAGCTGCAGTTCAACAACAAAAAATAAACTGTCTCTGCTGTACAGTTTAATTATTGATATATCAGATTGCACTTGATAATGTGTTAAATGCAAATTACTCACACTCCTACTGTTCTGTTAATTATAACACAAGCTATACACAAGCTCCTTCAATGCCACAGCTGCTCTGCAAGAAACCTTCCACAATCAGCAATACATTCTTCATTATTTTGTCTCCAGAATAAACTTCCTTTTAAAAGCAGATGTGCTTAAATGCTACATGTCTTTAGAAATTCAAGCATGTTACATAGGTTAGAAGAACATTACAGCAAACAAATGAAGATGTTATGTAATTCAGTTGACAGGTGCCAAATGGTATAAGACCTGTAGATTTATTCGACTTCAAAAAAAAACCTGAAATCAATCGCCATGACAACTCCTCAGTGTCAAGCCAGGTTTTGCATTTAATCCCAAGCCCTGTCAGTTGGCTTGGCTTTTCCCTCGTCCCAGGGCTCACAGGCTCCTGCTGGGAAAGCTCTGCAGGGCCACAGCCCACACAGCTCCAGCAGCCCCAGAGGTGATGGTGACGAACAAGCTTTCTGAAAAAACACTCATTTCCCTTTACCTGTGCTGATTGACATCAGTGATCACTGTAAGACAAGATCCCTCCAGCCATCACTGCTGTCCCGTGGGTGGTGCACAGTCCCTGGCTGAGGTCTGGCACGACAGTGACAGCCTCCCCTCCACGCTGGTTTTTCCTGCTTAGGTTTCCTGCCCACAGCTCACGAGGCTCAGATTACTGGACAGAGACACAACCCTGCAAGTTCTACTGCAAAATATCCATTTTCCAATAAATGAGAGTATGATTTAACTAACAGTTTGGAAATTACAGCATCAGAGGAAGGTTCATTTTCTAGCTCATTGGGTTTTCCTTTATCACTGTCAAAATAGCTAGAAACCAGCACAAAGCCTAATTCTGCTAAAGAGCAAGAAAAGCTGATTAGAGAGCTAACACCTCTTACAGGGAATAGATAATGAAATAAGGAGATAACAACATCTTCATAATCATCTTCCAAGTGTAATCTTAGATGTGAACTGTGAGACAATCTCCTTGTGAAAAGTCAGCCAGCAATGAATAAAACTTTGCATCAGCTGTACAGAAACTTGTCATTTTTATCAGATTAAAGCTTTTATCAACTCATTTATCGTTAATGAAGACATGGTTCTGTGGAAAGCTGAGAAACACAAAAAATGAAAGGGGAAAAATACTTGGCATTAGAACACAAGCACCTGAAACATTGTCTGGAGACAGATCCCACATGAGACTCCTCCTTTCATTAACAGATGCAGAGACAGACACAGTTCTTGAACAAGGCAGAGAGAGTTTCTTCAGGCACTTTGGGCCATTTTTAAACCTCAGTGGACTTCAATACATTAATTCCTTAATGCTCTTCTTGCAAACACGTTTCCATTTACATCTGTTAGTCTCAAGGAATGGATTGTGGATATCTCACATAAATCAGAACGTGAACCCAAACACAAATTCCTGCACTACCAACTCGTCCTGCTTTCCCAGCATCATTCTGAGACTCCAGCTGAAGCAACTGAAGATAAAAGGCTGAATCCTGCAGCCCACAGCTGGCATCTGTAGCTGTGCCACAGCCCTGCACGAGGCTTCAGCAGAGCTAATTATAGAGCACTGCCCTTCAGCAAACATCAGGCCTGAAGGATTTCTGCAATCTGGCAAAGCTCCAGGACTGCTCCCCCAAAACTCTTGTGCTCCAATAACCAAAATAGGCCATTTGACTGCATAAAAAAGGACAACAGAAGGCATTTTATGTTCTCATTGGGCACGGAAGTCTAAGGCCACTGAAGCAAGGAGAGGCTCTCCGTGGTTTCCTCATCAGGATGTTGGACAGCCAAAGCCACCAGGATGTGCCCAACACGACCTGTGTCCCCTGTCAGGCTCAGACCCACTCACACCTTCCAGGAAATTCCCTTTCCAAGGTGAAACAAGAGGGCAACACACCCTGCTCCATCCCTGACAGCCTGCTTCCCTCCAACCAGAGGGCCCACACAAGTTTTGGGGTTAACTCCTGCAGATGGTCACAAGCATAAATGAATTCCAAAAATCTTACAGTGGGGGGAAACCCCCAGTCAGATGCAATGATAAAAACTGGAATTATCTAGGTGCAGTTTTGGCTGGGGAAGTACTTGCCTTGCTGACTGGGAGGCATTGGGAGCCACAGGAAGGTTTCTTCTGTACACTTTGGGGGTTTTTTTCCCTTTATACTTTCAGCCCTGACCATCTAGTAGCAAAGTGAAATGGATGTTTGCTCTGACAGCACAGCCATTCCTACATTGTTACTGCCAGCAAACAAACAAAACATGATGCACATTTACAGCTTAAAACCCCTGGAAAAAAAAAATCTCTTCTTCCAAGCCTAGAGGGATGCTGTACTTTGTACTTTGGAACTGCTTGCAAGAGGAAGGAAATGAAAGTGGGTTTATCAAATCCTCAAGGCTATTCCAAACATTCTAATTGCTTGTCTTCTCTGTTCTGCAGAAACTGGTAAAGCAGCTCACCCCCAGCCCCTGTCTCTGGTCTGTTATTCTCTGTGTGCACACACACTGCTGTATCTTGCTGCTGCTGCTGCTGCTGAAGAAAACTGACATTTTTGCTTCTGGGCAGATAAGACTCCCCAGAGTACAAGGCACAGCAGCAACCTCCACTTCTGTAACCAAAAATTTCAGACATAAACAGATAAGAATTTTAATATCCTGCAAATGCAGCCATTAGCAGCTTTTCTTAATAAAATTATAAACTGATGAGAGAGCCTTAGGCAAGGTGGATGCACACAGTATTTCATTACACACACGAATCTCAGCCATTATTTAAAGACAACCTGCCAGAGCCCCGTGGAAAGCCCCACAGCTGTGTATCAATAGCTCTTGTGTAACAGCCTGCAAGTGTCTCAAAGCACCATTAAAACCCAGCAGAGAGCAGCCTGATCCCTGTGCAGCAGCATCTCCTGAATGGAATGGGAGCACTGCTGTTTGGATCTGAAGTTCACTGCACACAGGGATTGAACTGGGACCACAGATAGTTTTCCAGCCTTATTTCCCACTAATCAATACATTGCCTGCTAATCACAATTACAACTTCAGAGCAGGAGCACAAATACAATGCTGTAACCATTTTTCTAAAACCTGTCAATCTTCTGCTCAAAACACCTCAGATTTTCCTGGGCCTGCTTCATATACTTGTGGACAATTTTCAGCTTGCTCTTGTGCCAGCTTCCCCCATCAGCTCAAACGAGCCTTTTCCTCCTGAGCTTTCCCTCTGCAATGCACTGAGCCAGCAGTCACATCCCCTCCCAACCTCTGATTTCCCAAACTAAACAGCCTGACTCACATCCTCTCCCCTTCTGTACCCTCTCCCTGCTCCTGAGCTGCCCTGCTCAAACGCTGCTGCCCAGGGCTGCGTTGTGCTGGGCCTTGTGGCACCAGCACCTTCACCTTTCCCCTGAGCGCTCAAAACTGCACCTTCCTTCAGCTGAGCACAGAACCAGAGTGCTTTGGGCTGGAAAGGACCCTAGAGCTCACCTTGTTCCACCCCCTGCATGGGCAGGGACACCTTCCACTCCCCCAGGGTGCTCTAAGCCCTGTCCAGCCTTGAACACTTCCAGGGATGTGACACCCCACGGGGCAGGTGCTGTCCTGCTGCTGCAGGGGCACTGCACTGCAACAGGGCTGCAGGCTCAGCTGGGTGCTTCTGCTGCAAGCTGAGCCTTTTTTCCTTTGGGGTTTTTTTGGGATGTTTGGGGTTTTGTTGGTGTTTTGTTTTGGTTTTTTTACACAAAACAATTAAACCACTCCCAACAGACACACATTTTTATTAATGCAGTCCATGAGTTCTTGCATTTGAGCTCCTCAGCAGGAGGTGAACAAATGGAACTCCACCTGCTCAGGTGCTTAAACTAATGCAGGTGCCACAAGGGTGTGAAGAAAACACCAGAGATGAGCACAGCTGGGCAGCAAAATTCCTCTTGTGCACCTCAGCAGCCACTGCCAGTTCTCCTAAAGATACTCCTACTCTTTTTAAGAACACCAACTGGCCCTGTGGGATGCTTTCACCTGGCCTGCCCCAAGGTGCAGCAGTTCCTCCAGCTCACAGGTTCAGCTGCAGACAATCACTCCAGGCAGCCCTGATGCACTGAACTGCTCCGCTGCTCCCAGTGAGGGTGCACTGGGGTAATGTGAGCAGCCTGAATTATCAGCACAGCCTCTCTGGAGCACCAGAACAGCACACTGCACCCATCCTCACAGCACGCTGTGGGACTGCCACCTCTGTCACTGGCCAGGAGGAATTCAGCCCCTCCCTACACTCAGAGGAAAGGAGCTGTCTCTGCAGTGCCTTGCTTGGGTTAAAGGAGACAAATGGGAAGCCCTGATGGATTCTGTCAGGGAAAAATAGTTAATCTCATCTGGTCATCAATCAAAGACAGATAAATTAGGCCATGAAATTTTTCTGGTCTAGGATTCCTGCTAATTATGCCCTGGGCTGTAGATGATTATCACTTTGCAGACTCATCCCTCAATAGCTGTTCATGGATTGCTGGACTCTGTGCTGATGGACCATTACCCAGCCTTGCACCATTAGCAGGATAAAGGTGGGGTGCTGCTCTGTGCTGACACAGCACCTCAGGCCTCAGAGCATGGACCAGACTCCCCTTGCACTATCCTGGAGTGGCAGAGCTGCAAATACACGCCCCTGTAGCTGTTCCAGTCACACACTGGTGCAGGAGGGCAGGGAGCTGCCTGGGAAGAGCAGGGATTAACAGGCACCTGCCAAAACACTGCCCCAGTGCTCAGGGGCACCCGGGGAACAGGGCCCTGCCACAAGGTCAGAGGGAACTCTGAAGGAACATGATCCCACCAAAACCGTGGGACCACACGAGTGGCCTGATAAACCCCAGGAACAAATTCATTCCACTGGAGAAGCAGAATGGTTCTGCCTGGAGACGACAGCACTTTCCCTCTGACACAAGTCCCAAGTGCAGCACACATGAATTAATGTGACAACACCACTGTCAGACTTACTTACAGGAAGTTATTAACATTCTTTTGGTGTCCCAAATAGAACGAGGACTGCTCATGGGCAAGGAAAAAAAGGAGTACAGGGAAAAATGGGGCTCTCTCTGAACCGGCCTTCATTAGGAAGATTCACAGACTGACAAATGATTAATTCTCCCACTAAGCCATTAAATTCATCAATGGTGACATAACCATAGTGACAAAAATGCAGTTTGTTTTACAGTGGGCTGCAAACCTCTCCAGTCCTGAAAAACACACTGAAAACGGAGCTGTATGCTCTCTAGGGAAAAAAAAAACACCTTTGCTTTGAATGAGATGAGTATTTCTATCTTTAATTCATAGCCATTCCATGCTGCCGTTATTAATAGTGCCATAAATCTGCCCAAAAGTGATGGGTTTTAATTACTGACCTCAAAGGGAATAAAGAACACAAGGTGTGGGCCTCTCAGAGCAGCATTAGGAAGTCACTCCCTCAGCAGACAGACGATTAGACGAGACCTGCTGGACCCCAGCCCCTGTCACCCAAAGCACAGCGAGCACCGAGCCCGCACAGCTCTGCCCCGGCTGAGCTGCAGCTCCTCTGCGGGGCTCGGTGCTTCTCCCGGGCCCAGCGGCTCTGCCTGCCCGGGGCAGCCTGCCCGGGGCTGCCGCTGCTGCCCGGGCTGCGAGGGGCAAGCACCGAGGGGCAAGCACCGGGCCACGGCCCGGCCCCGGCGGCTCCAGCACCGGCGGGGCCAGCCGGACCTCGGGGGCTCCAGCCCCGGCAGCCCCGGGGGGGATCGGTCGGAGCCGGTACCGGGGGAATCGGTCGGACCGGGAGGGATCGGTCAGAGCCGGTACCGGGGGAATCGGTCGGACCGGGGCCATCGGTCGGAGCCGGTACCGGGGGCGGCGGTCCCGGAGCGCCCCCTGGCGGCGCCGCCGCAGCCCCGCCGTTCCCCGCCGCTCCCGGGGTCCCGCACGCCCCGAGCGCCCCCCGGCCGAGCCCCCGCACGGAGCAGCGTCCCCAGGAGATACTCCCGTGGGTACGGAATGTCAGGGACCACCGGCAGCGGGACACACCAGGAGCCGAGAATGCAGAATAAGCAGAACAACCGTAACTCACCGTGGAACACGCCGTTGTCCGCTAGGAAGTGCCGGCAGTACTGCAGGCAGCTCTTCTTATCCAGACTCCAGTAACTCATGGTGAGGCAGCTTCCCGCTCACCATCAAAGGCTCTGACCCTGCAAGGGAAACGGGAATGGGTAACTGGCACTCGATTTACCAGAAATGCCCCCAGCTGCTGCAGGCACTGCAGCTGTTTGAGCCCTTTATGCAAAACGGTCCGTCGCTTCGCACAGAGATGGCAGCAAACAGAGTTCTTCACTCTCCAAACGTGCCCATCCCCAGGGATGTCCAGGCAAAGGGCACGGACACATCACCTGGATGGAGCCAGAGCCGCACTGGTGCCACCAGCCAGCAACTCCTCGGGTGCTGCAGGGAGCACTGGGCACCCCTGTCACCTCTGTCACCATCACCCTCCCCAGCCACCGCAGGCCACCGTGGGGCCTGGAGACACGATCAATTTAATCCATTCAGTGATTCTGTCCCATATTTAACGGGCTACAGACACATCCAACACCACCACAGGACTATAAATCCTCCCCACGTGAAGGTTATAGTAATTAAAAAGGTGACTCAAAGGTAATCACCCCCTGATTTTGAGACCAGAGCAGAGTTTTGAGGACACAGGGCCCCTGTGCCCTTGCCCTTGGCAGACATTGCCCTGTGGCACTCGGGAGGAAATCACCCATGGACAGGCAGTTTGAGCCTGGGGAGGAGCAGTTACATCAGCACCCAAAATTAACACTGACGGCTACAGGCAGACACACCAGCATTTCATACTTCTTTGAAGCCATGGAATTCTTAATCTCCTGTCCTGACACCAAATCCTTTCACTGGATCCTCCTTCTCCCTTTGCTATTTTATGAAGTTCAGGTTCTGGTTTCAGCAATCCAGACACCCCTTCCTGTTACAAGCCCACTTTGGTCTCCCATTTTATCTCCCTCCCACCTTCACTCTGGTCAACCCAGCTGCTTGCTCGCCCACACTTCACACAAACAACTCCAACTGTCTTTATCCAAGCAATTCTAGCAGGATGTGAGGACACTGCCACCCAAATCTCCCCACAAAATACTGCCAGGGGGCCTTAGTAACAAACCCAGCCCCAAATGAAGCACCACAGCACATGAAGGGCTCCGCTCTGCTGAAGGACACAGATCCATTTCATTCAGAACAAGAAGGACAACAAACAATCTGAAATCCCAGGAAATGGTACTCCTCTGATCCTTAACGACCAATTTAGCTACAATCCATTCCTGGGGTGCAGACGGCTAGCAAGGGAACAGAAGGACCTGGAGAATCTTTCCCTTTTCCCCATGCAGTGCCAAGGCTGGTGCTGACTCGCAAGCGTTAGAGACCCACAGGGCAGTGCCAGGGTGACACCCGGGCTGCTCCTGCCCCCGGGCTGCTCTGAGGGCAGCAGCCGTGGTCGGGATGCTCTGCTGCAGCTGGGAGCCACCAACACCTGTCTGTGCCTTGCTCCATCTTAAAACGTCCCCAGGCTCCACTGGGGGTGTGTTTTGGGTACTGTTGACACTAAAGGCATGTTTTGCCAAAATCTGGAGCCCAAGCAGCAATAGCCATTACCTCTGCCAGGCTTCATCTTCTACATTTCCTGCGCTTTCACCCTCACCACCCACGAGCTTTCCTTGTAGCCTGCACTAAGGTCCCTCTGCCTAAAGCACTAAGACACAAGCTGTTAGTTAATTTTAAAGCACAGGAGTAACACCACAGTCCAGCCTACGGCCAGGCTTCTTGCTTTAGGCTACAGAAGTCCAAGAGGCATCGTGTTTTAATTAAGGAAACCATACCAAATACTCACCACTAAGAATTTGCACACAATAAAAGCAGATCTTATCTCCCGCCCAGCTCCCACACAGAACCTGTGTCACGGGGAGATTTACAGGGAAACGTGGCTGTCAATACAGCCCTGCAGTGCCTCTGAAAGAGCCCCTGAGCCCCCTCCCCTCCCTCTCACGGCCGATACAATCCCCCTTTGTTCCTGCACAAAGGGGTCTCCCACACCACGCTGGCCCCTCGGAACAAAGGTTCTCCCGGGCACATCAGGGATGAAGGCAGACTCCCGAAGGGGCTGCATCAGCTGACACAAACATCCCACAAGAAAAGCTTCCCAAGAAACACCAGACGTTTTTTGGATAGTCCTCAAAGTTATTTGCTTTACAGGGTTCCAGGAGAGCCCAGCCAAGATCATGCCTTACCCTACAGTACAAAAAAAAAAAAAAAAAAAAAAAAAAGAAAACAATGTCTTAACCAACCCCACACTTGGGCCAAATACCATCATTTCAAAGGAACACACACTTAGGAACTTAACTGTATACAAATTTGCATAATTTCATTACAGGAGACGAAGAACATTCTGACTAAAATGTATTACTTATTTTATACATCTATTAGCATAAAAAGTGTCCATAAGTATGTAATTAGGTTTAATTAGGACTATAACAACAAAACTTTTTTGGCAAAAAGTCACCAAAATCCTGACCAGATATAAATCTGAGTTGAAAACCAGCTTGATAAAGCAGCCAATTCAGAGAGAGTTGAAAACACTCCTCACTTTTCCACTCTGCAGGTTTCTCAGCTTGGGGTATCATTTTCACAATAAGCAAAATTCCTGCAGGTTCAGCCCTGAGCCTGCCACATTCATTCCAAAATGTAAAACAATTGGTGCTTCACTACCTGAGAGCAGAGATGCTAGTGCAGCGTGTCAGGAATCCACCTACTTTGTATTTTGGTAAAGTGCATTAATCTGGAAGCTGAGCAAGGTGTCCATTATGTGCTGTGCAGAAACACAGCACCTTGAGAGAGCTGCATCTGCTATTTTGGCTGATTCATTTCCATCAAACCTGTCAGCTGCCTTACTTTTGTGCTTTGAGCACTGTGTTCCATGAGAGACACTTTTCCAAAGAGCTTTGATTAGTTGTGCAGAGCTGCACTTTACAAGAGAGTTATTAATGGAAGGAAGCTGATACTGCTCAAGTTATTAATGGAAGTAAACTGGTATTGCTTGTTATTAATAGAAGTAAGCTGATATCGCTCAAAGTTGGATGCATGGAATAACTTGTAAGTTAACTAATATTCACATGTGCACACATGAATAAACAGTGCAGATACAGACAGATGAGGTGAGAGAGATGATCCTCTGTTACCAGAAAGTGGGCAAACTCCTCACAAGGAATCTTTCATTCTACACATGCTTTATGAAGTTATTTGATTCTAAAAGCAGTTGCAATGAATCTTTCATTCTACACATGCTTTATGAAGTTATTTGATTCTAAAAGCAGTAGCAATGAATCTTTCATTCTACACATGCTTTATGAAGTTATTTGATTCTAAAAGCAGTAGCAATGAATGTGTAAGGTATTCTGGATGCAGCAGAGGATGCACATGCCCTGCCCAGGCTGGCAGAGATGCTTCTCACGGCAGGAGGCTCAGCACCAAGAGCAATGCCTGACCCCCATGTCTCACCGTGTTCTGCAGCTTCCCCTCTCACACAGCAAAAGCCCGTGTGCTGTGCAGGGAAGCAGGGAATTCCCTCATTCCAGGGAATCACAACGCTGCCACCAGCAGCTGCAGGCTGAGCTGCACTCAGCAAAACCTTCTCAGCTCGGGCTGCTGGGAAGGCTCAGCACAGACCTGTTCTGGAGAGCAGCAGCACAATGCAAATATTTACCTGCACTGTTGAACCTGGACACTGACCAGGTGCCCAGTGTGAAGAGGGAATAAGCCCATGGCCAGGAAGGTGTTTGAGCCCAGTGGCAGCTCTCAGAGCACACGTTGAGTGAGTGCTGCTCACCTGCCCTCTGCCCTGCTGGTGCCTGGGGCACTTGCACAGGTAACAGCAGTGACTCCATCATTCCTGATCATTCCTGACCAGGGATCATTCCTGACCATTCCAGGGCAGAGCTGCAGGACACCAGCACTTCCCTGGGACCAAACCACAGCTCCAGGAGCAGGGATTATTCCTGATGGCAGGGCAGAGCTGCAGGACACCAGCACGTCCCTGGGACCAAACCACAGCTCCACTTTCAGAGCTCGGATCTACCCAGTGAACCCACGTGGGAAGTATGACTTATAAAAAACAGATTCCTTTCCTTAGCCCCAAATGGTGTATAAAGTTCATGTTCCTGGTAATTAAAGGAAAGGCCAGAAAACACTGAATATTAAGTGGGCTACTGATTTTGGAAGCTTGTGCCCATTAATGACAAATTTGAGCATGAAAAATAGTTCAGAGATACTGGGCTCTCCAATTGACATAAAGGAAAAGTATAACAAAATAATAATGTTAATTTAAAAAAAGGTAAGAAATGAGAAGAGCAATCCAGAGTCACACAAAGCCACCCCAAATGGTGGAAATAATAGTGTGATGGAAATGATGCTGTATTGGCCCAGCTACGGCCAGAGCCCTCTGATGAGCTTTAGAGATCTCAGTGTGGGAGGAGGACAGACCATCTGGCTGGCACTAAGCAGCAAGAACAGAGTCCAGAGAGAAAGGCTGGGCTTTAGTGTGGCAGCTGGGACTGTGGTGGGGGCATGTGGCATCTCTGATGCCCAGCTCGTGTGGGCAGCCACCTCCCAGCCACTGCAAACAGAAAATAAACACCGAAGGACAAGTGCTGCTTTGAACTTCCCCTGGAGAATCCTGGAGTGGTATTGAAAACCTAAGCAATTCAGCTTCACAACAAACCTGCAGTGTTATTAGAAGGGAGGAATGCAGTGCTTCATCTTCAGTTTGAGAACAAGCAAGAGATTCACTTGCTCTCCTCGGACACAGAGCGAGGGCTGCCCAGAGGGATCACTGGGGTTTCTCTACAATTCCTTGGCTCAATAAAGAAATGTCCCCCATCAAGCTGTACATCATTTCCCCAGGTGCCAGCAGCACTCAGCAGCCGGGCAAGCACGCTGCAGAGCACACAGACACTTGGCCAGGACGTGCTCCCAGGGCTCAGCCCTCTGATAGTGCTGGGAATAACAGCTACTGACCCCAGGGAGAGAGCTCCTCTGCATTTCTGCTCACACCACCACATGCAGCCAGGAAACTTCATGCCCTCACCAGCTTCCCTTCCCTAGCACATTAAAATACACTGCAGGTTCTCTCCTAGTTAATCAGTAGCCATCAACAGGAACTTCCCAGTCCACGTTTTTACTTTCTAACCAAAGTGACAACTCTGGTAGAGCTGCTCTCAAGCTTTCGGAGACCAGTTCTGCACAACATGGGCTGGACTTTTTGAAACAGTATCCACAAACCAAAGAAGTTCTTGGATGAAAAGCTTAGCCATAGTTAGACCTAAAAACCACAAATCTGAAGAGATTATAAAACCCTAATATGACAATATTCCATGGGGCATCCACCCATCTGCAGTCTTGGGCTTCTGATTCCACTAAGCCACTAACAGTCACCCAAATATTGCTAAGCATTTAAGCTGGTCTAAATTCATGCAGATTTAGATTTAATTGTCACACAAGCCAAGCTCTAAGGGTTCCACACATCATCTGTGCAAATCTCCGCTTTAATCAGCCTCAAATATCATCATTCACTCAAAATAACTTGCATAAACATTGCTAAAGTTACACACATGGGAGCCAGGCAGAATAGGCAAGGCACACGAGATGGAAGTTCCATACTGCTGACACAAAAAGACACTTTATCCAACAAATTGATATAATTTTCATACTTACAAAACAAAGTGCTACCTCCCTATGGTATTAACTATGTCATTAATGTATGGCTACTTTCCAGAGTTAAAGCATCTTGTATGAAACCAAAAGCTTAAAAAATACCCTTGGAGCTACAATCCCTTTTGAACAGCAAATATTTAACCATAAATATTACCAGCATGGAAAAAACATCAACAATGCTTAGCAACAGAAAACAAAACTATCCAGTATGGGATCCTTTTCTTATTTCTCTAGGAATTGCTCTGGAGGAATAAAAGCAGAGATTTTTCTTGGTTTATTTTTCTGACAGATGAGTTCCCTAATCAAATGTGCCAAGAGGCCACACCAGCTGTGCTGGCACCATGCTGGCAGCAAAGGTGTCCAAAGAGGCAAGCCAGAACAGGAGCAAAGAGACACATCCTGTGGATTTCCCTGGGAGCTGCTGGAAACTCACAATTCAGAGATGTCTAATCAAAGGGGAAAGGCCACAACAGAGTTTGGCATGCAGATATTGCACTTGCACGCTCTTAGATAGATGAGACTTACTGAAAATGCAGATTTTTAGACATTTTTACCGGGTTTAATCTGGTATTTTGGCTATTCCCCCAGCAGAGCACTAAACACATGTTGCATTGCTCACCAGGTGAGCACAGAGGCTCAGCCCAGCCCTGACTGCATCCAGTTTGGGTCTTGCTAGAGGACAAATTCCCAGGATTTGCTCTTCAGGAGCACGAGGAGCAGGCTGGGCTCCCTGCACAGCGGCAGAGCAGGGTCTGGCACACAAGCTCCCCGGCCCCCACCCCTCCCAGGCAGGCAGGGCACGGGGCTGAGCCCCCTGTGCAAAGGACACCTCCACCTGTGCCAGCCCAGCAGCCCTCAGCACCCCCTGCTCCTCCCGGGGCCGCTCATTCCCATGCAGCTTTTGTTCCCAGTCGTTTCTCCACTCCTTCTGGAAGCCATGAAAAGCATGTGTCAGCACAACTTGCTGCTGAGGAAGGCATTAGAAAGGATTTGAACCGACTCCCCATGGCAACGGACCCTGAAAGGGAATTAGCATTTGCTCCCCATTCCTCCAGAAGCCTAGATGGAATTTGTTTTTCTCCTCTTTAAGGAATGATTTGCAGGAGGGCAGCGTGCTGCTGCCTCTAAGGTTCAGCAGGCACAGCTTCAGCTGGCACCTGCCTTGCACACCCTGTCCAGGGTAACACTCATCCCACCAGACATGGGACGGGTAAATACGAGTGAGTCCATCCGTGTTTTCCTTACACAGACCTCTAGTGCTCTGCAGACCTTTCTGCTGCCTCTGCCAGCTCCGTTCACCCATTCCCTAAGCCAAATCAGGTCTGGGTTTGCTGCACAGAGAGTTTCAAGCTGCAAATGAATGCAGGAGTCTTTCTGTAAATGAAAATCTAAAACTTTCAGAGACAGTTGTACAGAGTTGTTTCAGAGACAGTAGTACAGAGACAACTCACAATGTGATAAACTGTGGAGATAAGAACAGGACACCTGGAAAGGACTTTGCCAATGCAGCCATGTGTGAGGCATGGACACGGATGACCTGCACCTTGAGTACTTGGCCACTTACCAGGGTGTGTGTGGTTCCCCCAAGAGTGGGCATTTCACTCCATAAGATCCTCTGTGCTGAACATCAATTAACACAGTTGGTAATTGCTAACATTCTTCCTTTTTTTTCAGCTGTGGGTGGAACAATAGCCAAGCAAAGGAGAAGCTGGTGGGGCTCAGCACTGGCTGGTGTGACCCACGCCATCCCAGCCACACGCTGGGTCACGCTGGGTGTGCAAAGGAACAGGAACTCCGTGTCAGACCCAATCAATCACATCTGTAACAGAGCTCACACCTCTCTGCACCACAGCCTGCCTCCACTTGAAGTTTCTTCAAGCAGCCTTGAGTTACTTCAGCCTGAAGAGACTCACATGGGCACCTCATGCCAAGACCTGTAACGCACACGCAAACGCCCTCGGAGGGTTTGACATCCTTCAGTGGCCGACTGAGCCTCCACCAGGGTACGTGGCATCCTCAGCACCCTGTGCCCAGCTTCTTCTAGCCCTGCAGCAGGCATCTGCTCCAAACTCTGCCCTCCTCCCCCTGCCCCTGCTCTGCACTTCACTGTCCCTGGGGAAACCTTTGTGAGCACCCGTCTGCAGTGTCAGATACTTCCTCGCATTGTGGATCCCCCAACCTGCCTTCCCATCCCTCAGATCTGTGCTCCACATCACTCTCAGACACCCAGGTGCACCTGGACAGTCCTTCTGTAGTGTCAGAGGAGCAGCAAAAGGCTCCAAAGTCAGGGGAGCAGAGGGCAAGCTCAGATCTCTGGAGCGACAACAGTGCCCGCCGTGACCGTGGAGACTGGAGCAAGAAAGGCACCTTTGTTACAGAAAACAGTTCCAGTTTCCTAAATAAACAAGGAGGAAAACAAACCCGAGGGAGTACACAAGAGCACACAGCTCCCTGCTGGCCGTTAGATCAGTCTGGCACCAGCTGACCCCCGCAGGGCTCCACCAGAAGCACCTTCTGCTTGTGGGCTGGCAAACAAAGCCAGGTTTGTGCCTGGCACAGCCCAGGCCCGCAGGTTCAGAGCAGAGCAGAAGCAGCCCAGGGAGCCTCCAACACCTCCCAGCGCCCAGCCACGGCTGCTCGGAGCCCGCTCTGCCCGGGGGAATGGTGCAGCGCCCCGAGCGCAGCACACCGCACATCCCCGCACTCATCTGGGGCTCTCTGAAAGAGCCCCGGGCAGCCAGGCGTCAGTCACCTCCTCTGAAGGCACAGGCAGAAAACGCTGTCCAGGTCTCCAGCAGACCTGGAAACAGACACTCGCCTTCCGAATTTGGAGAGTTTGTTTTTGTTTTTCTAACATTCGGGCTTGTTTAAACCTATTAAAAAGCCCAAAGCAAACAAACAAAACGAATCTCCACACGCCACACTAGCCCACGTGGCTGTGCCCTGAGTGTGGCACTGACGTTATCAATTTAAATTGAATCGGATCTTGGGTGACACCTTAGAAAAAACTCAGCTTATTCAGATTTCATTAAAGGAAAACTGCTCCGTTTACAGGAAGATCATTTTGTAGAGCAAACAGAAACACACAGCTTAAAGCCTTTCCCAGAAATAAGGGGAAAACAAATCTTGAACAGAGGACTAATTTTCATTCTGTGTTTTGATGCTCATGAAACTGTTTTACTGCCACGGGTATTTCTTGACAGTGTTTTAAATTACAGATCAGCTCATGTAAAACTGGGAGCTGTTAATAGCGGGTGGCCTCTCTGCTTTTCTGGAGTGAAAATTTTATTCTCCTTCTCAAATACCGGTGATTTTGATCAAAGTCATGGCGGGACACCCGCCTCAACGGCTGAAAGGACAGCAGCATTAAATCAATTCCCTAGGCAACCTCCCAAGCCGAGCCCCTATTGTTAAAATAATGAGCTGTGCACCACTTGATCCCAACCCACCAGCTGATCCCCAGTTTTATAGACAATAGGTAGCACAGAACCAGAAAGCACCCGTGAATGGATCATTTCTCACAAATCGTGCATCTTCAGTTGATAAAACTTAACATTTCTTTCTGTAACAGCCTACGGGCATTTTAAGTGTAGGAAAAGAGCATCCTTCAGAGTTCAAAACAGATTTTATAAAAGTAGCACTCTCAAACTTATTCCAGGGAGCTGATGCTTAAAGAACCAGGAAGACTTTTTAACATGCACTCTGCTGCCTCTCACCTCCCAAAAAGCCTGGACTTTCTTTCCATATTCCACATTAACTCAGGTGCCTCACTGCAGGGTTGAGCCCTGCCTCTCCTTTCAGTACTGTTACCTGCAATTTTTCTTTCACATTTCAGAACACCTTAACTTTTCTTTCATTTCCTAAGTTTTGCAACATAAGGGCCAGAAGTCCCAAGGACAAGTAAATCAGGAGGGCCCCCTGAAAACAGGCAAACATTGTGTTTTATAACTCAGGAGTTAAAGCACACTTTAAACAAAGAGCCTATGACTGGTCCATCAGATAAGGCTTATATCTTTCTCCCTGGAATTTAATAACACTTCTTCTAAAACACTTTTTGGCCAGCTGGAGTTGAAGTTCCCAGAACTGCACAGAGTAGCTTAATTACAACAAAACGTGCACGGAGTTTAATTTCTACCTCACTGTACTTAATTTTTTAAAAATTGTCTATGGACTAGGCAATTCGAAATAAGGTATTTTTAGGGAGGACTCAGTCCAGCAAGAGGTTTGACTCTTCTCAGCACCGTCCCAGCACCTTCCAGGTGGGGACAGGGGCGCTCCTCAGGGGGTCGGGATTTTCCACTGAGCCTCGCTGGACACGGGCTGGGCCGGGCAGGGCCGAGCCGAGCCGAGCGGCTGCAGCTCGCTCCGGTTCCACTGCCCGCGGCCCAGGTGCTGCCCCGGCACATGGCGAGCGGCGGAGAGCGGCTGGAGCTCGTCCCGGTGCCCAGCAGCACGAACACGGCCGAGGCAGCGAGCGGCACCCGGAGAGCCCCGGAGCGGCCGCTCCGCCCGGCGAGCGCTCGGGGCACGTCCGTGGGACGGGCTGAGAAGAAGCTCCAGCTCGCACAGCCCCACCGCAACTCCGGGCCGCGAACACCGGGAGAAAGCAGCATCAGCCGCGTGGGAAAGCCCAGCGGAGGCTCGCAGGGACACAGCCCCGTCCCGCCGGGAGCGCCCGCGGGGCCGCGCACAGGGCCGGGGCTCGGGGGTCCCGTCCGCCCTCACTCACCGCGGCCGCCGGGATGGGCTCTGCTCGGTCCGGTCCGGTTCGGTTCGGTGCGGTGCTGTCCCTCGCCGCCCCGGCCGCACGCACAGCCCCAGCCTGGTGCGGGTGCACAACCTGCTCCGTTCAAACCCCAGCGCTGCCGCCCGCCCCGCCCGGCCCGGCC